>NC_059130.1:122541466-122846032 GCF_020740605.2 Lemur catta | reverse complement strand
GTCTTGGCCAAGCGCTTGAGGGTGATCTGGGGTAAAGATCAGGGGAATGTTCCAAGAAGGTGGGACATCTCACGGCAGGCCCCAAGCCAGGAGCTCTTTCCGGAAACAGAAAGCAATGCCACAGAGCTGGTGCATGGCCTGCAAAGAGGGGAGGAGGACACAAGCTGTCACTCGGCCTTGGGGCAACGGACAGTCTGGGCTCCACCCTGGAAGGAGGGGGAGCTTGGGAGATGCCAACGCAGGGGAGTCGCACGTTGGATGGGTGTTTGGGGGGCTCACCGTGGCCTGGGGTAGGGAGGGGGCTTCCATACTTGCCTCTCACCTCCCACGACCAGCTCAGGTCTTGAATTGCCACTCACCCCACAGCCCCAAGAGCGACTCTTCCTAAGCAGGAATCTCGCCAAGTCCTCCCCCTGCTCCAACGCTCCAGGGCTCTTCCTAGCTACAGAATAGACTCAGCTCCCTAGTCAAGCATTTGGAGCTCCCAGGGATCCAGAACTTTCCTCACCTCCCCTCCCCTTCCCCTATGGGGCTCCAAGCTGTACCTGCATGCTGGCCCTTCCCAGGGCTCTGTCTATGCCCACCTGTCCCAGCAATGTGTGGACCCTCTTTGTGAAGACCAGGGGTCCACCCATGAGCAGGGGAGCATAAACCGATGCCCTCGTGGAGGACAGCCAGCACTGCCCATCACAATCCCAAATGCATGGGCACATCCTGACCTACCATTCCACTTTAATCCTACAGACATTTCCATGCACAGTAAACCAAGTATGCTCAAGGATGCTCACTGCATGGCTGTTTATACTGCAGAACACTGCTCAAGTCCCAAACGTCCACCAGTACGGGACTACTGAAATCCAGTCACAGCCACACAACAGAACCTTGCTCAGCCTTGAACAGGAGGAATGTTCTCAGAGATATGTTTTAAGTGAAAACAAGCAAAGCACAGACCGATGGGGACGAAGTGACCACCTGGGGGTGTGGCGTAGACCATCCCTGGAAGGAGGTGTGGGAAACTGGAAGCTTCTATTGCTCCAGGAGGAGGGAACTGGCTGATAGGTGGAGCTCAGCGAGACACCTCTGTGCCTTTCAGATTTTACACCATCTCAACCTGTACCAATTAATCAGGGGTGTTTAAAAACTCTCCAAGACACAGCTCAAAACTCACATCCTCTGCACAGCCTTCTGCCATCTCATCACGCCAGTGGACTGGCCAGCTCATGTCCCCAGGACCACCCTGCTACAGTGGTCCTCAGAGGCCAGCCCACCCTCCCTGCTCCAGAGCGGCAGGAGTGAGACGGGGAATGCTACTGCAATATTCCCCACCAGCAGGAAAGGCGGGCGCCAGAACAAGGCAGGAGGACCAGGAATGCAGCTCCTGTCCCTAGCATCCCAGCAGCCACCTGGGGCAGGCCATGTCCGCAGCTCCATGGGGTCCTCCCAAGGTAAGCCCACACGGAGCCTGTGCACTGGATGAACTGTGGCTCCCAACCTCCAGTAACTGTGAATAGGACCTTATTTGCAAACAGGATCTTTGAAGATGTGATCCAGTGAAGATTAGGCCATACTGCATTAGGGTGGGACCTGACCCAACGACTAGTGTCCTCATAAGAACAGGGAAATTCTGACATGAGACACATAGGAAAAAAGCCACATGAAGATGGTGACAGAGACTACAGTGATACAGCCACAAGCCAAGGAACATCAGGGATTGCTGGAAGCTCCCAGAAGCTCTAGAAGAGGCAAAAAAAGGAGCCTCCCCTACAACCTGAGGGAGCATGGCCCTGCTGACAGCTCGGTCTCAGGCTACGTTCTCCTGACTGTGAGAGCATAAACTCCTGCTGTTTTAAGCTGCCTAGTTTGTGGTCATTTGTCATGTCAGTGAAGGCCCCTGTCCTGGAGGCCTTTGCTCCAGCCACAGAAGGCAGCGGTGGGTGGCACAGGCAAGCCCTGCAGGGCTGGCAGCAGCAGCGGCGGGGTGGTACCTAAGCCTGGCTCAGCTCCCACTGCCCCATGTCTGGCCGGCCCAGGCCAAGCGCCTGTGCAGTGACCTCGGCAGAGCCCTGCCTGCCCTGTCTGCAGCCCTGGCACAGCCAGTGTGGCGTGAGGCCAGAATCTCTGACTCTAACACAAAAATGTCAGGGCTAAAATTAACACATTACTGCATGAAAACCATGGTAACTAGGGGTGGGCCGGGCCTTGCTTCTTCTACTCAATAGTGAAACCTAAGGTGACCTTCCAAAGTAGAAGGTGGCAGTGCCAAGCACAGCCTGGTTCACCAGGCAGATGAAGTCTTCTCCGGGTTTCCACGTACACTGAAGACAGGCAGAGCCCGGCTCGGAGGCTCCTTCACAGGCTGTGCCAGAGGCTCCCTAGGCCTCCCTCTTCTGAAGAAGGGCCCAGACCAGAGAGGCCGAAGCAAGTGTCCTGAGGACAAGCCCAGTGTGCTTACGCCCCAGCCTCACTGTAGCTGGGGAAGGTGGTCGGGACAGAAGCATTTACAGACCGTCCCTCCCTCATGGAGTAGCAGCTGGCACTTGTGGTGACAGCAGCACAGGCCAGAGGCCACCACCTGGGGCCCAGAGACACTGGGAGCTTCCTTCAGGAGCTCATCGAGGGAGCAGCTGACTTGACCAGGAGCATCTGAGGGGCAGAGGTTGCCATTCCTGGAGGGAAAGGAGAAGCTGGGCTCACTGTCAGGTGGGGGGAGGGCCTCACATCCAGCAGCCCTGAGGGACGAAGCAGGCGTATGGCCAATGCTGGGGCCTCGATGCCAGGCTCAGGCACCCACGAACATCTTTCCATGGGGAACTCCACTGGATGGAACCCCAAGTGGCTCTGCTTATCCTCTTTAATCTGCTGCCCAGGAAGGTTCTGGCAAAGTTCCTTCCACTCCCCCCCAGAAATTCTACTACATCCCCAGAAGAGGGCAGGGCAGGAGAACAGCTGAGCCAAGAAAAAGTTCCAGGGGCACTTCCGGGCCCCAGAGCGGCACAAGAGAATGGGCAGACAACTGGCCTCTGTGCTTCCAGCCTCGTGCTTTGGCAGGGGCACGGGCAGGAGAAGGAGCCAGAAGGAGGCTCCACATGCAGCCGAGGACCCAGAGCTCTCTGGAGCGGAGGCAGGTAGGAAACTATCAGCACCCCAAGACCAGAAAGAAAAGCAATTGCCACCATCCACGGGGCTCAGCCAAACCGGAGATGCTCTGAGCCCTGCTGGGCTGCACTTCCTGTTCCCGCTTCGGCTGGGGCTGGCCCCCTCACGTCCAGGGTCAGTAAGACCAGGCCAGGCAGGTGTCCTGCTGATTTTCCTGGCCACATGGAACCAGCCGGCCTGCTGGACACAGGGGCTGCATCCCATCCCCACCAAGTGTCCCGAGACAGACAATCAGGGTGCAGTGGCCCCCAAGCGGCCTGGACAGGGCCATGCCCAGAGGTACCTGCTAAGCTGGGAAGCCATGGCGGCTGGGGCGTCCCAGGATCAGGTCCAGAGCGAGGTGAGGGGAGCAGGCGTCACAGACCCACCCCACCCCCAGGCACTGGGCTTCCCAATCTAACCAGGAAGAAGCTGTCTCACCAATCTGAAGCATCTACCAAAGCCAGTCGTCATAGAAACCTCATTTTATAAATAATTACAGCAGAAGTAACTGCGAGCCCTTCCAGGAGATCGGGAAGGCAGAGGTGCCGTCACCAAGCAGCCTCTAGGAAACGTCAAGGAGGCCCTGCCTTCCCTCACGGGGCACAGGTCTCAGCCAAAGCCAGGACCCTGAAACACGGAAATGCAAGCAGGGTCACAGGCCAGGGAGAGCCCCACCAGATGTCTACATCCTGCTGAATGGAGCTGGCACCTAAAACCCGCCCCAAAGGCCACCTCCCTGCACACTGGGGCCTGGCGAGCTGCTGGAAGCAAAGTGGGCAGGTAGGTGGTCCAGCCTCCACTGTCCTCCGGCCCGAGCCCCTCCACCACGCCAGGCCCAGCCTCAGAGGGTGTTGCCTGTCTCTGGGCTCACACCCCACTGCCCCTCCTCCACTGCTCCCCTGGCCTGTACTGCTCTCTGCCTCCCCTTCCACTGTTAGGAAGAAAGAAGTCAAACAATCAGAGTGGCCCGGGTGCTGGCACCATGGCCAGGCCCTGGGAGAAGAGGCAGGATGTGCTATCACCAGGATCTTGCCCCAACGCCACCCCCGCCAGCCTGTGCAGGGCGGGCTGCTTTCCCAGGACTCCTGCAACCAGAAACAGAAACGGGAACTCCCGGCCAGTGAGCACGCTTGGCACAGACCAGGCTGCGCCAGGGTGAGGAGGGAATCCCCCGCCCCTTAGGGGGATCAGCCGGCAAAGGGAAAGTCAGGGCAGAGAGGGCCGATCAGGCTGAGACAACAGCCACTCCTGCTCAGACAGCCCTTATCAACGCCCAGTGCCTGCCTCCTAAATGGCCATCAGTCCTGGAGGACTTCCCACTTTGGGAAGTCATTCTGGTCAAAACAACAGGCAAATTATTACTGAAAGTACAAATGTCATTCCCCGCAAATCCTCTCACCTATATGCAAAAAGAGAGGGAAAGAAAATTCTAGACTGACAAACACCACAAGCACCAAGTCCCTGGGAGGCCGGCCCCACCTGGTCATGGTGGGAAGTGGCAAGGCTGCCACAGGACTGCAAGCCCAGGGAGCTTAGTGCCTAGAAGCTGGGCAGGCGGGGTCCCACCAAGCACACCTAAAATGTCTCCCTGGAAGGCAAGTCAGGGATTCAGTCTGGCCCAAGCTCGGCAGCTAAATCCTTGTGCCGAAAACATTCCCAGAGCCTTCCCCACCCACCCAGATGGTCGGTCTCCTCAGCCCCTAGGTTGCCCACCATGGCACTCTATCCTGAGTACAGCATCCCAGGGACAAATGTCCTGATGCCACAGCTCCCTGCCACTCCGGCCCACAAGACAGGTCTCCCCAAACACACTCCCCCCCCAACCCCCCAACAATCCCACAGTACCTCTCAGCTCTCAACTCACTGTTTGGCCTTCTCCCAGAGACAGGCCTCCTCGACTCCCCTTCTGAGGACCTTAGGGACAAGCCTTGCCGAAGCATGAGCATGGTCTCTCTCCCCAGGTCTCCCCGGCTCCTTCCCCAAGCTGCAGCCAAATGGAACCAGGAATAGCTGCCCTGGTGTTGCGTCCTTTGGACTTGGCCCCATCCTGCAGACAGCATTGCCACTTCCCTGAATAACCCAGGCTTTCCCCTCGGCCTGGGCACACCACCTGCCCAAATCAACAAGGACATGCCAGGCCTCCACAGCAACGCTGGCTCAAGCCATTAACAGACTGTTCCACAAAGAGGAAGCCCTTGTTCTCAAACTGCTCAACCTTATCAGTAAATAGTTTTAATGTATAACAACCATGAGGTGCTATTTCCCATCTACTAAATTAACCAAAAGCTATTTTAAATGATAAAACTAGATGTTTATAAATGTTCATAGCAGTATGATTCACAATCACCAAAAGATGGAAATGACCCAAGTATCCATCACCCAAGTGATGGGTAAATAAACAAAATGTGGTAAATCCATATAATAAAATTGTATTTGACCATAAAAAAGAATGAAGGGCCTACAGATACATATTAACACATGGATACATACAGATAATACTAACACATAGATGAACCTTGAAAACATACTGAGTGAAAGAAGCCAGTCACAAAAGGTTGCATACTATATGATTTCTTTTACCTGAAATATGCATAATAGCCAAATCCATAGAAACAAAAAGGAGATTAGTGTGCAATTCTGGTGCCAGGGGCTGGGGGAGGGGAAACATGAACGACTGCTAATGGGTACAAGTTTATTTTGGGGGTGATAAAAATGTTCTGGACAACCTGGGCAACAGAGCAAGACCCCATCTCTACAAAAAAAGAGAAAAATTAGACGGGCATGGTGGCATGCCCTACCACTAGTCCCAGCTATTCAGGAGTCTGAGGCAGGAAGATCGCTTGGGCCCAGGAATTTGAGGTTGCTGTGAGCTATGATGACACCACTGCTCTCTATCCCAGGCAAGAGAGCAAGACCCTGTCAAGAAAGAAAGAAGAAAGAAAGAAAGAAAGAAAGAAAGAAAAGAAAGAAAGAAAGAAAGAAAAGAAAGAAAGAAAGAAAGAAAGAAAGAAAGAAAGAAAGAAAGAAAGAAAGAAAGAAAGAAAGAAAGAAAGAAAAAGAAAGAAAAGGAAAGAAAAGAAAAGAAAAGAAAAGAAAAGAAAAGAAAAGAAAAGAAAAGAAAAGAAAAGAAAAGAAAAGAAAAGAAAGGAAAAGGGAAACAAGAAAAAGAAGAAAATGTTCTGGAATTAAATAGTGTTGACGGTTATACAACCCTTTGAATCTACAAAGGATCACACAGAATTGCACACTTGAAAAGGGAGAACTTTATGGAATGTGAGTCACATCTCAATAAAGCTGTTATAAACCACAAACAACTTGATGCCGGAAGCTGTGGGGAAACAGGCTCCTCCCAATGCCAGAACTGCCTGTGTGGGGGGTGGCAGGGGAAGCCCTCTAAACACTCTACCCTTGTCCCAGAAAGGCACCACCAAAATTTAGTCTCAAGAAAAACACACACACAGCTGGGCACAGAGGCCTACAGCTGTGGGATTTCTAATCCCACACAAACAAAGTAAAACTAGTTCAATGGCTTGGGAACATCCTAAAAACATGCACAAGGTTGTGTTTGGTTTATATTTTTCTAGGGGAAATGGGCCACCATTTTCTGCAGCTTTCAAAGGCATCTGGAAACTGAAAAAGTCAAGAGACAGCAGTACCTCTTTCTCCATTCCTCCCACACCTGCCCTGTGGATAGGGGACCGGACACAAGCAGCCAAGGTCTAGAGCCAAATAGAAAGAACCCAGGCTCCAAGCTGGACGGGCACCTGGAACAACAGTAGAACAATATGTGCAGCTGGTCAAGGGGCACTTGGAAGATAGAACTGCAGGAGAACTCTGCATCGGCGTGCCCTGGAATTGGAGGCCATGTTCCTCCCCGCAAAACTCACTCCCTCAAGCCTGAGGAAGCCAGCAGGGTAGAAACTTATATCCAAGCTCCGTAAAGATCTCTCACAGGCCAGGCTCAGTGGCTCATGCCTGTGATCAATCCTAGCACTCTGGGAGGCTGAAGCGGGCTGACTGCTTGAGGTTAGGAGTCCGAGACCAACCTGAGCAAGAGCGAGACCCCATCTCTACTAAAAAATAGAAAAAAAAAATTAGCCGGGTAACTAAAAATAGAAAAAATTAGCTGGGTGTGGTGGCGTGTGTGCCTGTAATCCCAGCTACTCAGGAGGCTGAGGCTGGAAGATTGCTTGAGCCCAGGAGTTTGAGGCTGCTGTGAGCTAAGCTGACACTAGGACATTCTAGCTCAGGCAACAAATAAACAAAAAAAACTACAATGAGGTCCCACGATATATCTATTAGAATGGCTAAAAAAAATTTTTTTTTGTTTTCATCTCACTCTTTTATCCTGGCTAGAGTGCAGTAGTGTCATCATAGCTCACTGTAACCTCAAACTCCTGGGCTCAAGTGATGTTCCTGCCTCAGTCTCCTGAGTAGCTGAGACTACAAGTGCACGCCATGACACCTGGCTAATTTTTTCTGTTTTTTTGTAGAGACGAGGTCTCACTCTTGCTCAGGGTGGTCTCAAGCTCCTGGCCTCAAGCGATCCTTCCACTTCAGCCTCCCAAAGTGCTAGGATGACAGGTGTGAGCCATCAGGCCCCACCCAGGATGGCTACAATTAAAAAGACTGTACACCAAGTGTTGACAAGGAGGAACTGGAACACTCATCCACAGCTGCTGGAGCATAAAATGGCACAACCACTTTGGGAAGAGTTTGGCAGTTTCTTAAACAATTAAACATCCATCTAGCATAAATATAACCCCTGCACCCCTCATATTTACTCATATTTACCAACAAAAGCATATGCCCTTACAAAGACTTATAAATGAATATTTGTAGCGATTTTCTCATGTGACAGCCAAAAACTGGAAACAACTTGAATGTCTATCACCAGAGGGAACAAACTGCTATATCCACATACTGGACCACTACTCAGCATGAAAAGGAATGAACTACTGATACATGCAACCACATGAACGAATCTTAAAAGAATCATGCTCGGTGAAAGAGGCTAGACCAAAAAGAGTACATACTACTGTGCAATTCTGTTTTTATAAAATTCTAGAAAATGCAAACAATACGGATAGAAAGCTGATCAGGGGTTACCTGGGGATAGGGAGGCTGGAAGGAGGGATTAGAGGCACAAAGGAACCCTCCCTCCCGGGTGATGGGTATGTTCATCATTTTCATTGTGGTGGTGGATTCTCAGGCCTATGCAAGCAGGTTTGGTTCCAACCACTGCAAAATCTTCCATAAAGCTAGTCACATTAATTTTTTGGTTTCCTAGTATGTATAAAAGTTATAGTCTATTAAATAGTGTCCACAAGCATCATGTCTGGAATTATATATACCTTAATTTAAAAATACTTTAGTGCTAAAAAAAAAATGCTACCAATCATCTGAGCCTTCATTGAGTCATAATCTTTTTGCTGGTGGAGGGTCTTGCCTTGATTTTGGCCACTGCTGACTGATCATGGTGGTAGCTGCTGAAGGCTGAGGTGACTGGCAATTTCTTAAAATAAGACAACAATGAGGTTTGCCGCATTAATTCACTCTTCCTCTCATGAAAGATTTCTCTGCAGCATACGATGCTGTTTGATAGCATCTGACCCACAGTAGAACTTCTTTCAAAATTGGAGTCCATCCTCTCAAACCCTGACACTGTATTACCGACTAAGTTTACATAATATCTGAAATCCTTTTTTGTCACTTCCAGAATGTTCACAGTATCTCCACCAGTCGATTCCATCTCAAGAAACCACTTTCTTTCCTCATCCGTAAGAAGCAACTCCTCATCCATTCAAGTTTGATCATGAGGTTGTAGCAGTTCAGTCACATCTTTAGGCTCCACTTCTAATTCTAGTTCTCTTGCTGTTTCCACCACATCTGCAGTTATTAAGGTTGGTGCAAAAGTAATCACGGTTTTAGCATTGTTGAAATTTGCCGTTTGATATTGGAATACATTCTGAAATAAATGTGGTTATGTTATACATCATTTTAAGGCGCATTTCTAGCTTTATGCTTTTTTGCTGATGACTTATTACTTCCTGTTTATTTTATATTTATTTTAGACTATGGAATGATGATATACAAAAAGCAAATTCAAGTGATTTTCTTATTCGAGTTCAAAATGGGTCATAAAGCAGCAGAGACAACTCACAACATCAACAACGCTTTTGGCCCAGGAACTGCTAACGAATGTGCAGTGCAGTGGTGGTTCAAGAAATTTTGTGAAGGAGACGAGAGCCTTGAAGATGAGGAGTGCAGTGGCCGGCCATCAGAAGTTGACGATGACCAATTGAGAGCCATCACTGAAGCTGATCCTCTTACAACTACACAAGAAATTGCCAGAGAACTCAAGGTCAACCATTCTATGGTTGTTCAACATTTGAAGCAATTTGGAAAGGTGAAAAAGCTCGATAAGTGGGTGCCTCGTGAGCTGATTGAAAATCAAAAAAAATCATCGTTTTGAAGTGTCGTCTTCTCTTCTCACACGCCAACAACGAATCATTTCTCAATCAGATTGTGACGTGCGATGAAAAGTGGATTGTAGATGACAACCAGTGACAACCAGCTCAGTGGTTGGACCAACAGGAAGCTCCAAAGCACTTCCCAAAGCCATACTTGCACCAAGAAAAGATCATGGTCACCGTTCGGTGGCCTGCTGCCGATCTGATCCACTACAGCTTTCTGAATCTTGGCGAAACCATCACATCTGAGAAGTCTGCTCAGCAAATTGGTGAGATACACCGAAAACTACAACACCTGAAGCCAGCATTGGTCAACAGAAAGGGCCCAATTCTTCTCCACGACAACGCCTGACCGCATGTCGCACAACCAGTGCTTCAAAAGTTGAACGAACTGGGCTACGAAGTTTTGCCTCATCCGCCACATTCACCTGACCTCTCGCCAACCGACCACCACTTCTTCAAGCATCTCGACAACTTTTTGCAGGGAAAACACTTCCGCAACCAGCAGGATGCAGAAAATGCTTTCCAAGAGTTCGTCAAACCTGCAGCACGGATTTTTAAGAAGAATGGAAAAACGGTATTGATGGACTTGCTTGATGCAAAGTTGCCACAAAGCTAGGATTTTCAGAATGGTAAATGACACTGGCTTCAACTTAAAGTCACCACCAGCTACATTAGCCCCTAATAAGAGTCCATCTGTCCTTTGTAGCTTTGAAGCCAGGCGCTGACTTCTCTCTAGCTATGAAAGTTCTAGATGGTATCTTCTTCCATAAGGCTGTTTTGTCTACACTGAAAATCTGTTGTTCAGTGTGGCCACCTTCATCACTGATCTTAGCCACATCTTCCGAATAACTTGCTGCAGCTTCTCCATCAGCACCGCTGTTTCACTTTGTACTTTCATGTTCTAAAACAGCTTCTTCCCTTAAATCTCATGAACCAGCCTCTGCTAGCTTCAAACTCTTCTTCCGCAGCTTCCTCAGCTCTCTCAGCCTTCACAGAATTGAAGAGAGTTAGGGCCTTTGCTCGGGATTAGGCTTTCCCTTAAGGAAACACCGTGAACAGACCACTAACTTCTCTCCATATCAGCAATAAGGCTGTTTCACTTTATCATTTGTGTGTTTGTTTGCTGGAGTAGCACTTTTAATTTCCTTCAAGAACTTTGCATTTTCCTTTGCATTCACAACGTGGATAACTGTTTGGCACAAGAGGCCTGGCTTTTGGCCTGTCTCAGCTTTAGACAGGCCTTCCTCACCAGGCTTAATCATTTCTAGCTTTTGGTTTAAAGTGAGAGACGTGTGACTCTTCTTCCTTTCACTTAAACAGCTAGAGGCCATAGGGTTACTAACTGGCCTAATTTCAATATTGTTTTGTCTCAGGGACTAGGAAGGCCCAAGGAAGAAAGAAAGACTGGGAGTGAGTCAGTGGAGCAGTCAGAACACAAAACATTTATGGATTAAGTTTGTCATCTTAAATGGGCATGGTTCATGGCACCCCAAAACAATTACATCAGTAACATCAAGGATCACTGATCACAGAGCACAATAACAGATACAATGAAAAAGGTTGAATTATTGCGAGAATTACCAAAATGCACCACAGAGACACAAAGTGAGCACATGATGTTGGAAAAATGGTGTTGATGCGCTTGCTTGACGCAAGGTTGCCACAAAGCTTCAATTTGTAAAAAACACAGTATCTGCAAAGCACAATAAAATTAGGTACGCCTATACGTATGTCAAAACTGATCAAATTGAACACTTTAAATATGTGAAGTTATATAACCTGGGATGAGCTTCCTGGAATTTGACCAATTTCTGCAGCAAGTACAATGAAGCCACCCAGGGGCTGAGGCTTGGTTCCTATGCTGGAAGCAGGGGCCCCAAGGGCCCCAGCCACTACCTCTGTGCCCACATATCCTGCAGCCCAAGCAAACATGGGAGAGAGGTGACCAGATGGTCCTGGGAGCTCCAGTTCAGGCACCACTAAGAGCCCCACCCACCCAGCATGCCTGGGGGGTCCCAGTGTCTTCACCTGCAAATGGAGGGTGAACTGCGGAGCTGAGAGCTTCCTGCACTCTGCTCCAGACCACCCTTAGACTGCATTAGAGAGTTCCCGGGTCTCAGACAGCTGAAGGAAACAACCAAGCCAAGATTCAGGAGGAAAAACCAAGTTTGGCACTTGCTGAAAAGGACCTCCCTACTCATCCAGACCATTACTAGGCTGAAGTCCCCTCAACCGAAATGAAAACTTCAGCTCCGAGAAAGACACTGTTAACATAATGCAGAGACAAGCTCCAGGCTGGGAGAAAATATTTACAAAACACAAACCTGATAAATGACTCGTATCCCTAATATACAAAGAACTCTTAAAACTCAACAATAAGAAAACAAACAACTCAATTAAAAAATGGGCCAAATGGGTGCAGTGGCTGATGCCTGTAATCCCAGGGCTTTGCGAGGCTGAGGAAGGAGGATCGCTTGAGCCCAGGAGTTCAAGACCAGCCTAGGCAACATTGCGAGACCATGTCTACAAAAAAAGAAAAAGAAAAATTAGCCAGGCAAGGTAGCACTCACCCGTGGTCCCCGTTACTGAGCAGGCGGAGTGGGAGGATCATTCAAGTGCAGGAGTTTGAGGCTGCAGTGAGATGCGATTGTGTCACTGCACGTTAGCCTGGGTGACAGAGCAAGACCCCATACTTAAATCGGGCACCTCATGTAAGAAGATATGCAGATGACAAATAAACATGTGAAAAGATGCTCAACATCTTATGTCGTTGGGAAACTGCAAATTATTATGACCTAAACCCAAAGCAATAACAATGACAAATGCTGGTGAGGATGTAGAGCAACAGGAACTCTCACTCACTGCTGGCGGGAACGCAAAGTGGTACAGCCACCTCGGGATGACAGTTTGGCAGTTTCTTACAAAACTAAACATACCATTCAATTAATTCTATCAGCTCTATTAAACAGGCAAAAAAATACATGTAAAAACTTGGTAGGTACATGGAAGCAACTGAAAGCAAAATCAAGCAAAAAAAAATAATAGTTGGATATGACTGAATTAAGAGTATTAGTCATAGGTTGCAGTTAATGACTTTGGGCTGGTTTAAGAGTCACCACTTTCAAGAGCCACCACTTCTAAGAGCCTGGCTTTTTATAAGGCACAAGACACAGTGAGGGCTGCCTGGGTCCGCAGCGGAAGGAAGCATCGAATAATCACCCAGGCAGGAGCTACTTTCCTGACACATCACAGAGCATCACAAGCAATTCAGTCGTTAAAGCTGAGCTCCAAAAACAAGTTACACCTGAGAGAACACAGCAACTAAAGAGCAAAGAAACAAAAAAGACATAAAGTTTGGCATTCACTGAAAATGACAGCCACCAGTTACAAGGCTAATGCCTCCGCCCACTGCAACACCCACAGCCATTTGAGCTGTTTCTGTCAGAGCAGCACATGGGTGCCCAAGAGCTAGTGAACTATTGAGCTGGCCCAATAAGAGGCTGGAAATGGAAGCCTGGGGACTGTCCACAGGTGGAGGGAGGGGCAGCTTCTATCACCAGCATGCCCCTGCCGGTGGCTGTGCTGCTCCAGGATAGGGCAAGGCTGGGGTAGAGGGTCCAGACCCCTCCACCCGAATGCATTTCCCAGCCCCCTTTCCTTAGGTGAGTGCAAAGCACGCACACCATGCGCCTTCCTGGTCCCAGCAGACCAGTCTAATGGGGCAGGCACCTCAGGGCCTCTTCCCAGACCAGGGGGTGGGCTCATGGGCACACACCCAGCAACAGCAATGCCCTGGCCCTCATGGCTTCTCAAGGACTCACTTTCCCTTAGTCACCTACAGGCTCAAAGAAGCTACCAGCCTTCTGAGTTTGGGAGACCACATTATACTTTAGACTTTTTGTTTTTAACAAACTACAACCGATGGGATAATATACTTAGACTTTTAATCCCACCCATGCAAAAACCAAAACTAGCCAGGTGTCCTATTAGCAGCAGGCCATTTCCCAGGCAACTGGAACACACTCCCCGTTCTGTCTGGTGGGTTGCTGCTGTTTCACTGTGCGCCCACCCCCTCTAGCAGCCTTTGCCAGGGTCAGGGCAAGCAGCAAGGTGTGGAGAACTTGGTGTCAGGAGACTAGGTTCTAGTGTCCATTTTGCTAACCATGGGCTCGCTGCTTATGCCCTCAGTTCCCCCATCTGTGAAACAGGGGACAACTCCTGTGCCTTCCAGGGCACAGGGCCCCCCTTCCACGCTGTCAGGATGCTCTGCTCCACAACACATCAAGAAGGTGGAAAAATGAGTTTTGCAAAAACAATTATTTTTGCCAGATATTTCACTTCCCAGTCTGAGAGCCACCTCCCCAATTTGGATTAAAATTCTGATTTGCCTAACATCCCTAATGCCCAATCAGATGTGTTGGGCCTTGGGGCAAGCATCATACAACCTCCCAACTCTCAGGTCCTAAACATGCTTTAGATGGTCACTGTCACACCTGCTGGACGCTGGCCTGCTGCAGCCTCTGTCCCTGAGGCCTGAAGGGAGTCAGTGCAGGACACGAAGGGTTTGGGGCTGTTTGGCATGGCCGTGACAAGGGCCTGACCCACAGGAGGCCTGGACATCAAGAACCTGCCCCTGACATGGGACACAGTAAAGCCACAGGAGAACACTTGGGCGGGCAGAGCGGAGGGGGACACAGCAGGCCCTGCATGGAAGGAGCACTGGCTTCACTGTCGCTCATGGGCTTCTTGTTTCCGTCCTCTGTGTCACAGATAAATAACCTTCCAAAATGAGAGTTCAGAGAAAGGAAGCCACGGCCGTGATGTAGGGGGAAGAACCAGCAAGTGAAGAGTCAGGAGGTTTGTGGCTTCCACTTAACCAGCTGCGTGACCTGGAGCAAGTAACTCTACTTCTCAAAACCTGTTTCGGCGTCTATAAAAAGAGGGCTGTCCACGTATAAAAGCATGAAGTCAGATCCCTCCCTCACATCAGACATAACAATTAACTCAAAATAGGTCAAACACCTAAATATAAGAGCTAAAACTACAAAACTGTTCAAAGAAAACATAGAAGTATATCTTTGTCACTTTGGATTTGGCAATGGTTTCTTAGACATGACAACAAAAGCACAAGTAATCAACAAAAAAGATAAATTGGGCTTCATAAAAATAAAAAAAAATTTGTTCTTCAAAAGCTACCACCAAAAGTAAAAAGACAACCCAGTGAATCGGACAAAATATCTGTAAGTCATCAATCAGAAACTGCCAAAACAATCTTGTTTTGTTTTTTGTTTTTTTTTTTTGAGGGAGAGAGAGTCTCGCTCTATCTCCCTGGCTAGAGTGCAGTGGCATTGTCATAGCTCACTGCAACCCCAAACTCCTGGGCTCAAGTGATCCTCCCGTCTCAGCTTCCCGAGTAGTTGGGACTACAGGCACTGGCCATGACACCGAGCTAATTTTTCTATTTGTTGTAGGGATGGAGCCTCCTTCTTGCTCAGGCTGGTCTCGAACTCCTGAGTTCAAGCAATCCTCCCACCTCAGCCTCCCAGAGTGCTAGGATTACAGGTGTGAGCCATTGCGCCCTGCCTTGCCAAAAGAATCTTGAAAAAGAAAAGCAAAGCTGTAGGTATCACATTTCCCGATTTAAAACTTAACTATAAAACTACAGTGATCAAAACACTGTGGTACTGGCACAAAGACAGACATATGGACTAATGGAACAGAGTAGAGAGGCCAAAAATACTCTGACATATGCTCAAAAGATCAGGGTATAGAGACCATTCAATGGGGAAAGGACAGTCTTTTCAACAAACAGTGCTGGGCAAACTGGGTATCTATAATACATGTAAAAGAATGAAGTTGGACCTTGACCTAACATTTACAAAAAAATAACTTAAAATGGATCAAAGGCCTAAATGTGAGACCTAAAACTATAAAACCCTTAGAAGAAAACATGAGGCAAAAGCTTCACCACATTGGATTTGGCCATGATTTCTTAGAAATGACACCAAAAGCACAGGCAACAAAAGAAAAAAAACAGACAAAGTGGATTTCATAAAAATTTAAAAATCTGTGCAACAGAAGACAATATCAACAGAGTAAAAACGCAACCCACAGAATGAGAGAAAATATTTGTAAATCATATATCTATAAGGGATTAATATCCAGAATATATAGAGGACTCCTAAAACTGAACAATAAAAAATATACATTGTATATATGTATCAAAATATCACACTGTACCCCACAAATATGTACAATTAAAAATAATCAAAGTGGAAAAAAAAATGGACATAGGGACTTCCTCAGGCACCAAAAGCTACAGCCATCAGTTGCAGAATACCAGTAATGAACTGAAAATTATAAACATAGATAAATATATTTATATACATGTGCATGTATATATTATGCATATAACATATACTACACCTAAATACATGTGTACATACATTTAATGATGTGAACATATGTGCAAAAAGCTAATCAATACATATAATTTTCAATTTAAAAAAGTCCAACCTGATTCAAAAATGGGCAAAGGACTTGAGTAGACATTTCTGCAAATTTTTTTATTTTTATTTTTTTTGCTTTTTTTTAGAGACAGGATCTCGCTCTGTTGCCCAGGTTGGAGTGCAGTGGTATGATCATAGCTCACTGAAGCCTCGAACTCCTGGGCTCAAGCAACCCTTCCACCTCAGCCTCCCAAAGTGCTAGTGTTACAGGTGCGAGCCACTGTGCCCGGCCAGGAGATGTTTTTTAACGGGGGTTCTGTGACATGGCGCAGGACTTCATATGACTTTCACAAGATGACAGCAGGAATAAGTAATGTTTATTTAGCTCCCAATGTGTGCCAGGCACTGGGACAAAGAACTTCATGTGCTTAATTGTTTAATCCTGATGACCAATAAGCACATGCAGGCCAGGCGCGGTGGCTCACGCCTATAATCCTAGCACTCTGGGAGGCCAAGGCGGGTGGATCGCTCAAGGTCAGCAGTCCGAGACCAGCCTGAGCAAGAGCGAGACCCCGTCTCTACTAAAAAGAGAAAGAAATTATCTGGCCAACTAAAAATATATAGAAAAATTAGCCAGGCATGGTGGCACATGCCTGTAATCCCAGCTACTCGGGAGGCTGAGACAGAAGGATCGCTTAAGCCCAGGAGTTTGAGGTTGCTGTGAGCTAGGCTGACGCCACGGCACTCACTCTAGCCGGGGCAACAAAGCAAGACTCTGTCTCAAAAAATAAATAAATAAATACGCACATGCAAACATCACTAATTATTAAGGAAATACAAATTAAAACTACAGTGAGATACCACCTCACAACCATTAGGATGGCTACTACCAAAAAAACAGAAAATAGCAAGTGTTGACATGGATGTGGAGAAATCGGAACTCGTGTACATTGTTAGCAGGAATGTAAAATGGAAGAGTCGCTGTGGAAAACAGTACGGCAGTCCCTTGAAAAATTAAAAACAGAATTACCATATGATCAAGCAATTCCATCTCTGGGTATATACCCAAAAGAATTAAAAACAGGGTCTCACAGATATTTGTATGCCCATGCTCATAGCAGCATTATTCAAAATAGCCAAAATGTGGAGTCCACCACAGATGAGTGAATAAGCAAAATGGGATCTATCCATACAATGGAATATTGTTCAGCCTTAAAAATTCTGACACGTGGCACAACTTAGACGAATCTTGAGGACATTATGCTAAGTAAAATAAGCTAGTCACAAAAAAGACAAATACTGTATGATTCCACCTACAGGAGGTACCTAGAGTAGTCAAAATCATACACACAGACAATAAAATGGTGGTTGCCAAGGACTGGAAAAAGGGGAAACAGGGAGTTGTTGTTTAGTGGGTGCAAAGTTTCAGTTTTACAAGACGAAAAGACATATGGAAACGGATGGCGGCAATGGCTGCACAATATCATGAATCCATTAAACGCCAATGAACTGCACACTTAAAAACAGTTAAGATGGGCCAGGCGCAGTGGCTCACGCTGGTAATCCTACCAGTCTGGGAGGCCGAGGCAGGAGGATTGTTTGAGGCCAGGAGTTAAGACCAGCCTGGGCAACACAGCAAGACCCTGTCTCTACAAAAAAATTTTTAAAAAATTATCCAGGCCTGGTGGTGCACGCCTGTAGTCCCAGCTACTCAGGAGGCTGAGGCAGGAGGATTACTGGAGCCCAGGAGTTGGAGGTTACAGTGGGCTATGATGATGGCACTGCACTCTAGCCAGGGTGACAACAGAGACTCTTGTCTCAAAAAAAAAAAAAAAAAAATAGTTAAGATGGTAAATTTTTTTAAAAGATGGTAAATTTTATATGTGTATTTTAACATAATTTTTTAAAATTGGAAAAAAAATTTTAATTAGAAATATTTCTGAGAAGGGACTTGTATCTAGAATACATAAGGAGCTCTTATAACTCAATAATAGAAAGACAAAGAAGCCAACTAAAAAATAGGCAAAAGACCTGAATAGACAATTCTCCAAAGACACACAAATGGCCAATAAGCACATGAAAAGATGTTCAATATCCTTACTCATCAGGGAAATGCACATTAAAATGACAATGAGATACCACTTCACACCCACTAAGATGGCTAGAATCAAAAAGACAATAACAGTGCCGGCAAGGGTGAAGAGAAATCGAATCCCTCTTAGACCCTTGGTGGGAATGGAAAATGGTGCAGCCATTTTGGAAAAGTCTGACTCTTCCTCAAAAGGTGAATCACACAATTACAATACGACCTAGCAACCGCATGCTCAGGTGAGCTGTTTTTCTCACAACAATCCTGGTAACAACTACCTGGTCTTTGGTAACACCAGTCAGCAACCCTCCAACACAACCTGGGTGTCCCACAATTCCATTCTGACACCTACCTCCAGAGTTAGCACAGACCCCACAGGTGAAGGGCTCAGTCTCCCAAAGTGCCAGAGGCCACAACCCCCTCCTCAAGTTTAATAACTTGCCGGAACAGCTCAAAGAACTGAGGAAAGTGCTTGCCTTACCATAGCCAGTTTATTCTAAATTACACAACTCAGGAACGGCTGGATGGACGTGGTCCGGGAGTGCAAGGTCCACGCCCTCCCCAGCATGCTACCTCCCAGCACCTCAACACGCTCACCAGGAAGCTCCCCGAGTAGGGGTTTTTAGGGAGATCTCACGACACAGACAGGACTGATTAAATACTGGCTACTGGTGATCAGCATAACGTGAGCCTCTCTCCCCTCCCCGGAGGTTGAGGGGTGCGGCTGAAAAATCCCAACCCTCTAATCATGCCTTGGTCTGTCTGGAGACCAGCCCCGCCAGCCATCTCATTAGCACACAAGACACTCTTACCCCTCCAGAGATCCCAAGGGTTTCAGGAGCTCCATGTCAGGAGAACAAAATACCCTCCCTTTCAAAATGAACTGAAGTGATGGTGACAGAACTTTGAACATACTAGAACCCACTGAATCGTACAATTTAATGGATGAATTGTGTGGCATGTGAACTACATCCCAATACAGCTACCACAAAAGTGTGAGTACACGCCCACTCAACAAAGTTTAGGAGAAATAAAGTACAGGAAAGCCACTTGTAAGCAGCACATTAACATTAGAGTTAAGGATTAGCCGATTGTGCAAGAACAACTCCCTGTGGCCCTGCACCAACCTTCTGATCTCCAATTACAACTCAATCTTCCCCCGGGGTCTAAGCAGGGCACACGTGGGAGCAGACGCTGCCTGGGTGAGAGCCAGCACAGCTCCTGGCTGGGTGGCTGGCAGGCGCCATCATCGCCAAACCCACCTCTCACCTGGAAAGACCCCAGCTTTTCCCCAGCCCAGGAACGCCAGGCCTGGTGCCCACCTCCTCCCAAGAGCCCAGGGGGCTCCACTGGTCCCGGGGGGAAGAACATGCCAGGGCTCAACTGAGGATGAACACTTAAGTGGGCACTTCCAATCCAGCAACACACACAGCTCACCAACACCCAGCCCCCACGGTCCCTTCCCAACAGTTTCCAGTAAATTCTCCACATCATGTGACTCAAGACCCTAGGACAGACTACCTAGTCAGCCTCACCAGTCAGACAACAGGGGTGGGAACAGCAGCTCTGTGGACACAGAACAGTCCTGGACATCCTACCTTATAGTGCTGCGGGGTCGGGGAGGGCAAGCGGTCAGGCCCATGCCGGACAGCTCTCTTGGAGGCGCAGGATCCTCCCCCAGAGGTGGAGAGCCCTGGCCAGCAGCTTCATCCTGCCCTGAGTGGGCCAAACTGGTCACCCAGCTCCTGGCGAGGCCTGCGTCCTCCTCGGCCAGTTAGCAGTGATGCCTGATCCCTCCCCTCCTACCGCAGCAAGCTGCTGCTCTGCTTCCGGAGCAAGCACAGGACCTGGTGATGCAAGGAATTCAAGACAGCCTGAAGTCACAGAGCCAGGGCTCTCCCATGAGCAAATGAGAGGGAGGCAGGTCAGGGCCAATGCCCGTGTGTGGGAGAAGGGGAATCGGGTGGGGCTGCAGCAACACCCTCAAGGATTCCCATTTCCAGGACCTTGAGCTTTTGCATCACTTGGGCCGGGCTGGCCCTCTGGCAGGAGGAGCACGGGCCCTACCCAGGCCGAAAGGTCCTGGGCACACATCACTGACTGGCACAGAGGTCTCAGCAAAGTTTAGGAGGCCGAGGAAGGCAGACACACCCCACAGTGAGGCAAGTGCCTAGCCCTCCTTCAGAAAGTGGCTCTCAACATCCAGGTGGGCTGAGCAAAATGCAGCCTTCCCCTCCCCACTCCTAGAGTCAGAGGCAGTAGGTCTGGGGTGGGGGCTCAGGTGCCTGTTTTTCTTTTAACTTTTTATTGCAGAAAACATCAAATCCTTACAGGAATGGAGGGAGGTAGGACTGAAGCCCCATGTCCCCATCATGTAGCCCCCAGATGGTCAACTTGGGCACCTCTGGTCTCCTCTCTGTTCCTACCCCTCCCCCATGACGCATTATTTTCCAGCTAACCCGACATCGCAGCTTTCCCACTAAAAGGTAAAGACTCTTTTTTCTTGAGACAGGGTCTTGTTATGTTGCCCAGGATGGTCTCAAACTCTTGGGCTCAAGTGATCCTCCTGCCTTGCCCTCCCAAGTAGCCAAGGGACTATAAGCAACGATCCCACCTAAAATATAATACAAATTCTTTAATATCATTAAATATCAAGTGACTATTCATGTTTCCTTAAGTCCAAAGTGTTTTGAAATTTACATTTGTGAATTTATTTAATAATCACCAAAAGCTGAGAAGAACTCAAATGTTCATGGCTGTTGAAGAGATAAGCCTCGATGTGCAAGCCGCGGAACACCAGGCAATGCGGAGGCAGGACGCGCCGATGCCACACGGGCTGAGGCTCACAGGCTTTGTGTTAGATATGATTCTATCTCAATGAAATTCTAGAAAAGGTAAAATCAGTGAGAGAAAGCAGATCTGTTGGCCGGGAACCAGGGGTCAGGGCGGGAAATGACTGCAAAGGGGCAGAAGGTAACTTTTTGGGATGAAGGAAATAATGCACATCACAATGGGGGTGGTCACTGCACAGGTGCACGTCTGCATTTTAAAATAGGTACATTTACTGTATGTGCATTACACCTCAACAAAGTTGTTTTTTAAAAAAGCAAACTACAATATAATTATCTCAACCTAAAATAAAAGAAACTAGTGATTGCTTAATATTATTACCAAGGGACGATTCAAGTTTCCCCATTATCTCATAAAATCTGCATCTTGTGGCCTCTACTAAAGCATTATTTACATGGAGAAAATCTGCATTTGTAACAAACTTCCCCAGTTATTCAGATGTAGGGAGTCCAAGCACAGGGGGCTCTATGATCTATCCCCCTGCCCAGGTCACCTCTGAGAGTAAAGCAGCCCAGTGGGATGGGAGGCCCTGATAACCTGTGTGGTCAGCCCCTGGTGTGGGCCCCACAGGGCGGGTAGGTCCCACAGAGGATCCAATGTCTGGCCTATCTGGCCTGACTGGAACCGGGAGACGGGCAGTTGCAGGTGCCAACTGCAGGGTGATGCCAGGCTGCCTGGCCCACTTACTGGGTGAAGCTGGATGTGGTGGACAAAGGCCTCCCCATGCACAGGCCCTCTGGGCTACAGAGACTGCATCTTCACCAGGGTCCCCACATTCCGGCAGGAAGGGGGCCAGCACTGTGCATCACTTTATGGAATGTTCCAGAATACTAGTCCTGAGTGTGGCTTCTGTAAATCAGGTTGTTTTCATTAATCCCATTGTAAAACCAAAGACAGAGCCCCATGTGTAAAAGATTCCAACCCTGTAACATACTAAAATTCACATCCAATCAACTAGTGCTGACTGGCATATCTCCTAGACACCAGGCACTACTGCAGGCAGTCAGGGTACCAAACGTACAAGCCACCACTGATCCGAGGAGACTTCCTGGTAGAGCGTGGCAAGCAAAAAAATTAATTAAAAAAAAACAACACCTGGCATTAATAGCTCTCACATACCTATCTACAAATAAAGGATTCCAAGCTACCTGCCTGCCGGGCAGTGAGTGCCCCAAGGTCCCTCTCTGTCAGCATGCTCCTTTGGGAGCATGGGGGAGTGGGGGAGTCCCCCACTCCAGGACTACCAGTAAATTCTGGTTTTTAAATTCCTCTACATATTTCACTGCCCATGAGGGATTCCCAGCCACAGGTGGCTAGCTACATTTGCATTTAAATCAACTTAAATTGACACAATTAAAAATTCAGTTCCAGACAGGTGTGATGGCTCATGCCTATAATCCCAGTACTTCGGGAGGCCGAGGGCATCACATAAGGCCAGGAGTTGGAGATCTGACTGGGAAACATAGCAAGACCTCTGTCTCTACAAAAAATTTTCTTAAAAATTCAGTTCCTCTGTAGCCTACCCACCTTTGAAGGCCTCAACAGCTCCATGTGTGGCTAGAGGCTATCATACTGGACAGCCCAGACCCAGTACATTTCCACCACTTCAGAGACTTATGGTGCACAGCACTGATCTACAATGTCACAGGTTTCACATTCTACAACTCAGAGTCCAACAAGTCAAAAGTAATTCACTAACTAAAGGTTAACATTACTCAAAATAAACCAAAGGAAAAATGCTCTTCTGAGACATTAAAGGCTATCCCAGAACCTGCATCTCTGATAACACCCCATAGTGGCCTACCTGGCTGTCCTAAGGTGGGGCTCTCAAAGGAAAACTGTTCTTTTTGTGAGTTCACGTGCCTGGAACTCAGCTAATGGTATTAATCCTCACAATAACCCTAAGACAGACACTATTACTATCTCCATTTTACAGATAAGAAAAACTGAGGTTAAGCAGGGTTAAGGAGTGTGCCTATAGCCACACACCACCTGCGATAGGCAGAGCCAGGATACGAACCCAAGCCATGAGCCTGAGCCTGCACCCCACTTTTCAGATAAAAAGAGCTTCCATTGACTTACAATGTGCTGGCCATTCTGCCAGACACTAGCTACATTTTCTTTTATTCAACCTCAGAACAAACCATGAGAAAAGGGGGACACAAAAAGGTTAAGCAGCGTGCTTCAGGTCACACAGCTAGCAAGGGGCAGAGGCCGAATGTGCCCCTGGGCCTAGGCCTTAAGAGCTGCCTCTGACCACCACCCTCGCCTGCCTTTAAAGCCCTAATTCCATCAACAGTGTCAGAACTGAGAACATGTGACACTCTAACTGTCAAGGATGGAGACCCCCTGAAGGCAGGAACTGAATTTTCCATGCTTTGGTTTCCCTCCTGGTGCTCTGCTTCTCAGTGGTGTCCAGTGAGGCCTTGTTAAATTCATGGGCTTGGCTGTGCTAGGCCAGGAGCCTCCTCTTTCAAGTACCTCTTTCAGGGTGTCAGCTCAGATGTCCTTAAAGGGCCCCCCACCCTGGTATAACCACTCTCCAGCGTCCTGGGGCTTCTTCAGATCAAGCCTGCGTCACATCAGCCCTCTTCACAGCGCCCGCTTGGCAGTCACGCTCTGTACCTGAGGCTCACCTCGGCCAGGCACCCTGCTCAGGAGTCCCACCGCCAAAACAGTCACTTAAAGATAATACGGGCCGGGCGCGGTGGCTCATGCCTGTAATCCTAGCACTCTGGGAGGCCGAGGCGGGTGGATTGCTTGAGCTCAGGAGCTCGAGACCAGCCTGAGCAAGAGCGAGATCTCGTCTCTACTAAAAATAGAAAGAAATTATCTGGCCAACTAAAATATACATATAGAAAAAATTAGCTGGGCATGGTGGCGCATGCCTGTAGTCCCAGCTACTCGGGAGGCTGAGGCAGGAGGATCGCTTAAGCCCAGGAGTTTGAGGTTGCTGTGAGCTAGGCTGACGCCACGGCACTCACTCTAGCCCAGGCAACAAAGCGAGACTCTGTCTCAAAAAAAAAAAAAAAGACAATATACAATGGTGAATGTGAGAGAGCAAGAAGCAGCCCAGTAGGTACACTGAGTGAGAAAAAGCGCACGTACATGCCTGGGAATGGATGGAAGTGTCTAAAGCTATACAAAAATCTATTAACTGTTAGAAGCTCATTGAAAAAAGACAATACATAAAGACTGGCTATCCATCATGCCGAAGAGGTAAATAAAAGCCCAGCCCTCCATGGTAGATTTAAATCAATTTTTTATTCAGGAGCATGGTGGGAAGAACACTGGATTTGGAATCAGCCCCTGGAGCTCTTGGAGCAGGATGACCTTATAGTTACTATGTCTCCTGGAACCCCCACTTCCTCCTCCACACAGGTAGGGTGGAGGTCCTTACTATTTGGACAAAGCAAGTGAGATGAGACAGGTACAACAGTGAAGCCCAAGGTCCCCCAGCCAGTTCTTAGCAGAACTAATTCAAGGACCTGGTTGGTCCAGGCCCATGTCTCTCCAAACATCAGTGACTTCTATCATCATTGTCCCAAAGAACTCCAGAGTGGGTGGGGCCGGGGCAGCCACGCAGCCAATAGCAAAGCAAATGGAGCAGGGCTCCCCGAAAGACTCCCGGTCTGTGGAAAAGTCAAAACTGACCTTGAGAATAGGAAAGGACCTGCACCAGGCCAGAAGACGGGACTGGGGGTCAAGAAGCTCCATTTATCCAGCACTTACTATATGCCCAGCCTTCCGGGGAGATGCCAACATCCACAGAAAGGACACTTGCCTCTCTTGTAATTGGCTTGGACTCAAGGTCAGTGTGATGCCTGACCCCCAAGCCTGAAGAACGCACCCCCAAAGCAGGAAGCAGCTCTCACTCTTGGTGGTCCATCAAGCAGGACAGCACCAGCTGCAGGCCACAGTGCCTGTGCAGGCAGAGGCTAAAGGCCCAGCCTCCTTCCCCAAATGCTGCCTCGCCTTTGCTTCAGATTCTGCTGAAGGGACCTACAGAGTAACCTTGAGGCCGCCCTCCCACCTCTTATGGGAAATTGAGCTAGTTCATGATGTCCAGCTTCCTCTGAGGGCCTACATCTGTCTACCCCATCAGCATCCGCTGGAGGAAGGACGCGGGGGTGGGGGGTGCGCTCAGAGAACAACCCTTTGCCCCTATTGTGCGAGATGCTTTCAGGCCCAATGGACCACTCATTCCCTTTTCTTAGCAGCAAATTGAGACCAAGAGTCTTATCCGTTCTCCTTGTAATACCTGCTCTCTAAGAGCCGAGGCAGTGCACTGAGAGGACAACAGACCCCAGCCCCCTCCCACCGAAGGGCGCGAGCGGCTCTGCGTACCCGCCCTCCACCTCTGGGGCTTGGGTTGGGTCCGCACAACCGCCGAAGTAACGACCCCGAGTCTCCAGAGGCGAAGCGGGACTACTGGGCCGAGGCTCCGAGGCGCTCGGGCAGGGGCCGGGGCGAGCCCGCAGGTGCCGGGGGCTGTGCACCGACCCCCGCCGGCGCCGGACCCTGTCCCTGCCCCTCCCCGCCCGAACGGCCCGCGCCCGCGGCCGCCGCCCAGGGGATGCGGCCCGGAGGCCGGCGGGAGGAGCCGGGAGGCTTCCTGGCTTCTCAGCATCGCCTGGTTGAGGCGGAGGGGCGACCCCCGCCCCGCCCCTCTCGGCACCGGCAGGTGGGGCCCGGACGGGGGCGGCTGCTACGGGTGGGGACCACGCGGCGGGTAGGGCAGGCCCAGGGCGGCGGCCCAGCGGTCCCGGCCGCCGCCAGCGCCGCGAATCCCCGTCTCTTACCGGCAGATCTGGATGGCGGACGGCGTCTCGGCGGCTGGGCCCGACATGCTGGCTGCGGCAGCGGCGGGCGGCGGCGGCGGAAGAGTGCAGGTGTCGCGCAGACCGGGCGCGGAATGAATGAGCCGGGGCGGCGCCATGGAGGGGGAGGGCGGAGGCGGAGCCGCGCCGCCGGGGAGGCGGGGCCTGCGCGCCGGGGGCGAATCGAACGCGGCCTCCTCGCGCGGGCCCCGCCCCCGCGCGGGCCCCGCCTCCCAGCCCGCTCCGGGGGCCGCCAGGGCCGCTGCCTGCTCTAAGCGGGCGTCCTACGCTGGCGGCGGCGTGGGCCGCGCCGGGGCGCCGCTTCCAGAAGGTTCGGCGGCGGCTGGGCGGCACCGGCGCGCGGAAGTCCCGTGGGCTGCGGCTGCAGCGGCCGGCCCCAGTGTGGCCTGAGTCGCGGAGCCTGGCGGACGCGGCGGCCGGCCCTCCAGCGAGGCGGCCGACGCTGGTGCGGGGCGTTGCCGCCGCCCGCGCCCGGGATTCGCTGCCCGCCGGGCCTGGGCGGCCGCTGAGGTCAACTCGGAAGGCCCTGCCGGGCGCCGGGCCGGCCGCCCCGCCCGACCCCGCCCCCACCGCCGCCTCTAAAGTCGGCCATAGGGGAAAATGGAGGCTATTTCCTGTAAAGGAAGGTCTGTCCCGCGGCTGGGAAGCCCGCGGACGGCCGGCGGGACAGGGTCTCTGCCGCGGCTGCGCGGCGCGGCACGAGCCGGGGAGTGAGGGGGCGTCTGTCCGCACCGTCCACACCGGTTTCCCCGCCAGCGCCAGCCTCATCCTGCTGTGCAAGTGCCTCAGTGGCCAGACCCAAAGGTGCCGATCTGTTTGCATGGCACACGCCACGCTCTGCATTGGCGTCCAGGCCAAGTCTGGGTCACAGAATCCACCAAAAACACCAAAGAGTTCCCGGGAAAGGCGGTCACTCCTGGCTGCTGGAATTACAGAGAGCGTTTTAACTGCCTATGCAGTTTGACTTCTCCCACATTTTCTACGGTGAGCATAGATGTGTACTCAGATTAAAAGTGAGTAAATAAAACCCACAGCATTCAAGCTCTCCAGTGCAATTTGAACAACCTGTTTATACTCAGCGGGGTAGCTCTGAAGGAACGAGACCGCAGAGGCAGCCCATAGCATGATCTAAAACTCCCAGGAACAGAGGGGTAGCCCTAATCAGGCCTCTCTGTAGTTTCATGGCTTTATTACACTGAGTTTAGTCTCCTTGTGCGAGTTAAGTTCGCAAGCATCGCTGGCCACCGAGCCTGCCCAAACACCGCCTCTTCCCAGTAAGGTGCTGACAGGTGTTGAGGTGGGTGGAAGCAATGAGGGTTGTGGAGTCTTAGGCAAGGCAGTTTCCTTATCTGTTAAAAGCAAGTGATGACACTCACTTTCCTAACCTTATGTTGCCTGAGCTAGAGTGCCATGGCCTCAGCCTAGCTCACAGCAACCTCACACTCCTGGACTCAAGCGATTCTCCTGTCTCAGCCTCCCTTGTAGCTGGGGCCATAGGCGACCACAAGCAGCACCAGGCCTCGCTAATTTTTTCTATTTTTAGTAGAGACGGGGTCTCGCTCGGGCTGGGCTGAACTCCTTAGCTAAAGCAATCCT
This sequence comes from Lemur catta, assembly GCF_020740605.2. Classification (NCBI taxonomy): domain Eukaryota; kingdom Metazoa; phylum Chordata; class Mammalia; order Primates; family Lemuridae; genus Lemur; species Lemur catta. The sequence continues at coordinate 122,818,593 of NC_059130.1, read as the reverse complement.
GCCGCCTTGGCCTCCCAGAGTGCTAGGATTATAGGTGTGAGCCACCAGGCCTGGCCACTTTCCTAACCTTTGTGAGGATTGAGGTAAGGAACATAAAGAACCCAGCAGTTTAATAAATTAGGGCTGCCTTCCTCTTCCCTCCTCTCACATCGTTTCTCTAAACAGCCCTTCCCGGATGTAAGTACAATGTAACAAGGACTTACCGAGGCCCTGCCCTGTGTTTTAGGTGTACTCCTGTGAGAATATTCTGTTCTTCAAAAAGTTCAACATCTACCAGGTGTGGTGACCAGTGCCTATTGTTCCAGTTACCTAGGAAGCTGCCCTGGGAGGATCCCTTGGGCCCAAGAGTTCCAGGATGTAGTGTTCTACCATCAGGCCACCGCACTCCAGCCTGGGAGACCCAGAAACCCTGTCTCTTAAAAAAAAAAAAAAAATTCAAAATCAGATTGGCTGATTGGTAGACAAATCGGGGACCCAAACAGCCTGACTCAGCCACACACTGGACTAGAGAAATTCCTAGACTGGAGGGATGGGCTGAGTGGTTTAGGATTAAACAGCCTGATCCCTTCCAGAGGGGGGCAAAAAAGTGATGCAGAACAACACCACTTGTGGAAAAGGGTGTGGATACCACAGAGGACCTAGGAAAGGTAGTAACGGCTCAGCCCAGGATACTCTGTAGAGAGAAAATGATGGTCTGGGCGATTATTTATGCTATTATCCTGTTTTCAAGGATAGCAGTGGGGGTGGCCAGGGTAGGGGAGTCCCTTAGTAAAAACCTGGTGAATTATTTTAGCCATGGTGCTGTGGAGTTTACACCGATCTTTCTGGTCCACAGTCTCTCACTTTCCCATCTTAGGTTTTTTTCTGCTTTTTCCTCAAGCTACTGGGCCATTTCTATCCCTTATTTTCAGCAAAACTTCTCAAAAGACCTATTTATAAACACTCCTTCTGGCCAGGCTCACACCTGTTATCCCAGCACTTTGGGAGGCTGAGGCAGGAGGATCGCCTTGAGGCCAGGAGTTTGGGGTTGCAGTGAGCTATGTTCCTGCCACTGCACTCCAGCCTGGGTGACAGAGCAAAACCTAGCCTCTTAAATAAATAAATACATACATACATACACCCTCTCCCCTCCTCCCATTCTCCTTTGAACCCATCCCATTTTATTTTTTCATTCTACCACTAATTTATCAAGGTCACTAATTCCTTTCAAATTGCTAAATCCAATATTCCATTGTCAGAACTCATCTTCCTTGACCTCTCAACAGTATTGAATAGACATGACCCCCTCCTCTTCTGGAAATGCTTCTCCCTTGCTTCTATTTTCCCTCCTCCCTGGCCACTGCTCAGCCTCCCCACCCTCCTCTCAGAACTTCGGAGCAGCCCCCAGCAGTGCTTGGATTCTTGAGGTCTCATTCTGTCTCATCCTTACTGAAAACTCAGCACTTGTCCACAAGGCCAAATCAGAAGAATGAGAACAAGTGTTTTGGGGAGGAGAAAAAAGATTTACTTTGCTGGCAAAGGAGGAAAAGTGGCAGACCTTCTCGTTTCAAAATCCAAATTTCCTGAATGTGAGCAGAAATACAGAGCTTTTAAAGGATGGGTTCTCAGCTTCAGGCAATTACTGTGGTTAACTATTCTAATCATCCCATCTCTACCAAAGACAAAGCCTTCGAACTCAGCCAGCCGACTACTTGGGGACTGGTGGCAGCCACCTGGGATAAGAACCAAGGGCCCTCTCTCTGCCCCTCCCTACCACTGGCCTGAGGCAGGGATGCGGGCTTCAGTTCTCAGAAAGAGTGGGGGAAGCTTCAAAGAGACAGAAAACATTCTTGCCGCTTTTTTTTTCTTTCCAGGCCATTCCCTGATACTCTCAATTTTACACATCCATGTCTAAGGGAAGAGAGGCGACTACTCTATTACATCATGACTTTAAATCCCATCTATACTACACACGTCTCTGGCCAACCAGACCTCTCCCCTAAATTCAGACTCCTGAATCCCCTGTCTGTACTTAGTCCCCCTCCAGTGTGTGAAAGGCATCTCACACTCCCCTCGCCAGAATACTCCCTCAGACTCGCCCCTCCCGCCCCCATCTCAGTAAGTTGCAAGCCCTTCCTTCCAGCTGCCCAAGCTAGGAGTCATCCTCAGTTCCCCTCTCTCTTTCACACCCTCCTCCAAACCATCAGCAAATATGCAGGCTCTAGTTCAACAAAAATCTCAGATCCGAACACTTCTTACTGTGGCATTCAAGAATCTGCCCTAGTGCTCACTTCGGCAGCACATATACTAAAATTGGAATGATACAGAGAAGATTAGTATGGCCAAATAAAAAAAATTTTAAAATTAAAAAAAAAAAATCTGCCCCAAACCCACAGCCGCACTTCTGACCTCTTCTACCACCCTCTCCCGTTGTCACATAGCTTCAGCCACTCTGACCCCACTGATGATCCTTGAATACACCTGATGTGCCTCAGGGCCTTTGCACTTGTTCCTCCCTCTGCCTGGACAATTCTTTCTCAGGCAAACAACTGTGGATGGAAAAATCCAAACTCTGAAATATTTGAAAGAGGTTTATTTTGAGCCAAATTTGAGGACCATGGCCCGGAGCCACTCCCAAGAAGCCTTGAGCAAGTGGACTCACTGTGGTTGGGCTACAGTTTGGTTTTATATCTTTCAGAGAGACAGGGGTTACAGGTAAAGTCATAAATCAATAAGTGGGAGGCACACATTGGTTTGGCCCCAAAAGGTGGGACATCTCGAGGGGAGGGTGCAGTTACATGTTATAGGTGGGTTTAAAGATTTTTTGGCTGACAATTGCCCAAGAGAGTTAGGCTTTATCTAAAAGACCAGAAAGGAAATGCTTAATTTAAGATAAAGGTGTGAGCACTCTGGGAGGTCCAGACATGAGGATCTTTCAAGTTGAGATAAGGATCTGCTGGGATGCTTGAGTTAAGATGGGGGCTTTCTAACTTTCAGGTGATGCTAATGTGATACCCCTAATGTGATACCAAAATCAGGCTGGGAAGTAAACCACTCTATATTTGGTTAACAAAACCTGCCTAGTGGGATTTTACCGTCTGTGAGCATGACTCATCTGGCCCCCTTAGGACAAAATTTTGAGCAAAAGAAAAGATCAGAGTTCAATTCTCACAACACCTTCTAAATAAGGCCTTCCCTGGCCACTCTTACCTGAAACCGCAGTCTCCTCAACCTCCTCCAATACTCCCTATCCTCCTCCCTGGCCTATTTTTCTCCTTAGCACTTAACACCATTCAACATACATTTTACTTACCTATTTGTTGTGTCTTCCCCAACCAGACTATGTAGGGTAGGAATTTTTTAATTCCTATAAAGGGCAGCCACACTCTTTTCCAAGATTTTTAATCACTGCTGTATCCCAAGCTCCTAGAGGAGTGCCTAGCACATAGTGGGTGCTCAATAAGTATTTTATGAATGACTTAATCAACAGAGATAATTGATTCACCAATGGCAGATATTTAATTCATTATATTTAATGTATACTCTTTCTTTAGACTAGAAATGTGCAGAAACTGTTGTTTTTTTTTAAAAAAAAAAACTTTAAATATATTGTTTAAAAAATTTATCCTAATTTTTATGGAAGGACACTTATGAAATTGTAGATAGTAGTAACCTTTAGGTAAATAGTCATTACTTTTCATTTTACGTATTTTTGTACTGTTACCACCTGACCTCTTATCTGTTTTATTATTTTTCTTGCCAATATGGAGTACGGGCTATGAAGCAGCAGGAAGTACTCTCCACTGATGGTGGAATATAAGTTGGTACATCTCTTTGGCAAACAGTTGAAAATATTTACTAAAGTTAATAACAACCATACCCTTTGATCAGCAACTCTATTACTAGGTATATATTCTATACATTGAGCATGAGTGCCCCCAGATGCTAAAAAGATGGTTCATAACAATACTTTGTAATCACCCAACTGGAAATAACACCAAACGTCCCTCAACAGTAGACTGGATCAGTGTATTGTAGCATACTCATGAATGGAGTACCAAATGGTCATGAAAACCAATGAACTCCAGTGACACAACAGGAAAGCCTCAGGATATTGAGGAAAGGAGAGAAGCTATAAAAGACTACATGCAGTATTGAACTATGCCCATAATGACCTGAAACTCTGTTAGGAAAGCGTAAGTAGGTGGTAAAGCTATAAAGAAAACAAGGAAGTGATTATCACAAAACATAATGGGTCCCTCTCTGTGGGAGGACAGGACTGTCACCAGGGTCAAGTTGGGGTGGGGAGTGTTAATGTTTCCTCCTTTGACCTGGGTGATTGTGTACGGGTTTATAATAACTGTTTTACTGTACATATATGTTTTATGCTTATGTTCATGTTTATGTTCTGTTTCTATCACAATTTTTAAAAATTAATGAGGTATCTGGGAAGTGAGGTTAATGGGCCATTTTTTTTCTTTGTATCTTTTGGGAAGTAGCGAGCCTTCCTGGTGGTTAAGGGTGTGGACTCGCCAGTCCAATTCCTGTGTTGGTAGCACAGCTTCACTTCCTGCTTGGGCACCCAGAGCCCTAGTTGCTGCATCAGTAATTGTTGTGAAAACTAAACAAATAAGGGATAAGAAGCAATTAAGCATCCCAAAACATTAACTATTGGTTTCCTTAACTCCATTAAACATAAGAAATATTGTTTTTTAAGCTGAAGATTTGTTTCTTGTGTGGCTTGAATTCATACCTCAGAGCTCTAAAACAGAAGAGGCCTAAGAGCAGTCAAGAGACTCTCTGGGACAGAAGAGGAGGGCCCGTGGGGAAAGGGCAGCAGGAGAGCCTCACCAGGCTGTGTGGCCCCAGGTCAGCTCCTAATCCATCTGCGCCTCATTTCCCTCCTTGGAAACACTGGAGAGGCCCTAGTACCCGGCCACAGGGTTGTGGTAAGGAGCCAATGAGTGGACATCAGAAAGCACTTGGAACCGGGCCTGGCACAGAGGAAGAGCAGTGCACAGCTTCGTGAACTCCCACGAGAAGCCCAGCTGCCCTGAGGTGCTGGGGGCTGTGGGGATGGATTTGACCAGGGGGGATTCAGATGGTCTCGGGCCAGGAAGGAGACTCCAACCAGCTCAAGCTGGGATTCATGGGGAGAAGAACCCTGCAGCATTCTCCAGGCCTGCCACGCCCTCCTAGGTGTCAGACCCAGGATGTAGCCAGGAGAGAAGGGGACCCAGTCCCTCTGTCCACGCAGCTTATCTGTTTGTTTTACTGTTAATAGTATTTAGCCATTGTGTTTATCCTCTTCAGAGATGATGGGCGTTTCCTGGCTATGCCTCTTGTCCACTCAAGAGTACATTGCCAGCAGGAAATCCATGTAAATAGTGAAGAGTGACTCTCTGTTCCCAAATGGATGACAAATGTCCCATGAATGAACAGAAGCGGCTACTTGGAGAACAGCCCCCAACCTCAAGTATATCCTGCTACTAACTTAACCTTTAAAGTTAAGTGTCCTGTGCTTTTCTGGGCAGAGTGGCTAAAGTCAAATGCCCTGACCCCAGAATGAGCCACTCCAAAGAAACCTAAAACTAATAAGCGACCCATTTGAAAGCAGGACCCATAATCCAAGAGGGAAAGTCAAGAAAAAATGGGTCATTATGTGGAGAAGAAAAACACCCATGAGTTTAGAATAGACATAGATTCATTTCCCAAAAGAAGCATTTAGAAATCATCTCTTCGACTCTAAGTAGGTCAAACATTAAATCTAGGATTAAAGCCATGCCCGGTGCCTGAAAATTAATGGGGTTAGTGAGAGGAGATTGTCAAGTTGCCTTTTTTTTTTTTGAGGCAGGGTCTTGCTCCGTCACCCAGGCTGGAGTGCAGTGGTGTCATCACAGCTCACTGCAGCCTTTCACTCCTGGGCTCAAGCGATGCCCTTGCCTCAGCCTCTCAGAGTGCTGGGATAACAGGCATGAGCCACCGTGCAGGCCCAGAGCGCCTTTTGCCGGCGTTCTCTGCTTGCTGTGCCCCAGCAGGGCACTGGGTCGCTCACCTGTGGTCCTGTGGCTCCACCTAGGGGCCGAGCAAATTCCCAGACACCAGAGCCCTTGCTCCACCCAGGCCCAGCCCACCGGGAGATCTTGCTACAAATCAGAATAAACTTTCCTTTACTTGAATTTTTTAACAGGAACTCTGTGATTATGACAAAAAACACGCAGAGTCAAAAGTAATTCTATTTTCCCCCCACATGTGATAATAAAAGGCTGGGATATAATTATCTGTTTCTCAAAGGCCGTGGAGAAAAAAGATGTTGGTTTTGTCCATCAAATAGTTGCTGTTTGAAGAGCCTAGGGGCCCTGATTTGATAGAAATGCTCACCCTTACAGATGAAGAGATGCAAAAAATAAAAAAATAAAAGGACAAAAAAGAAATGCTTCCTTTGAGCTGGCAGGAATGTGTGAGTTGTGACAAACACACCGGAGGGGACTATTCCCGTCTCCCAGCCCCACCCAGGTGAGTCACCCCGTTCTCTGCCGGGAGTGGCTCCCCAGACAAAGGACTGCTTTCTAACCAGACTCTGCCTGGCCAGGGTAAGCTGGGTGAGACTGCCACACGTTCATCTCAATGCCCAGAATCACACAGAGAACAGAACTACCTTTTCTCCTCCTCAGGACAATGACTCCGGTTGGATTTGGTATCAGCATAAATATCCCTGTGGGGGTTCCCAGCTGGCCATGAGGGGGCCAACTAGTTTGGTGAACGCATTGTAAGAACGAGGGATCCAGAGCCGTGAGCCCACCACCAGGCACCTGCTAGCTGTGTGGCCTCAGGTAAGTTCCTCGACACCTCTGTGCTTCAGTTTCCTCATCTACAAAATGAGGATAGTAACAGCATCTACCGCCCAAGGTTTCTTATAAGGATTAAAGGAGTTAACACATCTAAATCATTGACCTCAGTGTCGCTGCATAGGGAGAGCCCAACACATGGTAGCAACATCATAACTCATCAATGATGGTCCCCCTCAGGTGCCAACAAGCATTTAGTGAGCATCTTCTGTAACCCAGGCTCTGTGCTGGGCGCTGATATCTGACCTACACTGCTGCACGGTACAGAAACTACCTAGCCAGTTCTAAGTAAGACATACATGCAGAGAAATACAAAATCGTAACTGCACAGCTCAGTTAATTATCACAAAATGAACACACCTGTCCCCCAGATCAAGAAAGACATCCCCAGCACCCCAGAAGTCCCCTCTTGCTTTCTCCCAGATGGGGCACCCGTCCTTCCGGAGGGTAATCACCAGGCACATCAGTGCTGTGGCAGCAATTTGCTCATGGGTGTGGCCATGCAGCATTCCATCGTATGGGTTTAAGGCTTCTTTGCAATTCTCACCCAGAGTTTCACAAAAGTGGTGTCCTCACTCTTCCTTTATGTTTCTAGACCTTTTTCCCTAAAACCCCCAGCCTCGACTCTCAGGTCCTCAGAATGTGCCCGCCTTCTCCCTCCTTGTGGCAGTCAGGGCAAGCACACGCTATTGGTAAAATTGCACTTATAGAGTCGCTGGACCCTGAGGTTGCCACAAACTTTCAATTTGTAAAAAATGCAATATCTGTGATGCACAATAAAGCAAGGTGCAATAGAGCAAAGTATGCCTCTACTTTTAAAAAACATTCCAGTTTTCCAAAGCTGTTCTAGAGAAGAAGAACTAACTCAGCCAATGGCATTAATTCTCCTGGCTTTTTTTTTTTTTTTTTTTTTGAGACAGAGTCTCACTCTGTCACCCAGGCTGGAGTGCAGTGGTGCCATCATAGCTCACTGCAACCTCAAACTCGTGGGCTCAGGTGATCCTCCTGCCTCAGCCTCCTGAGTAGCTGGGACTACAGGCATGTGCCACCACACCTGGCTAATTTTTAAATTTTTTGTGGAGATGGGGTCTCACTATGTTGTTCAGGCTGGTCTCAAACTCCTGGCCTTAAGTGATCCTTCTGCCTCGGCTACAATCTTTAAGAAACTAGCTAGCAGCTGTTAAGTTTCAATGAAGTATCAAAGAAAAATATCTGCAAATTTCTAAACAAATTATTAAAATATTCCTCCCTTTTCCAACTATGTATCTACAAGAGGTCAGGTTTTCTTCATATATATTTATTTTCCTAATTCCTCATTAAGTTCACATCTTCATATACGTAACAAAGCAACGTATCACACACAGTGAGGGCAGCAGAAGTGAGAAGCCAGCTGTCTTCTGTGAATCCAGACAGTAAAGAGTCACAATGCTACGAAACAGTGCCACTCTTCTTTCCAAATGTTTTTTGTAAAATACAGTTACGTTAAAATTGAAAATATGCTATTTATGCTAATATATAATTATTATTTTAATGAATTAATAAATATTTTTAAATTTTCTGTTTTAATTTCTTTTTTTTTTTACTAGCAGGATCAACCAGGTATGTTTTAATTTCTAATATAGTAAAATCAACAGATAAAAGTCGCACAGTTGATTAAAAATGTTTTGTAGCAATGATAACAGGTATGGTATACCTAGTGTATTAGTTTTCTGTGGATGCTACAAAAAATCACCACACACTTGATGGCATAAAATAACAGAAATGTATTATTTTTTCTTTTTCTTGTATATTCTGCTTATGTAAAATAACGGAAATTTAATCTATCAGATCTTGATTTCAGTAAAGAGGCCCTGAATCTGAAATCAAGGGCCAGGAGGGCCATGCTCTATCCTAAGGCTCTAGCAGAGGATCCTTCCTTGCCTTGTCTGTCTTCTGGCGGCCTCGGGCGGCAGCTGCAGCCCTCCAGCCTCTGCCCCATCTGTCTCTGCCTCTTATTCTCTCTGTGTCTGTGTGCTCTCCTCTTCTTACAAGGACACCAGTCATTGAATTTAGGGCTCACCCTAATCCAGTATGACCTCATCTTCATTTAGTTATATTTGAAAAGATCCTTTTCCCAAATAAGATCATATTTTGATGTTCAGAATGGATGTGCGTGGGGGCACTATTCAACCCACTCTACCTGGTGCACTAGTGGCAAGGAACGCCCGAACAGTGTGACATGTCAGGAAGTAAAGAAAGATGGGGAAAAATTGGCTGGGCTTGGCATGGCATGCCTGTAGTCCCAGCTACTAGGAAGGCTCAGGTGAAAGGATCGCTTGAGCCCAGAAGTTCAAGGTTGCAGCGAGCTATGATTGTGCCTCTGCACTCTAGCCTGAGCAACAGAGCAAGACTGTGTCACAGAAAGAAAGGAAGGAAGGAAGGAAGGAAGGAAGGAAGGAAGGAAGGAAGGAAGGAAGGAAGGAAGGAAGGAAGGAGAGAAGGAAGGAAGGAGGGAGGGATGGAGGGAGGGAGGGCAGTAGGGAAGGAAGGAGGGAAAGGTGGAGGGAAGGGGGAATAGAAACTGGATGGAAAGTGACATTTACCTTATTGCTGCAGGATAGCATGTGCCCCTGAGGATCTGTCCCACCCTCTCCTGGCCACTAGGCCAGTAACAAATGTTAAGACATACATAGCCCAGCTGGGGTACGCTGGGCCTGGTAAGAGAGGACAGGGACCACCCTAAAGGAGCTGCAGGTCCTCCACAGTTGATGTGGGACTCGATTCAGAGGGTGCTAAGTCAAAGAGGGCAGGAAATGCGGTTGGATAAGGGAGAGTGCATTGCTTTGGGAGCACTGTCCCAGGCTGTGGGTTTCCCACCCTAGCATGGAGATGGTGTGAGCACACTCGCGTGGCTAGGCTGCCTCCCAGCGGCATGGACGAGGTGATGGCCCCAGGAAGTGAGACCTACTGTGGAAGGGGGTTTCAATGCCTCAAGAGGGGACTGAGCTGCAATGGACATACTATATAAGGCTAGAACCCCCCAGATAACTATGGTCCTTGGGAAGATCTGGAGGGTGCACCAGTTACCAAATTAGTAAGGGAGGCACAGTGAAAGCACACCAGAATCACTAAGAAGTACAGCAGTGTCCAGCAACAGAGGATGTCATTCCAGGACCAAGGTCACTATCATCCCAGCACAATGCACTCCAAAACAGCAGAGGCCTGGTGGCAGCCTTTGACTGTCAGAGTCAGGGGATCAGAGTTACTGTGATTATCAGCAAAGACAGGTTTGGCAGCCAGGGAGGCCTGACCCCCAGGGAGTCATGGAGACAGTCTACGGGCAAAATAGATGGGCAGCCAACAAGGGCGCTGCAGAGATGTGTGCAATTAAAGGAAACAGAAGACAGATCACCAGGAGACTGTGGCAATGGCTCCAATAAAAAGTAATGATCCTGGCCAGGCACAATGATTCACATCTGTGATCCCAGGGCTTTGGGAGGCCGAAGCAGAAGGAATGCTTGAGGCCAGGAGTTCAAGACCAGCCTGGGCAACCTACTGAGTCCTTCATCTCTGCAAAAAATTTAAAAATTAGCCAGGCATGGTTGCACACACCTGTAGTCCCAGCTACTCGGCAGCTGAGGTAGGAGGATTGCTTAAGCTCAGGAGTTTGAAGGTACAGCGAGCTATGATGACACCACTACGCTCAAGCCTGGGCAACAGGGCAAGACCCTGTCTCTAAAAATAATAATAATAATCCCTTGCCCAGCTTCCATACCTGAGACAGTTTTCAGATCTAGAACCCACCGACAGAAGAAAGGCTGGGTCCCCCGGAGAAAGACCTTGCAACACGCAGCAAATGTATATGGTAATGATTCCCCTGACTTCCCCAAAGATGCCTATGGCATTTATTTGGATAACTGTCCCATGGGGACGGTGAAATACACAAACATTTCCAGGGCCATTGGACATAGGATTGGAGATTACGTTGATCCTGAGATCCAAGGGTCATCATGTGTCCTTCTTAGACACATAATTTCTTTTATCACCTAGCCAGGTAATCAAAGGAGTCCTGGCCCTGTCCAGCTCACAATGACTCCACTGGGTGTGTGGACACTGTGGCCATTTCTCTGGTCCCCGAATGTATAATTGGAATATAGAGACTTGATATTTGGCACAGCTTACCCACATGAATTCTTTGGCCTATAGTGAGAGCTTCATGGTGGGGAAGCTCAAGTGTAAACTCTAAACTGCTCCCTGCCCCCCAAGATAGTAAATCCAAATAATCTAGAATCCTGGAGGATGGCAAAAATTAATGCCACTCTTAAAAGACCTAAAGGATGCATCACATCTTCATTTAATTGGCTAGTCTTGATTCTATGAAAACCAGATAGATCCTAAAGGACTACAGCAAGCTCATTCAAGTAGTAGCCCCATTACTGATATTGTGTCTTTTTTGTCTGTTTGGTTTTTTGATGGTAAAATAGACACCACATAGACTGGGCGTGGTGGCATGTACCTATAGTCCCTGCACTTTGGGAAGCTGAGGCAGGAGGATCCCTTGAGCCTAGGAGTTCGAGGCTGCGCTGAGCTATGATCGTGCCACTGCATTCCAGTCTGGGTGACGGAGCAAGACACTGTCTCAAAAAAAAAAAAAAAATTACCATCTTAACCATTTTTAATCATTAAGCACATTCATGATATTGTGCAACCATCACGTCCATCCATCTCCAGAACTCTTTTTCCTTGCAAGACTGAAACTCTGTACCCATTAAACACTAACTCCCATGCCCCCTACCCCCAGCCCCTGGCACCACCATTCTCAGATGTGGTAACTTTGCTAAAGCGGATTAACCTGCCTCAGGTGTGTGGTCTTCGGCCATTGACTCAGGCGCAGGGAAGGAGAACCTCTGGAGGTGGCCCTGCAAATCTGAATTTCACAAGCTTCCCAGATGGCTGCAAAGGGACAAGAAACAAAACAAAACATTGCTACAAACGATTCAGTGTTTGTGTAAATATATTGATCACAGCCTTAGGTATGAAGTGAACGGAAGGCATCCCTGGAGCAGACCTGGAGCCAACCCTGGGCAGAAGAGGATCCACCCAGAAGCTGCCGAGGCTTGAGCATGGGCCGTCAGGACCCTGGATGTGGAGTGGAGTGTTCTAAGAGCAGAGGGGACAGCAGGGGTGTCGCCAGGAAGCACTCCATGGCAGCGTGACTGGTAAATTGCTTAAAGAGAAACCAAAACTGGCTTGCCCTTTGCAAGACCCATGGAAGGGCAAGCCATCGAAAAAAATAATTAAAAAAAATAAAAATAAATTTAAAAAAGAGGAACCAAAAGGATGGGACATGAAGCTCTAAGCACCACTAGTTTGACATGACTTAATTTTTCATTCTAAATAAATATTCATTTTCATACTTTGAAGTCTCTATTAACAATTTTAGTTTTCCTACAGAAGGCCTCAGAATTTAGTCCCCAAAGAACCTGGATCTGCCTCTGATTTTCAAGGTCAGGAATGGTTCTTTCCTCTTTAAGATCACCTTGTTCTGTGCTCCCTGAGGTTTATTAAAAGTCCTAATTTACCAAACACCAAGGTGGGTGGCTCCCGGGCCCACCCTCCACGACTGAGCACATACTCAGCTTGGAATCTCTGTCCTTCACACCCCGGCCCCCAGGTCAGGAAACCCCTCATTCATGAGCCGGGGCCTGTGACCAGCCATCCGGCCCCAGCTCCCTGCTGCCTGCCCCCCAGTGGACCTCAGGGGACAAGACGCCACGTGCATGGGGCATGTCCTCTGGTCTCATTCTCATGCTCCTGAAACCATTATTCAAGTTTTATTAGAGCTGCTTAAAGCGCCGGGGGCCTTGCCAGGGCCTCTGAAAACCCTGAGTGAAACTAGTTACTCACTGAGAACCCTCAGTGGGCGGCTGCCTTCTCCCCAGCAGCACACGCCCGGGCAGCTCTCTGAAGGGCGGCCGCAGCCAGACAGGTGCACACGCACGCACTCGGCCCCCACAGACACAACCACATTCACAGGGGACTCAGACAAGAGGGAAAGCCTGGGGAGGCTGGGCACAGGGGCTCACGCCTGTAATCCCAGCACTCTGGGAGGCTGAGGCGAGAGAATGGCTTGAGGCCAGGAGTTTGAGACCAGCCTGAACAACATAGTGAGACCCCATCTCCACAAAAAATTTAAAAATTAGCCAGGTGTGGTGGCACATGCCTGTAGTCCCAGCTACTCACGAGGCTGAGGCAGGAGGATCACCTGAGCCCACGAGTTTGAGGTTGCAGTGAGCTATGATGGCACCACTGCACTCCAGCCTGGATGACAGAGTGAGACTCTGTCTCAAAAAAAAAAAAAAAAAAAGTAAAGCCAGGAGAATTAATGCCATTGGCTGAGTTAGTTCTTCTTCTCTAGAACAGCTTTGGAAAACTGGAATGTTTTTTAAAAGTAGAGGCATACTTTGCTCTATTGCACCTTGCTTTATTGTGCATCACAGATACTGCATTTTTTACAAACTGAAGGTTTGTGGCAACCCCAGGGTTGAGCAACTCTATAGGCACAATGCTGCCAACAGTATGTGCTCACTTTGTGTCTCTGTCACAGTTTGGTAATTCTGCACTATTTCAACCTTTTTCATTATTCTTGCATCTGTCACAGGGATGGTTCTTCCAGACATCCCCTGCAGGCTCTGTTCACTTGACGCCTGCCCCAGGTGACATGGTGGGAACTCTCCCGCAGGAGTCTGGGATGGCAGGTGGGGCAGAGCAGTTTGCAAATGTTTATGAGAGGAGTCCTCCTTGGCAACCCACTCTTTGTCTTCACTCTCATGGAAACAAGATTTGACCTCTCCTAATTACCTGGTGCCAGAGAAACAGGTAGGGGCCTGTCCCCAGGCTGAGTGGCCTCAAAGATGGGTTCCCAGACAGCTTAGTGCTCCAGTTGTCCTTGAACCATTGAATCATTCACCCACTTTTTTTTTTTTTTTTTTTTTGAGACAGAATCTCCCTCTGTCACCCTGGCTAAAGTGCCGTGACGTCATCATAATGCAACCTCAAACTCCTGGGCTCAAGCAATCGTCCTGCTTCAGCTTCCCAGAGTGCTAGGATTACAGGTGTGAGCCACTGTGCCCGGCCTCACCCACCAGTTTTACAGGAGAGAGACCTGGGGGCCTTTTCTCCAGCTAACCAGACAGGCAGTTAGATTCAGTCATGGAACCATCTCAGAACAGGCATCCCAGGAACTGGCCACTGGGCAAGGTGTAGGACTTGTTAAGGGTCATAAAATGTTCCTGTGATTGAAGCAGCCTCCCTCCCACACAGAGAAAGCCTACTGCCCTGCGCTCACCTTTGACCACCAGACAGGACTCTGGGGACATGTGAGGAGCTGCCAGGAGGACGTGCCTGCAGGTGGCTTGTGGAGGAGGATGTTTTTGGCATCCTTATTTTACAAGCCCAGCTTGGAACACCAGTGGAGAACTAGGCAGCTCTTACATATCCCTGGCTAGAAACTCTGGCTTCTGGCCTCGAGCCCAGAACCTCACCCACCTGGGCACATCCTGGCTCCCTGCCAAGGCCGGCGGGCCTTCCGACTCAGGCTCCCCAGAGCGCCTGACCCTGTGAGTCAATGGCCTAGCCACAGCCTCCCCCCACCCCCTGCCACCGCCACCACTTGCATTGTAGCTTGACGGGAGCCAGGTCATCGCAAGTCACAGAACTGGGGACTGAGAGGCAGCCTCAGAAGCAAGGAGTGGCAGGCATGGCTAAAAGGAGGCGAGGGTCCCCGTTTGTTGGTTCTCAGTGTTTACACCTATACTGAGAGTTCTTATGTATGGGGTCAAGGATCGTGTCCTGTGCATGCCCGATGTGGAGCCCCAGATCCAAGGAGGAACCTGGAAGTCACGGGTGGGCTTGGGCTGCGAGTTTCCTGCACCCCACTCTCTACTTAACCCCGGCAGCTCAGGAAGGCAGTGCCAGCAGGCACTTGCTCCCAGGAATAGGCAAAAGTAAGAGGAAACTCTCCTTCCTTCACTCCACACCCTCCTCAACATTTGTCTTTGAGGAGTAAATACCGAAAAGTGATCCCAGGGGCTTTGGGGTGGGAGTTAAGGCAAAAGCCAGACTGTCCAAGGTGTAGTATCCTGTGGTGGAATCACACACCCCTAGCCCATTAGTCCCCCATGTTCACTGAGCACCCACTGTGCACCCAGTGCCTTGGGGACATAGAGGCACACCAGCCCCTGCCCTGCCCTCCAGGAGCTTACAGTCTAGCCAGCTGGGCCCTAAGAGGTAGGAAGACAGCACAACCTTGCTGGGGGCCTCAGCCTGTTGTTTTAACATTGAATTTTCAATCATGCCCAGAGCTTCCCCCATATCCTGGCACCCAACCAGGGCCAAGGTCATCAAGGGCACAGTCTGATTTAGTGATCATTCTCTCCCCCCATCAGTTCTGTCTTCTTGCCCCTAGAGCCCTGGTCCCTAGCACAGGTTGGTCTGGGAACTGGGGGGAGAATTCCCATCCTTTTGGCAAATGCACAGGAAACCTCTGTGAAACGATGCGAGTGTGCCTGGGCCGCAGGTGCTCCTGCCTTCTCTTGGGCACCCACTACTGGGATCAGCAGGCCCGTCCTTGAGTCCTCGCAGGCCCTCCGGGCTTCCGAGGAGAAGAAAGAAAAGTCTTAAGAATAAGTTGCTTCCGGTTACCAGTCCTGAGCAGTAGCAGGGAGTAGTTTGCAAGAGAAAATGAGGAAAGGTGTTTCCTTTTCCTTAACCTGCTGCCACTCCTTGAATCCCTGCTGTTCCATGGGATGGCCCCTGCTCACTCCACATTGGCACTGTCTCCGTGCTGGGGTCAGACACTCCAAAGCCACAAGTATCCTTGAGGCCACAGGGCAGCCTCATTCTTGCTCCACCCCTTCATCACACTGCAAGACCACCTGGCCTGTGTTAAGTTAATGCTTAGAGAAAGAAACCCCTTCCCAGAACCACCTAGCCCTCACACCCAGCAGCGCAGATCCCGGGACGTACGCTGTCCCTATAATTGGAGGCCTTGGGCAGGAGAGCCTGCACAAGTGGTGGTGTTGGCTCCCAAGCCCACATGTCCCTTTGCCCAGCTCCGGTGCTCTGCAGAGCCTTGGGAGTGAACAAAGCCCCTCTGGCCGTTGCTGCTGTGTGCCCAAAGGTTCACGCCAAGCTGGACAGGAGTTAGGCCCAAGCAGGGCTGGGAAGGCAGTGGCCAGTTGGAGCAGATGGCTGCACCTGGCCCAGGTGAGCTTCTGGTTCAAGCCTTGGTCTGGTGCCAGCGCTGGGGCAGGTGTGTCAGTGCCCAGGCAGCTATGGTTGGCCCAGTTCCATAACCATCTCCACCAGCGTGGAGGGGCTGCTTCTCATCCTGTACTCACCCCTTCTCCTCTGGCCAGACATCCCCAAGTTGAGGGTGAGGCAGGGCCACTTCCCTTATTTCCTGGAGCTGAGCCCTGAAGCAGTCAGTGTGCCACCCTGGTCACAAACATCCGGGATCCGGCCAGGCTGTGGGTCCTGGGCTGGTCCCTCGTGGTGGGACCACCCCACCACCAAGAGCGTCAGTCTGCCCAGCGCTCCAGGTCCCTCGCAGTCAGCAGGGTCGGTGGACCGGCCAGGGGGCTACCACGGCCGCCAGAGGCCCGGGCCGCAGAGAGGCGCGGGCGGTGAGGGCGCGGGTGGGGGTGTGGGCGGCCGGACGGGCGAGGGCGGGTCCCCAGAGTCCCCTGCGCGCCCGCAGTCGGGGGTGGCGCCCGCCGCTCTCCGTCGCAGGTGCTCCAGCAGGCGCACACTCACAGCGGGCTCCAGGACGCCGCAGGCGGGCAGCACGCAGGCCAGGCTCGCCACGCAGGCGCCGTAGCCGTCGCGGTAGCTGTCGGAGGGCGCTGCGGGCGGAGAGCGGCGTGAGGCGGGGGGCGGGGCGGGGGGCGCGGGCGGGGCGGGGCGGGCTCGCTTACCCGGCGCTGCCGCGGGGCAGGAAAACGCAGGGAGCTCCTGCAGGAAGCGCACAGTCATTTCCAGGATGTCGGCCTTCTCCAACTTAGAGTAGCGGGAATTCTGCGCCCGGCCACGAGGGACAGGGACAGAGACCGACAAACAAGACAGGTCTCTGGCAGGCTGCCCTGAGCACCGCGGCCTGCGGGGGGGCGGCTCCTCCACGCCCGCCCCGGGCCCCGCTCCCGCCAGAGCGCGCCCCCGCGCCTTCCTCAGCG
The DNA here is from genome assembly GCF_020740605.2 of Lemur catta. Classification (NCBI taxonomy): domain Eukaryota; kingdom Metazoa; phylum Chordata; class Mammalia; order Primates; family Lemuridae; genus Lemur; species Lemur catta. Next base: position 122,801,555 of record NC_059130.1, on the reverse strand, counting down.
CACTGCCCGCCCGCCCCCGCCGCGCGCCCCAGGACCCTCCACACCCCGCCTGGGGCGCCGAGCTGGGACCCAGCGCCCAGGCACTCACCTCCCTGCCCAGCAGCGGCAGGATGAGCCCCTTGAGCTGGCTGAGGCTCTGGTTGATGCGCGCACGTCGGCGCTTCTCCAGAAGCGGCTTGAGGGTCTGCGGGACGCCGGGTGCACGGACAGCGTTTGGCCGTGTGGGCCCCACCTGCCCCGCCCGCCTCATCCCCGGTCCCGGCCCCTACCTTGCGCAGCTCCGCAGCGTCCCCGGCCCGGCGAGGCAGCCCCATGCTTGGTGGGAAAGCGGCGGCACCTGCGGTCCCGCGCGGCGGGCGTCCGCAGCCCGGAGGAAGGTCGCTGGGCCGCCGGAGCTGGTGTCAGACGAGTGCGCGCCGCGCCCGAAGCCCGGCTTTAAGCGAGCAGCGTCGCCCGCCCCGCCCCGCCCCGCGGAGTCCGGCCGCCCGCTGGTCCCACCTCCCGCCTTTGTTCCTAAGCAGGGTGTAGCCCGGAGGGGCGATGGCGGCGCCCCGGGGAATCCCGCTCTAGGCCTTCGCGTACCATCTGCGGCGGGGTGGCTGGCCCTGGGCGCTCCCAGAGCACCCGCGAGGGGTGGTGTGGGCGCCGTCGGGGACCGTCGCTACCTGACCCCTAGGGCAGGAGGAGCGGAGGAGCGGGGCCGGGCCTTGGCTGACACAGGCTGCGGTCCCTCCTCTCCAACGCCGCCCCTCGTTCAGTCCCCACGTTCGGGCTCAGCTCGTCCTGGAAGCGCCGCCCTGGGCCCAGGCAGGGGACCCAGCAGTGGCAGGACTGCCAAGGCCTGCGCCTCTGGGAGCTCCCACGAGGCTTAATAGAGGGAGGGACTCGCACCACCGGTTGCTCTGTCGCCCGATGGGCTGAGCTGGAGCGGGAAACCGAGGCCAGGAGAGAGGTCGCGACCTGCTCCACCCTACACTGCTCGGGAAGTGGCCGAGCCCTGGCTGCAAGGACTCTGCAGAACACCGCAGCGGTTCACGTTAGGGATCACCTGGTTACCCCACTCTCGGTTTTGGATGGAGGAAAAGAGCCCCAGAGAAGCTGCGGCAACCCAAGAGCCTTCGGAGCTCATTTTCATTTGAGCCGGCTCCGGGCTCTGGGTCAGATCACGCGGCGGGCGGGCGGACGGGCGGGCGGTCCTGGGTGCGAGCTCCCCAGCGGCCCCCCGGGGCCGCCTCCGCGCCGCGTGGCCGTTGCTGCGGCAAACTGGCTGGCGTCCCCCGCCCATCTGCTCCAGGCTCCCCTCCTCCGACCGGCTGGCGGGGCAACGGCCACCCCGCAGACCACACCGTGAACTGCCGGGCAGACCGTCGGGACTCACAGAGCCAGGCCACGACGAGGACCGGTGAGGCGGAGCCGAAGCGGGCTCTGTCCAGGGTGCTGGATGGGCACTCCCCACCACCACCACCTAACGCCCAAACCCCACCCCCCGAGCCTCCTTGTCCCCACCAGCTCCAAGTCACCCTCCTGCAGAGCTCCCCCAGGAGAGCCAGGGAAGACAAGCTCCCTACCAGTAAGGGAGCTGGAAGCTGCCTGGGCTAGGAGAGCTCGGGCCACGCATACCTGACCATAGCATTCAAAAGACTGCGGGTCTCCTTATACGGAGCACTCGTTGTGTGCCAAGCTCCAGGCCAAGTGCTTTATGGACTTCACCTCCATTAATGCTCATAGCAGTCCTGATAAATGAGAATAAATCACTCAACATATTTGGCCCAGCAGAGCTTGGGGGTACCGGAGCCCCAGCCCCCCTCCCGTGATTGAGTCCAGTATGCCTATGGACCAGCCCCCTCCAAGTTAATTGTTCTTAAGAGCTCAAAAAAAGGACTTTGTGGATCCTCCTCCAACCCACTCAGGCCACATAGACTGGCTCACTCAGTTCTGTGCCCACAAGCCCACCCTGCACCATCTGCATCCTTGGGGAGAGACTGTGGTACCAGCTCCTGGACGGAAGGGGCTGGAGGGGGAGGTTCTAGGAGGAAGCTCCCCCTCCAGACCTGTAGACCACCGCTGGAAGACTGAATGGCAGAGAGGCAAACTCCCTTTTCCATGCCACTTACCTTCAATTTTAGAAGTCTCTTTCTCCACTTTCCCATTGCTGTAAAGGACTTTAACCAAGTAACCCACAGTTCCCCTCAACCGAAGATTCCAGGGTTTTGCTGGTTTCTTGGAAGAAGAAATTGTCAAGAATCAGGGAAACTTAGGTAAGACAGCTGGGTGGGTGAGTGTTGGGTGTAGGCTTTTGGGTAGCTGGGGCCACCAAGGGTACAGTGGGGACACACTTCACCCCTGGTCCCAGCCTAGGGAAGTGTATTGGCCCTTGGGTGGGGCAGAAGCGTCGGGTGGGCTGGGGTGCATCCAGCAGAGAGGTGAAAGGAGGCCTCCTGGGGAGGGAACCCCTAAGCTGACATTTGGAAGGTGGGAGATGGAAGGGGGGCTCTGGGCAGAGGGAACATCAAGGGCAGAGGGGAAAACAGCACAGGAGGGGCAGAGAGTGAACTTTGCCACTTGCCATTTGTGTCACCTCAAGATAATTTAAAAAAACTCCTATGCCTCAGTTTCCCCAGCTGTAAAATGAGGATAATAGTTGTACCTCTCTCATAGCATCCTTGTGGGGATTAAATACCAAGGTGAAGCTTGGCACGTGCCTGCTAAGTGGTAGGTTTCATAATCGTGTTGCTGCTGGCCTGGGCTCTCCAGGGCTGCTAGGAAGGACCCAGTGGGCCTGGTGGACGTGGGAGAGCCCACAGAGGACACAGAGGCCTGGGAGGAAGGGCCTGGCTTGAAGCTTGAATTTGAGTCATGTTCTGAAAGGATTCGGAGAGGTTGGTCAGCAGGGTGGATGTTCAACCTGGCTTTCATGGAGATGTCCCTGGCGCCAATGGCAGGGGCTCAGGGACACCTGCCTTGCCCACTGGGAGAGCAGCTGTGCATCACCTGGCCCTAGCCCCCAAAATGACACACCCCCATGTGACAGACGAGGGTGCTCAGGGCCAAGGGAGCCTCCTTGGGGATGGGGGACATGAACTGTGGGGAATTTTTAGTAATGGAGGAGGTACAGGGAAAGAGAATCCAAGACAATCCATTTCAGCTCCTCCTCCAGGCAGTACAGTACCCTTGCCACTTGCCGGCCTCGGGGGGCACCCGCCTCTGGGTAGGCTGGCAGAGGGCAGCTCCAGCGAGCAGCAAGCGTTGCTCTGGCCACGGAGAGGCTGCCAGGAAGAGACTCCTCCCTCCCCTTATCGCAAACCGCTAAGCAGGGGGTCCCAGATCCCAGCGGCCACAGGTCCCGCCGAGAGCGGCAGATCTGGCTGGCTGGGAGGTCGTTGGAAACCCACCTGGCCACGCAGGACACGGCGGCTCGGGTTACCCGGCACCTGCGAGCGCGGGAGGCCACCGCCAGGCAGGGCGCCACCAGGTGGCAGCCGCGGGAACGGCATCCGAGGCCGCCCCGGAGCCCAGCGCCGGGGCTCCGGGTTCCTGTAACTGGCTTCATTCTGCAGCGCTTCCCGCGCCGGCTGTGCAGGGCCCGGGCAAGGGCCGGAATGAAACATTGAGCGCGGGGCGGGCCCCGGCTCTCACGGGGCTCCAGCGGGGTGGGGGCGTGGGACAGGAAGGACACACAGGCTGTTTCAAGGTCTCGCTTTATGCTGATGCGCTCGCGCAGCTACGCAGCCCCCAGCTCTGGCAGTTCTCACGTCCGGCCGGCCTTGCCGCCCCTCCGGCTCTCCCGACTGGTTTTGGCTGAGCCCGCAGGGTAGTTTGGCCACGTGTGCTTGTCCCCAGCGCGCCCTGCGGCGCTTTCCTGGGGCCTTGCCGGGCTCGTGACGGCCTCTCTCTGGATGGTGGCGCTGGGCGTCTCCCCACAGGCCCCCTCCTCGCACCCCTGCTCTCTTTCCTACCGGCCTGGCAGCCTCAGGCCCTCAAGCCGGTGGTCGCCTCCCCCCACCCCGACAGCGGCGCTGGGCCGTCGGACTCCCTGGCCCCCAGACCCAGAGTTCTGAGCGCGCCGGGCATTCCTGTCCTCTCCTCCTTCCCGCCTTCCCTCCGACCCTCCCCGAGGCTCAGAGGGCAGTTCTGCAGTCTGCAGGGACCCTGCGGGGCTGAGGGCCTCGCGCCCTTCGCACTCTCCTGGGCTTAGACCCAGAGCTCCCCAGGGCCTCGATGTTCCTCGAATTCCCCTCTCGCCACTCAAAACGCAGACCCGACGTCGCCTGGAATAGACCTTCCCTGACCGCCCACGATCCCCGATAAATCACGCCTAGCACCCTGTTTTCCTGTTCTGATGACACTTGTTACCGTCTGGAATGGCGGCAATTGTTTGCTGGCTTGTGTCCCCAGCGCCTGTAACAGCATATAGTGGGCACTCAGGTGAATGAACTTGTGCCTGGACGGCTCTTGAATTCTAACCCAGTTTTGCCGCACTCTGGAGTCTCAATTTTTACGTGAGGCAAATTAGGAGAGAAGCCCCTGGGCACACCTGCCCCTGTCCCCCGAGTGTCCCCGCGGCAAGGCGGGGACAGGCGGGTTCGCCCGAGGGGGCGGGGCAGGGGCGGGCCCGAGGCTTAAGCCTGCGCCCGCGGATGCCCGCCCCAGAGCGCGGCGGAGCGCAGGGCAGCGCAGAGCAGAGGCTGGGCCGGCAGCTGCTCTGCTTCTCCGGGCCGCTCAGCCCCGACCGGGCTCCTCTGGCCCCAGACGACATGCGCATGGCGTCTCGGGGAACACGCTGAGCTCGGGGTCGCGGCGCCGCGGGCGGCACCATGGCCCTAGAGCAGGCGCTGCAGGCGGCGCGGCAGGGCGAGCTGGACGTGCTCAGGTCCCTTCACGCCGCCGGCCTACTGGGGCCCTCGCTGCGTGACCCGCTGGACGCGCTGCCGGTGCACCACGCGGCCCGCGCCGGCAAGCTGCACTGTCTGCGCTTCCTGGTGGAGGAGGCGGCCCTGCCCGCAACGGCCCGCGCGCGCAATGGTGCAACGCCGGCCCACGACGCCGCCGCCACTGGCCATCTCGCCTGCCTGCAGTGGCTGCTCTTGCAGGGCGGCTGCAAAGTGCAGGTGAGTCCGCGCCGCTCTCGGGGCGCCCTGAGGCATCCTCCTCAGTGGCCCAGAGGGTGGGTGGGGTTGGGCACCTCCTGGACCGGCTGAGCCCTGCACGGAGTACCTTCCAGAGGGCTTTGGGGAGGGGGGAGTGTGCTCCCTGGATTGAGAGTACCTGGGCAGATGTCCTGGTAAGGCCCTCTCTGCTACCGGGAAAAGCTCCTGGGTGGTGGGGAGCCAGGAGGGAGATGGGCTCCAACACCACTGATATTCACTGGGAGAGGCCAAACTCTGATCCTCAGCGTCCTGGAGAGTGGGCGGGGCGGGAAGGGCCTGGGCAGCGGGAATCAGAGGTCCATGTCCTCCAGGATCGGGTCTGGAGGGAGGCTGGGCAAAGTCCCACAGCCCACCCCAGGCTGAGCTACAAGTAAGTGTCCCTAAGCCAGAGTGGGGGATGGGTGGTGGACCATGGCAAGTGGGGCTTTCCCCAGGACCTAAGCTGACCCTGGGACATCGGCACCTTCAGGGCTCCCAGCTCTAAGTTGCTTCTTCAGCCCAGCCTGAGTCTTCCTGTCCTCAGACCCCACCTGTTCACTCTGAGAGGAGTCCAGACTGGTGAGAAGGTAGCCAGAAGACAATCAGAGAGTTCCAAGCAGGAGGAACAAGAAGTGCAAAGCCCCAAGGCGTGCACATTCTTGTGCTGTGGGAGGAACAGCCAGGAGGAAGCAGGTTCAGAGTGGCCACCAGGGCCAGGCTCCAGGGTCTCATGGGCTGAGGTTAGGGATTTGGAAGATATTCGGGTGTGGGGGCAGCCAACAGAGGAGGAACCAGAGCTGATTTTCCACTTGGAAAGACCACAGGGTTCACTGGAGCTGAAAGAGGAGGAGGCAAGGGCAGCTCTAAGCTGGCTTGTGTGCCCTGAAGATGGCCAGCCCCAGCCCCCTCTGCCCTCAGAGGACAGGCTCTTTCCCACCCTTCCTGGGAGACGGCCCACCTTATCTCTCAGTGGGCCCTGTTATCAGGGGTTCCGGGCCACATGGCCCATGCCCACTCTTTTGGGAGGTGGTGTGCCTCCTTGATCCGGTGTCCAGCCCGGGCCAGAAGCCTCCCACTCCTCCCTGATCCCAGTGTCCAGCCTTGGCTGGAAGCCTCCCTTGCCACTGCAGAGGAGCTGGAAGAAGCAGGTGGCCTTGGGCTCAGCTTATCAAGTCTCCTGCCTTCCTGCCCCAGCAGGCTTGGGTGCTGGGGGCGGAAGATGGGGGGGATGACCTGGATCCCTGGGCCTGCCCAGCCCAGAAAGATAAGCAGCTTTAGGGTGCGGTCTGCAGCACGTGAGGCTCCTCAGGGCTACACAGCTGCTGGTGCCTCAGGGACAGGCTGTAGGCCATAGGCTTGTGGCCTCTCCTTACTGCCTCTACCACCTAGAGGCCCAGAGCCATCGGGATCCCCTGGCGTCTCAGACCCACAGTCCCCACAGCCAGTGGGAAAGGAGGCCGTTCTTAAGAGCTGGGGCTTGGGACATACTTTACCACGGTCCTGCTCTGGTCACCTCTAGCCAGCCCATCCCCTGGGCTCAGGGTGCAGACTGAACCAGTCCCTGGGCCTTCCAGCACACAGGAGGAGCCTCAGCATCATCCTCAGCTTCCTGTGGGCAGTTTACTCTCTGTTTCATCTTCCCTCCTGCCTTAGTGGGGCGGCCAGTCTGCCTGCCACTCCCACCCCAGTAGCTCGACTGGTGACTTCCCAGTCAGGCCACAGCCCATGGTCCCTCTGTGCCCTCCTTTCCTTGCACTTTTCATGGGGAGACTTGGAGGCGCCCTTCCCATCACCTTCCTCAAGCCTGGGATCTCCCACCAGTGTCTGCTGCCTCAGCCACATCAGTCCCCACAGTGCCCTCTCTGGGCGAGGTGGGGCAGAGAGGCTTTGCTTCCCAGGTCCCCAGCGTCCTGCAGCCCCAGCCCTGCAACCTCGTCCCTGCCCCGCTCCAGCCCACCTCTGCGTCATCCCATGTGCTTGGCGAGAGGTTGTTCTGTTCTAGAACCAGTGTCTACTCTGCCAAATGTGCCAGCTTCTGGGTCCAGACATCTGGCTTCTCGGTGATTCTCCTCCCCGCCCAGGTCCCGTGAGCAGCCCCCGCCAGCCCCTTCCCCACAGACACACACAACTGGGTGTGCGCAGATGACACATTCAGCAGTTCTGGGCCCAAACTTCCGGCCCCACCTACTCTGGGGTGCCGGGAGAGGTCCTACCCACACCCCTCCCATGGGCTACCATTCGCCCACACTTACCACCACTGGCCGCCTGCCCCAGGCCCTGCCCGTCCATACCCAGAAACTTCCTCCTCCACAGGGTCAAGAACACAGGCTGTTCCCATGGACGGGACAGTTTTCCACACTAAGGTTGGGTTGTTGGAGGTGCACCAAGGTGGAGGCCTCTGTTCCCACATGAAGGCTGGGAAGGGCAGAGAGGGAGGGGGAAAGGGTTCAACACAGGGGGTGCCCCCACAATCCCGATGCTGGCCTGGTGTAGCCCCACAGCCCCCCTCCTGGCCCTGCTCAGCCCAGCGACTCTCCCTCACTCATTCAGGTGTTCCCTGAGCCCCTGGGCCTGGAGCCAGGCTCCTGCAGTGCCGACACGGTGCCTACTGTGTGCGGGCACTTCAAGGTCATGGCCCGCGGGCCTCTGAAAGCCCGGCATGGTGGTGCCGCTTATGGACTGCTGCTCAAAGCGGGCCAGTTAGCTGCCCAAGGACAGAAGCAGGATCCAAACTCCAGGATCAGCTTGACTCCAAAAAATATTGCTGAGTGAGGCCTGGCCACCCCCTCAAGGGAGGGCAGAGAGGACAGAACTGGCCCCGGGCAGGGTGAGGAAGGCGGGGAGGAGGTGGCGCTGGGAGGGGTTTGAGCCAGAGGCAGGGGCAGGTCATGGCTTCAGAACTTTAACTGGCTCTCCTCCCACAGGACAAAGACAATTCTGGTGCCACAGTCCTGCATCTGGCTGCCCGCTTCGGCCACCCTGAAGTGGTGCACTGGCTGCTGCGTCATGGCGGTGGGGACCCCACCATGGCCACGGACATGGGTGCCCTGCCTGTCCACTATGCTGCCGCCAAAGGAGACTTCCCCTCCCTGAGGCTTCTGGCCGGACACTACCCTGAGTAAGAACACCCCTCCTAAGCGGGCCTGGCAGGGTGGGCCAGGGTTCTGGGGGTGCCTGGGGCCTCTCCCACATGCCAGGGGAGGAATCCCTCCAGGGACCATCCTGGTGGCCAGAGGGCCAGGCCAGAGAGGCAGCTCCTACCCAAGCTGAAATTTCTCCCCTCATGGCAACCCCCTTAGGGGCTGCCCAGAGCCACTTGCCCCAGAGCCCTGCATGCAGGTGCTCCCTGAATCCTCGGCAGCCCAGCCCCAGGTCACCTCTTCCCCTCTGCACTCCCCCAGCAGCCTGCAGCAGGTGGCTGTCTGTGCTCATTTGCAAGACTGTTCTAAATGGGGTGGGGTAGGGGCAAGGGGATGGCACCTCCTAGACCCTAGTCAGGCTGGTGGGAGAGGAGCCACATCAGTCACCAGGCAGCTAAAGGAGGGAACCAGGTCTTAGGTGCACCTAGGGGAGGCAGGGGTCCCGGAGAAAAGCCATCCAGACCCTATCTGAGGGAATGGGATGCTAGTGGCCACAGGGGCCTGAGCGGGGTGACCCTTGTCTGTTGGAGTGGGAGCCTGGGACATAAACCTCAGCAGGGGAGCAGCCACAAGGGGAGGAGTCTGGCCTGTCTTCACTGATGGTGCATTCCTGAGGGCACCTGCAGGGCCACCGGCCACCAGGGAGCAGGCTGGAGGCCAGTCTGCCCACATGGCCATGTGGCAAGGTGGCTGCAGTGTAGCATCTTGGGCCCAGGCACACTGGCATGGATGTAGGATGTCCCTGAGACCCACCAGGCCAGGCTCCAGTTGTCTTCTCAGCCCAGGACAGGCAGGCAGAGCCTGGTTCCATCCTTGCTAAGAAGGGGCTTGCCGGTCTGGCCAGCGGGAGACCCAGCAGGTCTCCCCTGGGTGCTGTGCTCTACACAGCCAGCCCTGCCGGGGCCACTTGGCCACTTTGCTGTGAATTCTCTGCTTCTGGATAAGCTGGGGTCTGAGTTGTGTCAAAGCCAGTGGGACTTAGAGCAGGAGGGCCCTGGAGACCCTCGAGTGTAGATAAGTCTTCACCTGACACCATCAGCACCCGTGGGAGGCTTTGTCCCAGAACTGAGTGGCCTCTCCAGGTGGGACCCCCATGGCAGTGATGCTGATGCCTCTGCTCCCCACTCTGCCACTTCTAGCAGAGGACACTTAGAGGGGACGGACAGGTGCCGAGAAGGGAGGGTGCCCCAGAAGGCCAGGCTGATGGCAGGGCAAATGTGGCCCAACAGTGTCAACTAGAAGGCTCCGAGCCAGGCCCTGTAAGTGCTGAGGAGGATGCCAGCCCCGGAGCCCTCCTCGCCCACAAGCTGGGGCCTTAATGAGCTGTGATCCCTCCATGGGCTGGAATCCCAGGCCCTAGGAAGACTGGCTGTGCTGTGGAACACCCTCATGGGCTCTGGGCCTGGGGACCCTGGCTCCCTCTCAGACTATGCCAGGTGCAGGGCATGATTGGGCCCTGGTGCTGACCTGGTGTTCAGATGGCCTGGACTGATGAGCCACCAGCCCCCAGGGGTCACCATGAATCTCAGAGAGGTAGACATAGGGCTTGGGCTCCATTCCCTGTGGTGGCCTGTGCCTTGGCTGATAAGGAAGCGCCTTTGTGTGGCTGCCAGGCCAGGCTCCAGCAGGAGGGGGTGGCCAGTAATTGGGGGTGGGGGGGGCCAATTAGCCTCCTTCCTTGGAGGTGGAGACTTCAGCTCCCTAAGGCTGTGGACACTGGGGCTGGGAGCCAGGGAGGCCAGAGGCTTGGGCTGCCCTTGGCCACAGGGCCCTCCAGAGGACCCAGTGGCCCAACTCCTGAGACTCTGGCCCGTGCTCACAGCCTCCTGGCCTGCTGTGAATCGTGTGAATTATTCACAAGGCTCCGCGCTCTCCCTGGGGGTAGGTGAGCTGCCGGGGAGGAAGAGCTCCCGTTCCTCCCTGTGGGGAAACTCGATCTCACCCAGGGAGTCTGTGGGCGGCCATGGGCCGTGCAAGTGACAAGCTTCAGAGGAACCGGGAGGCTGGACAGCCTCGGGGGAGGGCCCAGCTGGTGCCAGGGTTACACCTTGGGGTGTCAGGAAGGGCTTGAGATTGTAGGAACACCCTGCGCCCACCCCTCATCTCTATCCTGGTTCCTTGGGCCAAATCTTCCCAGAAGCAGAGGACTTGCCACAGTGACCTCAGGGGCTGCTGCCCTAGTGGAGACCCTCTTTCTGAGGTCCCCTGTAGAAGGCTGGGAGGCATGGGGGCTGGCAGGAGCTGGGCTGGGCTGACCCAGGCCTGGGTCTGCGGGAGCTGCAGTAGGGAGGGCTGGCCTTCCTGGGCAGGGCTCCAGTGGCTGGTGGAGGGAACCAGGTGTCCAGATGCGCCGCCGGGGCAAACTGAGACAGGGTGAGGAACAGGTAGCCCTCAAAGCCCCTGGCCACCCTCCAGCAGGGTCCTGGGTCCCAGGAGCCACCTCCTATTCGCTCTGCCCCCCACAGTGTCTGCTCTGGCTGCCCGGCTGGGGGAGGCCAGGCATAGCAGGGACCTTGAGGCCTTAGTGTCCAGGCAGGAGAGTCAGAGGCTCCAGGAGCTTCCCCTTGGGCTCCTGGCCCCTGCCAGTCTTAGCAAGTGGGAAAACCAGTTGGCCCAAAGATTTCTATCAATTCTTGCTCCCTGGAGATGCCTCCTTCCCCCAGCCCCTGACCAGACTGGGCAGACTCAGGATTGCAAAGCGCCTGGGCCAGGAGTCAGGATAAACCCAGAACAACTCCTACTTGCTGAGAGCCCACCAGGGGCCTGGCACCACCAGATTCATCTGAGCTGCACAACCACTTCAGGCAATAGCTCTATAATCAACCTATTTTACAGATTACATCATCCAATGGATGTTTATTGAGCATCTACTATGTGCCAGGCAATATTCTAAGTGCTGGGGACATATTGGTGAACCAGACAAATGTCCCTGCCTTGCAGAGCTGACAGGTACAGAAATGGTGTTTCAGAGAGGCTGATTGACCATCTGCGGTCACTGCTGGTTTGCTGTGTGGCCTTGGGCAAACTGCACCCCCTCTCTGGGTCTGTCTCCTACTCCTGGTCTAGACCCTAATCTCTCAGAGCCTTTTAGGTTCACTGGAGACCTCCCCTTTTTCCTTCTTTAGCACAAAGCTTCATGGAGCCTGGCTGCTCCTACAGCCCAGCCTAGTCTTAGGGGTTCAGGCGGCCCCCACCTGGGGCAGAAGGGGGCTTTTGGGGAGCCGGGGCCCATGGCTCAGCCCTCTCCCTTAGAAGGCTGAAGGTCTGCATGGGCCTGGGGCTGCCTGCTGGGCACCTGTTTCTGCCACGGGCAGCAGGGCTCATTCCTTAATTACCACCCCATGTCCACCCTCGGTGTTTGTCAGGTCACCTGGGCAGCAGGGCCTGGGGGTGGAGCCTGTGCCAGCACATCCTACTTGAAAGGCAGCAGGGATCCTTATCCCCTGACCCAGAAGGAGGCTCTGAGAAAACAGGGGCCTGGTGGAGTTGGGAGAAGCCCTTCTCAGTGGGAGAGGGGCCACCCCCACCAGCTTCTGTTTCTACCAGCAGCTCCTGGTCCCAGCGGTCACCTAACTAGGGCTAGTGCACCCTTCCCCCACTGGTGCCCCCTGCCTGAACCCTAGCCTTTTTTTTTTTTTTTTTTTTGAGACAGAGTGTCGCTTTGTTGCCCGGGCTAGAGTGAGTGCCGTGGCGTCAGCCTAGCTCACAGCAACCTCAAACTCCTGGGCTTAAGCGATCCTACTGCCTCAACCTCCCGCGTAGCTGGGACTACAGGCATGTGCCACCATGCCCGGCTAATTTTTTATATATATATTTTTTAGTTGGCCAGATAATTTCTTTCTATTTTTAGTAGAGACGGGGTCTCGCTCTTGCTGAGGCTGATCTCGAACTCCTGACCTTGAGCGATCCACCCGCCTCGGCCTCCCAGAGTGCTAGGATTACAGGCGTGAGCCACCGCGCCCGGCCTCCTGAACCCTAGCCTTTACCCATCTAGCTGTGCGCACAGCCTTTGAAAATGCAAGTCAACCACTGGCCTGTCCACGGGCACCAGTCACTTCATTGTGTGGCCCATGGCCCTCTCTCCTGGCTCTGGCCCCACCCCACCTCTAGCTGCTCCCCTCCCCCCACAGCTTACTCCACTCCCCTCCCTGACCTCTTTCCAGCTCCTCCTGCAGGCCAGCGCCCTCTGGCCTTCACACAGGCTGTTCCCTCTGCTGGAACTCTTCCCAGAGAGCCCATGGTGGCCCCCCGCCCTCAAATCTTTGCTCAGATCCCATCTTCTCAGCGAGGCCAGCCCCAGCCCGTTTTGAGCTGTAACATGCCCCCACGACACACTCATCCTCTGCCTGCCCCATTCCCGTTGCCCTTACCATGGCCTGGCGCTGCATCCCATGCTTGCCCTCTGTGCTTTCTTCCCGCCTGTCTCCCCAGCTGCCCAGGCCAGGGGCTTTGTCTTCCCCGAGCAGTACGTCCAGGGCCTGACTCAGTAAACATCTGTTGAACGAATGAAGAGTCTGGAATCCCTGGGTCTCGTTCGGCTCCGTCTGCAACTCACAGCATGTGACTTCAGACACACTCCCTTGGGCCCCCCAAGCCCATCTGACAAATGGACCTAACCAGGCCAAGGCCACGTGTGAGGAGGCATCGCCTACTCTTGGCCTGCTGTCCCTTCTCACACACACATTTATTCATTCAACAAACCTCCCAGCCCGTCAGCACTGGGGACACAGTGTGCCCAACTCAGATACACATTTTTCTGTTCATGTGTGTGCAGGTTCGCTGCCTGGCAGCCCAGTGAGCGAGCTTTGAAAGGGCAGGGCTCTGCCTGTCGCAGCCTTGTAGCATGTGTCTGTGGAAGTAATGAAATAAAAGAACACAGTAATTCAGGAGTGACAAGTGCTGTATACTGAAACAGCACGGTTTGCTAGGAAGAGATGTGGGTGTTCTTTAAGTTGAGGGGGTCAGGGAAGGCAGGGCTCTGTGAGGAAGTGAGAACTAAGACTCCAGTGGAAAAGAGGGCCAGCCATGCAGCTCTGCTGTGACAGAACTGGTGGCAGTGCTGGCAGGTGCGGAGGCCTGAGTAGGGTCAAGTCTGGCCTAATCATGGACCAGAAGGAAGGCCTGGAAGGTTGGGGGAGTTGCAGCCAAGGGTAGACTTCTGGAAACATTCCAGGCTTGCTGATGGACTGGAGTGTAAGCTGACTGTTCTAGAACCTCCCTTAAATGAGGGCTGCATTTCTTCTCTGGGCCCTAGGGAAAGGCCTGGTTTGGGATCTTTTAACATAAGACAGGAGGCGTGGTTGAGATCACCGAGAGCCATAGAGCCGCGGAAGGCTCCAAGACTTTCCGGCCAGAGCAGTCTTAGCCACAGCTAGATCTGATCCGTGGGGGTGTCCGCCCCTTTCTGACCTCCCTTGGGGCAGAAATTACTGGCAGTGGGGAGGGTGGCTGGAAATATGGTTCGTCAGCCTGAGTGGGCAGATCACTCCCTGTTCCTTGTGGCAATGTTAACACTAACCTGGCACAAGTCCTGGACAGAGATTTCCCACAAACCTTTACATACATTCCATGTTTCTTTTGTGTCATCAGAGGTGACTTGATTAATAGTTACAGTCCGTCTGTATCATCTTCTTCCCAGGAGAGAAAGAGAATCATGATTTATATGATCATCACTGGGGAGGCCATGCCCCATAACGAGGGCTGGGTCAAGGGTCTTCAAAGACTCTTAGAGTTTGGGCTCAAGGAGCGTGGTCTACTGTCCTTTACCGAGATGGGGGTGGGGGAAGAGGGGAGAAGAATGAAGAGGTCTGCTTTGGGCAGGTAATACTCGAGAGGCCTGTTCCGTGTGCACATGGGTGAACGGTCTGACGTGGGGCCGGCTGGAGAGTCCAGGCCCAAGCTGGAGAGACGGGCAGCCCTGGGGAAACAGCTGGCCGTGGACCCCGGGAGGTAGATGACCTCACAGGGAGCGAATCCCCTAGAAAGGAGAAGGAGGCCCTGGGGCGCGTCGACATTAGGTGGTCGGTGGGGGCCAAGAGCCCAGCAGGGGAAGCTGAGAGCTGGCCAGTGCTGGAGGTGGAGGTCACATGTACGTGTCCAGGACGTCACCAGAGCAGGCGTCTAGGAGAGGGGCTCAGGTACCTGCAGGAGGTGGTGGTCAGGTGGGATGAGGATGGAGGAAATCGCTGGGCTTGGAACGTGCAAGTGATGGTGCTGGGCGCAGCCAGGGGTTTGGAGATGGCGGATCAGGATGGGGCAGCAGTTCAGGGAAGCCCAGGTCCCCGTCCCTGGGAGGACACGTTCACCGGGCCAAAGCTTGCTCTTCTGTTCACTCATGAGAGGCCGCAGAGAGGCCAATGGACAATGGCGATGCCCATTTGCCATATGAGGAAACTGAGGCTGAGGAGGGTAAAGAACTCGCAGGTGCCGGCACAGTGAGAGTGGTGTGGAGAGGCTGGGGCAAGGGGCAGGGGCTTGGTCTAGGAACATTTTCCTATGGCTGTTGCTGTGGTCCAGGCTGGAATTTGGTGGACTAGAGCCAGCAGGGGTCTGGAGGTCAGAGGTCTCACCTGAGAGCCCTCCTCTGCCCTCTAGGCAATGTCCCCACACAGCAGAAATGATTCCTGGCCTGATCTGTGCTTGGGGGACCTGGACATCCCAGCACAGCAGTGGGTCTCCTGGTGGCTGGTCTTCCCAGGCCCAAGGAAAAGGGACCCTAAAGTATGAGGGCTCCCACACCCAGGGGCGTGCTGGGCACCAGGTCCGTGCTCAGGGCTCTGCAAGCATGTCTCGGGTCCTCCCTACGAGCCCAGCATGATGGTCACTACCCCCACTTCATGGATGGGTTTGGGAATGCATAGAGACAAGAAGTGAGACTGCGGCACAGGTTGGGGGCATGGGACTCACCCCCATGTCCTTCTTATATGAGAACCGGGGCAGCTCCCTGGCCATGCCCCAGCTCCCTGGCAAAGCGGGCTCCTGAGTTCCCAGCAGCAAGGGCGTCAGGGAAGGGCAGTGGCCCGTCTGTGCAGTGGGAGGGGAGAGGCAGATGGACAGGCAGCCAATGGCAGGAGGGGCGTGGGTGCAGCACAGCTGGAGTCAGAAGCAGGTTTTGTGTCAGATAGACCTAGGCTCAAACCATGGCACTGCCTCTCTCGGGAAGTGATCTCAGCCCTCTCTGCCTGGGTTTCCCCATCTGTATGAGGCGCACAATGCTAACAACTGCCCCTTAGGTCATTACGAGAATTGGATGAGGGAATGTGTACAGTGTGCGGCACAGTGCTTGGGACAGAGTAATCATTCCATAAATGGCAGCTGCCATCCACTATTATTAGTTATTATTATTCCTACTTCTGCTAATTCATCTCTCCAGTGATAGGAATTTTATTTTGTTCCATATGCTCATTGACATTTTCGTGATTTTCCCCGGTGAGTGTGAGGGTGCCCATTTTTCTTCTTGCCTCCAGGCCAGACCCCTCCCACCCCGCCCACCAGCGTATCTGACCTGTGTCCTGGGGTCCTGAGTGCAGAGGCTCAAATGCTGATTACAATGGTGACATCTATTGAGTGCCTGCTCAGGGCCAGGGGCTCTGGCAGGAGGCCGTGGCACCACTGTCTCCTGCTGCTCAGACTGCCTCAGGCTGCTGGGCACCCCTGAGTCATGGATCCCTGCCAAACGGGGGTGCTGGGAGGGCAGAGCTCGCTGCAGTTCTGCCCCCGCCCGGGTCTGCTTTGGGGCCCTGCAGGGAGAACCCGGTGGGCCCCCTCCAGCCTCCGGTCTCCAGGACCCCAGCACTGGCTGTGCCTTGGTTACGGGGTGAATAATTCAGGCTGCTGAGTGTCGATCATGAAATATTAAACAGCCTGTTCCTGAGGCACCAGCATGTGAGTGTGTGTGGGGACAACGCTGTCACTGGGGTGTGGAGGCCGGTGGCCACCAGCCAGCATGTTTCTGAGGAGAGGTGTGGGGCTGGTCTGTAGCCTCCCTCCTGCTGTGTCGGCAGAGACCCTGCTGCTCTTGACAGGGCAGGGTGAGGAAGGACAGCCAGCATGGCCTGCTCCCCGACACTCTCGTGAAGGGCCATGTGGCAGCCCTGCGTCTGGGGGGAGGGTGGCAAGGAGGAAGGAGAGCTCAGGGGCTCAGGGATCAGGGAAGTGGGCAGAGAACCAGGGTTTTAGGGACAGGGAGACGTCAGCTGGGAGGGTCCCATGGTGTGTGTATATGGGGGAGGGCACACACGGTGGGGTCGGGGAGGAGGGCTAAGTCACGTCCAGGTCCAGGGTGGTCAAATGGCAGATGGTGGGGGTGGCTTGGTGCGCGTGCAGATGGACAAACAGGCGGCAATTGGATGAGTGAGTGGGTGATGGAGGCTGGAGCATGTGATTGATATGGTGGGTGGATATGGGGGGAGGATGTGAAGTCCCCGAATGAGGGCTGATCAGAGCAGGCTGATCAGAGCGGCCCAACCAGGAGCTTCTCCTGGGTCTGGGGGTAGGTTGTGGCTCCACCTAGTGTCCTACTGAGGCAACTGCACCCTGAACTTTCCACACCTGGCAGCCCCATGGCCAGGCCAGTCTCCCTGTTCCCCAGCAGCACCTGCCCCATGGGGCTGGCTCCCTGTTCCCCAGCTGCGCCCCCTCTGGGTTAGAGGAACAAGGATGAGGGGCAGTGACAGCCAAAAGCTAAGTCCTAGGAGAAGCCCCTGAGGCACAGTCTATCTCTTCACTCCCTGCATCCTACTGCCGGCCAGGCCCTGCTTCACACAGACAGCAGTGCATTCAGATGCCACTTACCAGCCATGTGACTTCTGGCAAGACAGGGATCGAGCCTCCGCTGACCCTCTGCAAAATGGGAATGACAATAGGACTTAAGAAGAACCTGCTTACTGATACCATAGCCCAGAGCTGGCACGTCGGAAGCGCTTGGTGTATGGTGGACACCCCGTAGGGTTGCCAGATTGATGAGACAGCAACAACAGCAAAACCCAGCATGTCCAGTTAGCTTTGAACATCAGATAAACAAACAATGTTTTAGAACAAGTATGTACCATGCAACATTTGGCATATACTAAAACGTTATTTGTTGTTTATCTGAAATTCAGATTTAACTGGGCATCCTGTATTTCATCTGGCACCACCCTGCCCTCTGGGAACCCAGTCTCCTGGGGGCGGCAAAGGCTCAAACCAGTTATGGTCCATCAAGCATGCCCGGCCCTCTATGGAGAGGGCCAGGGCGGCATGGGGCAGGTAGGCGGGCAGGTGGGGGGGGATCAGCGCAGGCCCCATGGCGGAAGGATCCTACTGAGTCTTAAAGAGGGCGGTGCATGGAAGAGCAGCCCAGATGGAGGGAGAACATGATCAGAAGCATAGAGGTGAGACAAGCAAGTTTGGGGGCTCCCAGTGACATGAGTGAGTGTGGCTGAGAAGGTTGGGAGAGGCCAGGTCACCACGTTCTTGCAGACCTCATGAAAAGGCGGCTGCATACTGAGGGCAGGGCAGTGCTCAGGCGTGCATCATAGACAGGAGGCCCCGTCCAACCCACTCCTCCAGCCCTCTAGGGCTCCCGGGAAGGGGGCGAGGGCCGTGAGGAGGCTTCAGCGGGGCTTAGGCGCTGAGAGCCCACGGTGGGTGCCGTGCTACGTCTCTGCAGGGGAGTGAATGCCCAAACCAAGAACGGTGCCACGCCCCTGTACCTGGCGTGCCAAGAGGGCCACCTGGAGGTGACGCAGTACCTGGTGCAAGAATGCGGCGCGGACCCGCACACGCGAGCCCACGACGGCATGACCCCGCTGCACGCCGCGGCGCAAATGGGCCACAGCTCAGTCATCGTGTGGCTGGTGAGCTCGGGGCCCGGGTGGGGCGGGACCCGGCGGGGGCGGGGCTGTTGCGGGACGGGGGTGGGGCCAGGAGGGGCCCGGCGCCCAGTCCCCGCCCCTCTTTCCCCGCCCCCTCCCGCCAGGTGAGCTGCACCGACGTGAGCCTGTCGGAGCAGGACAAAGACGGCGCCACTGCCATGCACTTCGCGGCGAGCCGCGGCCACACCAAAGTGCTCAGCTGGCTCCTGCTGCACGGCGGCGAGATCTCGGCAGACCTGTGGGGCGGGACCCCGCTGCACGACGCCGCGGAGAACGGGGAGCTGGAGGTCAGGGCAGGCCCGGGAGGGGCGCGCGCGGGCGCCCTCTGTGGTCGCCACGCTCTCGGCACAGCCCTGCCCGGGCGCGGGGGTCCCGGCTCACAGCCGCGTCGCGGTCCTCACTGCGTGCCCCCGCAGTGCTGCCAGATCCTGGTAGTCAACGGCGCGGAGCTGGACGTCCGCGACCGCGACGGGTACACGGCCGCCGACCTGTCGGACTTCAACGGCCACAGCCACTGCACCCGCTACCTGCGCACTGTGGAGAACCTGGTATGACCCGCGCTGCCCCCGCCATGTTCTCTCTTCTACGGCCCTCTCCCCGGGCCGTAGGTGTTGTCACCTCTTTTTCCAAGGAGGAAGCTGAGGTTCAGGGACGTGAAGTCCTTGCCCGAGGTCCTTGACCACTACCCTACACGACCCCTCGGCCCAGAGCCACTGCCTATTGAGGAGTGAGGGAGTAGAGGCCAAAAGTTCAAGGGAAGGAGGAGGGAAGGCCAAGGTCACTCTAAGAGCGCAGGCTGGTGCCCCTGGGAGCAGCCAGATGCATGCGCCCACCCACGTGCATGAGCTCAACAGCCACCCTCTGAGGGATGGAGTGTTAGTGTCCCACTCCACAGATGGTAAAATGAGTCTCTGAGACACCAAGGTCACACAGCCAGTAAGTGGTAGAGCCGGGGTCTGCTCAGGATGGCCCGGCCACCTCTCCTGTCCCCTGCACTGTATGTTTGCCCACTTCAAAGCTACTTCATCACTGGAAACCTGTTACTCTTTTAAAATTATTTTATTATGGTCAGATGGGCATGAAGTGGGTGGGCTCAGGTGTGGGTGTCTCCAAGTCCAGGGCTCTGCCCCATCTGGTACAATGCCTGCTTTGGGACAGTGGGGAGGACAGAGGGTGGCCTCACAGGTGCCTTCAGAAGCATGCGACCAGCTCCAGGGGACAGCCTGGCCATGAGAGGGGCTGCAAAATTAGGCCTGGAGGAGAGAAGGCAGATGGCCCCTGCCCTGAGCACTGCCCTGTCTGCCAGCACATGGGATGACCCTGATTCTGGGGACTGCAGAACACAGCAAGGCCCAGGGGTCAGAGACTGCAGGTGGACCCAGGGATGAAAGTCCCCCAGGAAAGGCCTCCCAAAGAGAGTGGGGGGCCCAGCAAGTAGTAAGCACCCTGTCTCTGGGGAATACAAGCAGAAGTGGACACTGGGAAGGGCATTTCGTATCACAGGTGGGGTCGTTCCAACTGAGAGAGTCTGGGACTCTGCTGTGGGGCTGTGTGTGTGGGTGTTGGGGAGGTGTCCCCAGCACCCAGGACCCTCCTGAGAGACTCCCTGGCTGCAGCTGATGGCAGTCATACAACAAGCACCATTCATTGAGTTCTGCCTCTGGCAGGTACCCTGCTGAGTGCCTTATGGGTATAATCTCAGTCAATCTTCACAGTAAATTGATAAAAACAGTTGACATATAGCATTTACTGGGAACCATGTCCTGGCACTTCACTAACTTTTTAAATCTTTTTTGCAACCCAGTGGGGCAGGTAGTACTGTTCTCCCCGTCTGCAGATAAAGAAACTCAGGCACAGAAAGGGTAGATAACTTGCCAAGGTCACATAACCAGTAGGCGGAGAGGGGAAAGGTGAAGCCCCTGTCCCAGGCTGCAGAGCCTATGTTCCAACCTCTGTTAACTGCTACCCACGGGGTCAGGGTTGGGTGCCCTTGGTGCCCACTACTGTCAGCCAAGAAAGAGCACCTTCAGGCTGCTCCCCAAGCCATCTCCATGGCTCCTCGTTGACTCACAGGGTAGGTAGCAGGGCCTACTCTCCTGAACAGGGTGCGGCGTGGGAGCCCTGGGCCCACTACCCAGGCGGACCCAGCTGCAGCAGTGAGAGATCCAAGCCATGGAAGATGCTGGCCCAGAAAAGGCAAACACTCCCACAGAGCCCCTAATTACGGGGCCAATGAGCGTGGCTGCTGAGCCGTTACCTGGTGCCGGGCCTGCCTCTCTCTCCCAGGGGGCCTGTGACACTTCTTAGGCAGGGAGGGGGCACAGGGCAGGAAGGAGCAGCCCTGGGCAGGAAGCAGTGCAGCAAGCGGGCTTGCCGGCAGCAGGGACAGCATGGGCAACGTAAGCAGGGCCCCCACCCCAGCCTGCTGCCATGTGGGGAGGGGACAGGCCTGCTGTCAGAGGCATGAGCAGGGATGGGGCAGGCGGGAGTGGGGATGGCAGGTTTGGCAGCCTGATTTCAGGCTGCCCATCTCAGCTCGGCTGGGCCACCCCAGGCCCCCACTTTCTCAAAGGATCCCATCTGGACATGGGCCAGGCCAGAGCTGGGAGCTGTCCCGGGTTGGGCAAGGAGAGACGGGTGGCCAGCCAGGTGATGGAGGAAAGGCCTGTGCTGTACCCCTCCCCACAGAGGCACTGGAGCCCAGGCCCTCTGCCCACTGACAGGAGGGAGAAGGCTCGTCCCCTGGCACTTCTCCCCTGGGGGCATAGCCCAGAGGACCTTCCTGCTGTCAGTCCCTCCACCCTCCTGAGCAGGGAGGAGCTGGGGAGGGAGTTTCCCAGGAACCCTGGTCTTGCCACTTGGGGGTTAGGATTCAATCTCAGTCTGGGAAGAAGAGTCTGAGAGACCCTCTAGTGACAGTGAGAGGAGCCCAGACAGAGAAGCAGCTTGACTGAGGTCCCCCAGCGAGGACAAACCTGAGCGGGCCCCTGGCCTGGAAAGCAGCTGGTCCTCGGGGTGGGCTTGCCTCACGGCCTCCCTGCCTTCAGAGCGTGGAGCACCGCGTGCTGTCCCGGGACCCATCTGCGGAGCTGGAAGCAAAGCAGCCTGACTCCGGCATGTCCTCGCCCAACACCACCATGTCTGTCCAGCCACCGAACTTTGACCTCAGCTCGCCCACCAGCACCCTCTCCAACTACGACTCCTGCTCATCCAGCCACTCAAGCATCAAGGGCCAACGCCCTTCACGTGGTGAGTGGGCCAGGCCGGGAAGGGGGAGGAAGGACTGCACCCAGACCACTGGGCCCCTGAGGCTGGAGGCCACCGTCATCACCAACTGTCTTAAACACTGGGAGGGGGCACTCCTTGCAGTGAGACGGGTGTGTGCCCATCACAAACATACATGCACATCTACACATACTCCCCTCCCACAAAATCCACATGCACCCTGCACACAATTCATTGTTCTCGGCTATCCACACTCAAAAGTGCACACTTGTACACAACACACAGATATGAATGTACATAAATGTGTATACAGAGCCATGCAGATATATGCACACACCTACCTTACACATAGGCACACGATTTTCCATTTCCATGCTACAGAAATGCACGCACACACCACATCCACAGACCAATGCACACACATTCATACATATAAAGAAGCATGTGCACAAATGTGTACACACTCAAACATACACAAAAGCACAGATGCCCAGACAGAAGCCGAGCATGCATGTACACACACAGTGACCACGCCCTGAGCATGGGTGTCTATCCACCTGCAATGCCTGCTTTGCTCCACCAGGTGGTGGCCTGCAGAGCTGGCAGGGGTGCCTTGCAAAGATTGGGTGTGGCCATTCATGCTTCTGCCACCTGCCCGGCTAGACCTCCCCTCCCCTCCGCCCCCCTCCCCTCCAGGTGACTGGCCTCTAGACACACCTGGAGCCCAAAGCCGCCTGTGCTTCCTCTCCAAACCTGAGTGCCTGGTCTTCCCCTAGAAAGTGCAGGGCTTGGGAAGGGCAAGCCCAGGGGAAATGGCTGGCACTGCCAGAGCCACAGTGGGCACGCCAAATAGGGCCCTTGAGCCTACCTTGCCCCTTGGCAAGTAGTTTCCAGGTGGTGGAGAGTCAGTCCTGGGGGACAGCCTCTCTGCAAACTCCTACACCTGGCCTTCCCTCCTGCCTCCCAGGGCTTCCTGGCACAAGAGCTGCAGACATACAGAGCTACATGGACATGCTGAACCCTGAGCTGGGCCTGCCTCGGGGCAAGATGGGGAGACCTATACCACCACCACCACCACCCAGCTTCCCTCCACCACCCCCACCTCCAGGCACTCAACTGCCCCCACCCCCTCCAGGCTACCCAGCTCCCAAGCCCCCAGTGGGACCACATGCAGCTGACATCTATGTGCAGACCAAGAACAAACTCCGCCATGTGGACACCGAGGCCCCCAAGAAGGAGGTAGTGAGCCCTCAGCCCCTGCCTGGCTCCCAGCAGTGGGACTGGGCTGACGGGGGACAGGGCAGGTGAGGCCAGAGGATTGGCCTCACCTGTGGGCACAGGGTGGGGTCCTGGGACCCATGGCATATTCAAGAGTTGAAGCTCTTGGCCAGTCCCATGGGGGCTCGGGGCTGGGTGCTGGGCCTGGGAGCTGGGTAAGACAAAGCCACTGCCCTCAACAGGGAGCTAGAGGGTGAAGGGACATATACCCACACAGCTGTGCCCTGCCAGAAGCTGGATCTGTGCCACTTTTGCACAAAGTGGCAGGGTTGTCATGGAGTTGACAGAGAATGCATGTTGTCTGCCCCTCCACAGACATGCACACACCCACACAGCCCTGGGCTTAGGTGGAGAGTGGCACCTAAGGGAGGTGTCTTCCAGGTGGGAGGTGTTGGTGGCATAGCTGTGGAAGTGAGGGCCAGGGGGAGGTGGGGCAAGGGTAAAAGAGCACCAGCAGGACTTGGCATCTGCTGGCACTGGGGCTCCGGGAGGTGGCGCTGAGGCTGGCTCCCGTTGATGGCGTGAGCTCCTGGAGGGGGCAGTCCCATGGCTGGAGCCCTGGGGGAAGCAAGCTTTGAGGAGGGGATGAGGCCAGTGCGGGCATGAGTGTGAGGTGCCTGGGGACATCCAGGGCCTACAGGCTCCTGGCTGAGGCTCCAGAGCAGGGGAGAGCAGAAGTCTGGTCTGGGCAACCTTGGGAATCCTGGGCAGGGAGGCCCAGACTGGCCCCAGCATACTGGCCAAAGGAACAGAGCAAGGCAGGTCTGAGAGGTGAGGGGACAGCCTGAGGCTGCAGGTTGCCTGGTATAGGGATGGCAGCCCCCTAGGGTCCTAGTGGAGCCGGGGACCTTGCATTTCTCTCCAAGCCCAAGGCAAGCCACCCCAGGGCCAAGGAGCTGAGTAACCAGGTCTGCACAAGTGACTCAGGTCACAAGGCTACTGGGCAGGGGAGGCTTTGGGAGGGACATTGAACCTCCACAGAGACTCCAACTGCCACCCCCTTTATGCCATCTCAGACCAAGCTCTCCCTGCGGCTTCCCCTTTCATCTCTGGGAGGCGGTGGGGGCTGGAGCAAGCAGGGCGGCAGGGGGCCTGGGATAGCCGACTTTCCCAGCCTGGCCTGTAGGCCCCGCCCAAAGCCGCAGGACAGGTGGCCCGGCCAGCGCCCCCTCTCCACCCTTGAGCCCAAGCGCTGGGACTGCGCGGTCCCCGCGCCCCTCCCTAGTGTGTGCGTGCCAGTCCACAGACGCCCAGCGGATCCACAAAGAGCCTTTTGTGTGCCCGCTGCGCCCCCAGCGCGGGTGCCTGACCGGGCAGGAGCAGGGTCGCCGCGTCCGAGCCTCCGGGGCTGCAGGGGGCGCCGAGGGGGCGGGCTGGCCCAGAAAACAAATCCTGCGGTGTCGCGTTTCCTGCAACGTGAGCCCGCTTAGGCGGGGCGCGGAGGGTCCGAGGCCACCGCGGGGACGCACGGACTGGAAGCTAGGGCACCGGGCAGCCCCCACCCGGTCACTGGCCTTTGGCCCGGCCGCCTCAGGTCCCTTTCCCCGCGCCGGGCCCAGCAGGGGACAGCCTCGACGGGGCGGGACGCTGCCCTGTCACCCGACCCCGCCTTGCCGCCCCTGAAACCCGAGGCTTGGGCGCGAGTGTTGGTGTCGCTTTCGCGGATGGCGATGGTTTCCAGATGCGGGAGGGGAAGGGCAGGGGCGCGACCCGGAACCGGGGGGCCAAATATGAGAGGCTCCACTGTCAGGCTCTCGTCCAGTCTCTGGCGATGCGTAGGAGGATGAAGGTTGCATGGCGCAGCACCTAGTTTAGGGACAGGCGCAGGGGGCGGAGCCACATCTGGCCTGTGGGGCAGGCGCGGCTCAGTGGCCAGGTGTGGCATCCCCGACTGCTGGAGTGTTTCGGCCTGGGATTGGCGGGCCCCAGGTGATGTCAGGCCGAGTGAGCCCATAGGCCTTCCACGCGCGGGCGGGCGCGGGCCGGGCTGTAACCCGAGAGGAAGGATCAGGTAACGCAGGTGTCGGGTCTGTGCCGCCCCCGCCGGCAGGTGCACAGCGGGGGCCATCGGCACAGTAGCAGGTAGGAGCAGCCCCGGGCCTGGAGGCTGGGGGCTCTGGGCAAGCGGGAGCCTAATCGGGCACCGGCTCTTGAGAGGGCTTCCTCTGGGCCCGGACCCCCGCGAGACAAGGCTCCGCGGAGCCTTGGGGACGCGCGGTTGGGCTGGCAGCCGGGAGCCGGGTGCACCCGAGGCCCTGGCTCTGGCTAAGCTGGGAGGTTCCCCTTCTCCGGCTCCCTCTGGCGTCTGGGCTGGGCCACCCCGCCCCTGGGCCCGCCCCTTCTGGCCTCAGTGGGGGCCTCGTGCCCCTTGGCCCACGCCCAGAACCCCTCCCTGTAGCCGAGTCTGCCCTTCCACCAAGGCTTCACGACCCTCGTCCCGGCTCTGAGAACAGGGGGACGGCTGTTTGACGCGGCCGGCTGCACCCCTCGACGGCTACTGGCCGCCAGCCCTGGGGAGGTGAAGAGTTGGGGAAGGGGTCGTGGGGGCACTGGGGGCAAGTTCCCGAAGCCCAGCGGCCGCTGTCTTCCCGCAGCCAAGCTCCTGCGACGGCCACAACGGGCTGCGGAGGCAGGACTCCGGCCGCAAGCCCCGCGCCTTCAGCAAGCAGCCCAGCACGGGGGACTACTACCGCCAGCTGGGCCGCTGCCCTGGGGAGCCGCTGGCCGCACGCCCGGGCATGGCGCACAGCGAGGAGGTGCGTGCCTGCCAGCCCGCACTAGCCGGCCGCCCGAGACCCGGCCCTGCGGCCAGCTGCTCACTCGCTGGTCCCTCCGCTCCCCCGCAGGCGGTGCCGCTCCCCAGGAACCACGTGCATAACGGCTGCGCCGCGGACCCCAAGGCGTCCAGGGAGCTGCCGCCGCCGCCCCCGCCGCCCCCGCCACCTCTGCCCGAGGCCCTGAGCTCGCCGCCGCCTGCTCCGCCTCTGCCCTTGGAGGGCGCTGGCCCTGGCTGCGGGCAGCGTCGCTCCTCGTCGTCCACTGGCAGTGAGTAGTGCGGGATGTGGGGCGGGGGGCGGCGCTAGCCCTGAAAGAGGAGGGCAATCTAGACAGCGCCCCCTCCCCAGCTGCGACTGCCCTGGTCCTTCCTCCTTCCCTACTTGTCCTTCCTGCCAGCCCCTGCCCCACTGAGTACTTGACCCTAAGGGAAGTCTCTGGGTGGCTCTGTTCCTGCCAGAGCGGGACTGTGCTGTGTAACCTGGGGCAAGTCACCTCCCCTCTCTGGGCCTGTCTCCCACAGCTAGGGAAGGCCCCCAGCTCTGGGCTGGTGCTCTGATGAGCTGGAGGGAAGCTCTAAGCAGTAGAATTAGCTTCAAGGAGGCAGGGCTGCTGGAGAACCTTCTTCCTGCCCCTGGTCTATCCTGAGACCCTCTTCCTCCCCCCAACTCTTTCTCTGGTCCCTCCAAGCAGCACAGACCTGAGCCCTTTTCAGACATGTCAGGGACTCTTCCTAGCCAGATCCTGACAGTGGCCTGGCCCCCTGGCCCTGGGGACAAAGCTAGTGACCCATCTTGATTTCCCCTCCCTCCTTCTGGTGACGTCCCTAGGCATCCTTTTTAAACTGGTGACCAGGATTCTTGTGCTTTTCTGTAAAATGGGGCAGCATCACCTCTGCCAGGCCTCCTGGAAGGCCCAGGAGGTGATATCTGGG
Organism: Lemur catta; assembly: GCF_020740605.2. Taxonomy (NCBI): domain Eukaryota; kingdom Metazoa; phylum Chordata; class Mammalia; order Primates; family Lemuridae; genus Lemur; species Lemur catta. The sequence continues at coordinate 122,775,223 of NC_059130.1, read as the reverse complement.
TGCTGGTGCTCCCAGCCCAGCAGTGGTCCCTTCTTCAGCCAGCCACTCAATGCAAAGACCATGCTTAATGGCACCCCTGACTAGGTCCCCTGGGGTCCCTATGGTACCATGTCTACTAATAGCTGAGCTTTCAGAAAGCTCCCACCCTATCCCCAGCTCTGGGGTCAGCTTCTTCCCTCTGCAGCCTGCGCAGGGCTGAAGCTAGGAACAGAAGAGTAGACTCTGAGCTTCCCCAGACACCCGCTCCCAGCAGAGCCTGGGCTGGGTGACCTATCCCAACTCAGTGCCAAGATAGAGGCCCTTGCTAGGGGGGCAAGGGCCAGTGGTGTCCCTGCCCATCCCTCAGGGGCACCAGCCAAACTGGGAACTGGTCGGATCACCCTTGAGGGGCCCCAGAGCAGCCTGAGCCAGGGCCAGATGGGCAGGAAAGCACCTCCTCTCCTCTCCCCTTCCTGCCCTCCCTGGCTCTCTCTCACTGTCCCCTGGTATCCCAGTCTCATCCCGGCCCCCTCTCCCTCCTAACTTCACTGTCACTTCTCTCCTCTCGGTCCCTAGAAGTGAGAGTCCTGAGACACAGGAAGAGTGAGTAGCTGCTGCTCCTGGCTGAGGCTGAGGCTGAGGCGTGGGGTGGGGTGGGGGAGATGACAGGAGAAGCAAGGCAGAGGGGCTGGGACTCAGGAAAGGGCAGGGTGAGGGCTGGCAGGCGAGGAGACCTTGATGCCACGGGGGGGGGGGCCTTGCACCCCACTGCCCTCATATGCCCAACACACCCATACATGTGCCCAAGCATCCTGCACCTGGCTCCAGTTTTGCCTAAAATCAGTGAGCCAGCCACACCACTTTTCCCTCCCTGTCACTGCACTCTGGAGTCCCCAGCCTGGAAATCCAAGAGCTGTTGGCCCATTTTGTTTCTCCCTCCCAGAACTGGCCCTTTCCTCAGGGCTCAGAAGTCATCCCTCCCCAAATCGCTGTTCACCTCTGCCAGCCAAGTTGGAAAATGCAAAGTCTGTGCCGGGCATTTGCATATTATCCGCCTGTCCGTCTTCCTGGGTGCCCCCCCATAGCCTTAGTAAGGGCTCTGCTTTCCTGGGTCCCCCCCCAGGGCTGAGCCGCGCTTTGCCATAAATGTGCTCCCGGATTGCAACCTGTGTGTCAGCTCGTGCATCTGTCCGTCACTGTGTGGGGAGGGGCGGCCAGCTGGGCACTGGCACTCCAGGGTCCTGACTCTGTATGGCCGGCCGTAAAGGCCCCAATCAACTCAGTCCAAGGGTCACTGGGCTTTACTGATGCAGGGAGGGGGCCAAAGGGAGACTCCACCCCAGCAGGGCTGAGCCAGGGAACCCGGGACAAAGGTCGGGTGGCTGGCCCCAGGTAGTGTAATGTTTTGGAGCTGGACAGGCAGTGGCTGGGTGGAGACATATGCTGGAGTCCCCAGGGCCGGCCCAAGAGCCACCATGAACTCCCAGGGACCTCCAGGCAGAAGCCTTACACCCTGTGAGTTGGGCTGGGAAGACAGTGGGGCTGCGATAATCCGGGGGCCCTGAAAGCTGCCCACAGGACCGGGATCTGGAGAGCTGCTCTCTGCGCCCAAGGGAGGGCACCGGCCGGTCCTGGCTTGGGGGGAGGGCTGCAGAGGGGCGGGTTGGGGGTGGCGGGCATGTGTCCCTGCCACAGGCTAGCGCCTCCTCTCCTGCCTCCGCGCAGGCACCAAGTCTTTCAACATGATGTCCCCGACGGGCGACAACTCGGAGCTACTGGCCGAGATCAAGGCGGGCAAGAGCCTGAAGCCGACGCCGCAGAGCAAGGGGCTGACCACAGTGTTCTCAGGCAGCGGGCAGCCGGCCTGCCAGGTAGGCGGGCCCGACAGGAGCCCCCGCCCCGGCTCCCTGCGCCCGAGCCCGTCGGGCGCTCAGCCCCGCCGCTTCTCCCCGCAGCCGGACTCGCCGCTGCCGCCGGTGTCGCCTGAGCCATCACCGGCCCGGAGCCCCACCCCGCCGGCCGCGGGGCTCCAGCCGCTGCTCAACGGCAGCTTGGCGCCGGCGCCGCCGGCCACCCCAGCGCCGGGCGTGCAGCTGGACGTGGAGGCGCTCATCCCCACGCACGACGAGCAGGGCCGGCCCATCCCCGAGTGGAAGCGCCAGGTGATGGTGCGAAAACTGCAGCTGAAGATGCAGGAGGAGGAGGAGCAGAGGCGGAAGGTGGGTGGGGCGGGGCTTCCCAGCGGGCCCCGGGGTCTGCGTCTGCGCCTGCAGCCCATCCCGCGCCACCCCAGCTGCCCCAGCCCTTCCACTCCCGCGGCTCCCACGTCCTTTGGGGAAAGCAGGGTTTCATGACCCTGTCCTCCTGGGGCCAGCAGCCTGTCTTTTGAAGTGAGGTGGCAATGTTTATCAAACTCCAATGTGCCTTCAAATCACCCGGGATCTTGTTAAAATGCTTTTTCTGATTCAGGAGGTGTGGGTGGGGCCGAGCTTCTGCATTTTTAACACGCTCTTGGGTGAGGCCAGTGAGGATGCTGGTCTAGGGACCACACTGAGCAGCAAAAGGGCTTTGGTGCCCGTCAGACTGACCTGGGCTCTGTCCCTGCACTGCCCCTTTCTCGCTGCTCATACTCAGCCTCACACAGCCTCAGTTTCCTCAACTGTAAGATGAGTTGATCATCAGTACTAGCTGGCAGGACAGTTTCTGTTCATTCGTCCAACAAATGTTTCCGAGTGCTGTTTATTCGCCCCATACACTCTCATAGCCTCTGGGGATTCGTGGTGAATGTATCAGGGCCTGCTCCCAAGGTGGCTGCAGAGTGTGTGTGTGTGTCAGTCAGCAAGCAAATTAGGAGACAAAACAGGGCGATGTGAGTGAATGAGCAACTGGGGAGACAAATAATTGAGCTGTTATGACCTGGCTGGCTGTGGTGGGGAGTGCAGGGGACTGGGACAGCCCTAAACTGGCCACCTCATTTGGGCTGGGAACAGGGTTGGGGAAGAGGAAGTGATGTCTAAGGAGAGTCTTGGAGGATGACCAACAGGTGGCCAGGAAAAGAGCTGGGTGAAGAGCCAGCAGGCAGGATGGGGTGGTCTGGACACCAGAGTGGATGTGGCTCTGTGACTGTACATGGGGTGCTGAGCCGGAGAGGGCAGTGGGGGTCAGGTTACCAAGGCCTGGCCAGCTTCCTGGAAGAGAGTGGACTTTCTCCTGGAGCAGTGGGGAGCCTGGGGCGGGGGGGTTAAGCAGAGCAGCGGCTTCATGATGGTTGTGTGTGGGGAATGGGTTGTCCTGGGTCAAGGTGAATCCAGGAGGCCTGTGTGGAGGTGAGGGCTACCCCCAGGATGGAAAAGCTGGGCACTAGAGTGGTGGCCAGAGATGGAGAAAAGTGAGAAATAAATGAGAATGTAAGTGCGTGGCAAGCCCTGCTCTGTGCTTTGTATTACCAGCCCAGTAGGATGAGGGGAGGAGCTGAGAGTCCCAGGGGAAGCTGCCCCTTGAGCCTCCTTAAGAGCGGAGCGGCCTCTCAGCACAGAAAACATTGGCGACGGGACAGGGAAGGCTGGGGCCAAAGGGGAGCTTCGGAAGGGATCAGCAGTCTGGGGGCAGATGCCTCACAATTGCAGGCCTTGGCTGGGGTGGGGAGGGCCACTGTGCCTCTCAGCTTCAATGCCTTTTGCATGTTCCTTGGGTGGTGTAATGAGCGACCAGGCCAGGCGTGGAGACCCCGTCTGCCGGCCTGCCCTCCCTGCCTCGGCAGCAGCGCCCAGCGACCAGCTATGCCCCCCGCCAGCGACCAAAGTGGACACTGCACAGAGCTCGGAGCAGCGGCCTGGGCCGAAGCCAAGCCTCACCCCAGCGTAATCTCCCGCCGGCCAAGCGCGGCCTGTCCCTGCAAACACAGCCCCGCGGAGCCATTACACCACCAGGGACATGCAAAAGGTCCCCCGGCGCCACTGCGGGAGCTGGGCCAGAGGGAGACGCGCCTCCCTCCCCTCTCTTGTCTTCCCCGCCTTAGCTGACGGCCGCCAGCTCGTGCTGCTACCCCCGCGATGGCTGGAGGTACTCCCGCGAGCACAACGCCATCCTCGGGCCCTTCGGCGAGCTGATGACCGAGGCCGACATCCTCCGCATCGAGCAGCAAATCGAGAACCTGCAGGTGTTACACAAGGCGCAGAAGCTGGAGGCGCGCCTGGAGCAGCTGGAGCTGGAGCTGGAGCAGCTGTTGCCCATCTCCGCCGCCCTGTCGGCGCCGCGCTTCACTGTCGACCCGCGCCGCATGCACGGACGCGCCGCCAGCCTGCCCGCCTGGTGCAGCAAGATCTCCACTCTACTCAAGAGCATGGCCACGCTGCTGGCCGCGCTGGGCGGCCGGCCCGCGCACTTGGCCGAGCTGCTGGCCGCCGACACCGGCCAGCCGCTGGCGCCGCTGCCCGATGCGCCGTGTCGGCCCGGGCCACTGTGCCTGGGCCGCTCGCACTCGCTCAGCTGGTGCCGCGAGGCCGTGGCGCGCGAGATCCTCGAGTGCGGCGTGTCCGTACGACACCTCCGCGCCTCCTACGAGCTGCGCGCCCAGGGCAGAGCGCCCGCGCACGCCCCGGGCCGCAAGCTGTCGCAGCCCGCCGGCGCCCCAGGTCGCGAGCCCATCCTCGAGGAGGACTACGTGGCGGCTGGTACCGGCGAGCCCAGGGCCGCCGGGGAGCCCCCGGGCTCCCTGGGCGCGCCCGAGGCGCCGACCCGCCAGGCGGCGCTGCCGGAGCCCCAGCAGCTGGCGCGCAGGCCGCCGCTCTCCGCTGAGCTGCGCGGCGTGCAGGACTACCTCGACATGCGCAAGGAGCGCATCGTCTACCTCTTCCTGGAGCACTGGCGCAAGTGGACCTTCCGCGGCCCGGGGCGCCTCGCCCAGACGCGCCTGCGCAGACTGCTGCCCCGCGTGGTGGCCGCCGGCGCGGGCCCGGACCTCGTGGCCGCGGACGACCCCCAGCAGCCAGCGGACGACAGCACAGCCCGAGGCCCTGACGAGCGCCTGCGGCACCTGCTGAAGCAGCGGCAGGTGGTGGGCAAGCTCCTGGGCCACTGGCGGAGCCTGCTGCGACAGGTGCCGGCGCGGGGCCCGGGCCTGGCGCACGGCCTGTACTGGCCCGAGCACTTCCTGCCGCCCCTGGACGGCGGCGCGCCCCCCAGCTACGACAGCCTCACACTGGACCTCTTCATGCTCGGCTACTTCCAGCTGCTGGAGATGGGCCTGAGCCGGGAGGAGCGCAAGTTCCGCCACCTGCTTTGCTACGAGATGTTCGACAGGCTGGGCAGCCACCCGTGGGAGCTCATCCGCCTCTTCCACCGCGTCGTGCTCGAGGAGGTGGAGGCCGGCCGGCGCAGCTGGAGCGACGGCTTCGAGGACCTCAGGCGCCAGTTCTTCAGAGACAGCCCAGAGGCTGAGCCGGCCCGCGAAGAACAGGCCAGGAAGGAGGAAGAGGAGGAGAGGCAAGGCGAGGAGGAGAAAGGAGAGGAGGAGGAGAAAGATGAGAAGGAGCTGGCCAACGAAGTTCAGATAGAGGACCGGCCAGAGGACCACCCCGAGGCCCCGGCCCCTGCACCGCAGCCTCCGCCCGCGGCACCTCCCCCGACCTCGGACCCTGCAGTTTCCGAAGCCCCCGTCGCCGAAGACCCCTTGGAGCTAGTGTCCGAGATGGGTGAATTCAGCAACGAGGACATCTGCCGCTACATCGATCGCAGCTTCTCCTTCTGGAAGGAGAAGGAGGCAGAGCTGTTTGACATATGAGCGGTGAAATTCGGAATCTACCCTCAAGCGTCTTAACCTGGGCCTGGATGCCTGCCTGATGCCCTTTAGAGGCCAGAAGCGCACAGGAAGAACCCGGGATGGTAGCCTTGAAAAGCCCAGGATGCCCAGGACCAGGCTGCGTCAGCCTTTGGGGTCCCATCGGGGCAGGTTATGGGGCATTGGCCAGGAGAGGCAGGGCATGGCACAGACCAAACCAGCTGTCCCCACTCTGGCCTTGCTGGGCTCTGTGTGGAGCCAGGCAGCAGAAGACACCCCTTTAAGTGGGGGACAGTGGATCCACCTTGGAGCAGTATGGTGTGGTCTCACTCACTCTCTTCCTCTCTCTGTTTTTCTGCTGGAGTTCACAGCTACCTCCTTGGCTAAGGTCAAGGGAGCCATGTGTGCAGTGTTTTGTGTGTGATGTGTACAGACCCTTTCTCCCCTGTAACATTGAAGAAATAAATCTCTTTGCTGTAAGCTGCCTGCATTGGACACCCTCCCCCATGTCATTGCAACCCCACAATTGTAGAGCTGGTGACCACTTCATTGGCGAGAGGGCAAGCATGAGCCAGAAGGTCTTTCACATACAGGGGAGCCAGAGGCAGCCTGAGCCTACGGGGTGTGTGGAGACCCACGGCTGCCTCTGCCCAGAGGTTACAGACCTGGGGCCACCTGTCCACCTACCCTTGTGGGGAATCAGGCTCAGGGTCTCTGGTGCTGAACTACTTCATTCTCTGCTCCTGACATGCACTGAGCTCTGATCTCTCTGGTGCCTCCTCCAGGACACAGGGGCTGGGTTCTTGGGGGGCAGGAGTTCCCCTCTGAGGGGGCTATGACCAGACACTTTTATTGACTTGTCCCATAGAAGGGCATCAAAAGAGTCTCTTCCTGTGACCACATCTGCCTCCTGTTGTCCCTGATTCCTCCAGGTCCCCCGGGGTTAGGGGTGCGCCCCATCTGGCCCTGTACCTCCCAGACCCTGCTGAACCTGAAGCTTTGTGCTTGTGTTTCAGGAGGAGGAAGAGGAGGCCCGGCTAGCCAGCATGCCTGCCTGGAGGCGGGACCTCCTGCGGAAGAAGCTGGAAGAGGAGAGGTGAGCTGGGGGTCAGGCAGAGACTAGCCTGGCAGGGTGTCTTGACCATGTCCTTTAAATGGAGGCACCAACTAACACTGTCTCTTTTTCCTTCCAGGGAGCAGAAGCGGTAAGTGCAGAGCCTGCCACCCCTACCCCCACCCAGTCACAGAGGCGTATGCCTTCCTCCAGCCCTATCCTGAGCAAATCCTGTCTCTCAGCCCTTGTAGCACAACCTCTCTGCTCCCAATAATGCCACCACACCCCTGTCCCCCAATAACTTACTCCCTGTTTCCCAAAATATTGCTCTTATACTCTGATAAACTTGCTTGCAAATTACCCAGTCCCCATCCTCTATTAGCCTAGCCTTTCTGCTGCAGTTAACCCAACCCCAGTATCAATAACCTTGTCTGTTTAGTTTAAAACTTAGTTTCTGTCCCCATTAATCTAGCCCAGTGTTTTCCAATAGAAATATAATGCGAGCCACATATATAATTTAAAATTTTCTGGTACCCACATTGAAAAAATAGATACAGGTGAACTTAATTTTAGTAATATTGTATTTAACCCAATATATCAAAAAATATTATTTCAATATGAAATTTATAGGCTGGATGAAGTGGCTCATGCCTGTAATCCTAGCACTTTGGAAGGCTGAAGCAGGAGGATGGCTTGAGGCCAGGAGTTTGAGACCAGCCTGGGCAACATAATGAAACTCCATCTCTACAAAACATTAAAAAAACAAAGACAAAAAAGCCTAGTATGGGCCTGTAGTCCCAGCTACTCAAGAAGCTGAGGCAGGAGGATCACTTGAGCCCAGGAGTTTGAGGTTGCTGTGAGCTATGTTCGTGCCACTGCACTCTAACCTGGGAAACAGTGAAACCCTGTCTCAAAAAGAAAAAAATTATTGAGATGTTTTATACTCCTTTTTTAAAACTAAGTCTTCAAAATACTGTGTGTATTTTACACCCACAGTACATCCCAGTTTGTACAGCCACGTTTCGAATGCTTAACAGCCACATATGCTTGGCTGCTACCCTGTCAACAAAGCAGATCTACCCCTGTGTTCTAATTAACCTGTCCCTAATTCCCCAGCCCCTTGTCCCCCAATTATATGGTCCCTCTGCTCCCCAGCAGCCCAAGCCCAGTCTCCAATAATTCAGACTGACAGCTCCCCAGTTAACTTAAGTCCTAGCCCAAATAATCTTGGCCCTGCGCTCTGTAACACTCCTCCTCACACAGTGACCGGGCACCTCCGTTTCCAGGAACACCTCCAGCCCCCAATAACCCAACCTCAGCTTCCCACTTGCCCAGTTCCGGTGTGCCCCAATAACCCCAGTCTGTCCCCAATAAAGCCCCTCTGCCCTCAGCAGCCCAGCCCCTGCCTTCAACCCACTGCTCGCCACCAGTGATCCGGTAGGCTGTGGTCTTGGTGCCGGGTCCCCTTTCTGCCAGCCCCAGTATCTGCCTCCAGGCTTCATTGTGTTCTGCCCCCAACCCGTCTCCAGGAAAGAGGAGGAGCGGCAGAAGCAGGAGGAGTTGCAGCGGGAGAAAGAGCAGTCGGAGAAGCTGCGGACACTGGGCTACGATGAGAGCAAGCTGGCGCCCTGGCAGCGACAGGTCATCCTGAAGAAGGGGGACATCGCTAAGTACTAGACGTCACGGCCTCCTTTCCACAGCTTCGCGAGCTGGGGGGAGGGGGGCCGCCAGCCCCGCCCCCTGTCCTGGCCTGGGCACAAGGGCTGGGAGCCGCACTACTGTCCCCTCCCGCGCTGGAACCCCTCCCTGACCCCCCCGCCCCCTGGCCCCCGCATCTCCAGCCCTCGACGCTGGAGCGCGCCCGCCGCCGCAGTAAAAGTGCCCAAGCTGCTGACGCAAAGAAAAAAAAAAAGCTGCTTATTTGCATGCCGACTTAACACATATTTGCATGTTGGTTGAATGTCAAAAGTGTGCAGAGCTCTCCCCAGCCCCGTGGGTGGTACTTTGTTTTCCTGCGGGGTGCGCGCTCGGCTGCAGCCCCCTCCCCCGCTCCCCGGAACCCGCGTCGCCGGCGCATCCTGGGCGGAGGCAGGCCCCGAGCTCGGGGACGGGGTTTTCCTCCCTCTCTGACCCAGATCTGCGCTCAGCCCCAGCCCGGGCCGCATTTCTCATCCCCGCCGACGTTTTCCTCTCAGTCATTTGTTTACCAGAAAGGATGAACACCGCCCGACGGGACGGAGTTGCCGCTCCGGGGCCCCTAGTCTGCCCCCGCCTCCCTCCGGTTAGGTCTGCGCCCGGTCCCCAGCCGGGGCCCTGGCTCCGGACCCTTCCACTGCCCTGGTGGCGTGGAGGACGAGGGGCCGAACCGAACCTGCGTCTCCAAGCAATGCCCCGTCGCGCCCCGCCGCTCGCACCCCCATTAAAGCTCTCTCAGACGCCGGGCTCACGCTCACTTTCACTCGCCGTCGCGCGCCTCCAGGCACCCGGGCCATGGCAACGCGGAAGGGCAGGCTTGGGCGCCCAGGCCACGCCAGGCAACGCCGCGGGGGGACCCGGGGTGGCGAGGCCCCCAGGCCCCTCGAAAAGTCCGGGCCGCTGACCACCCTCAGCTCCGCAGAACAACAAGCACAGCTTTTCTTGATGGATTTAATATCCAGGGCTCAGCCAAGCTCAGGCCAAGCAGCAGCGGAGCAGCAACCTCTTCACCCGCCGCCCATGTTCATTCGCGCTGCTTCGTCGTAACCCGAGCTCTGGGGCGAGCGCGGTGCGGCCGCCGGCGCTGCTACGCAGGGCCGGGCCAGGGGCTTAATAAGTGACATAAAATGTCTACACGCTTAAGTAACCGTACTTAGGGCTTCTGCAAGGGCGACCGGAGCGCGGAGGTGGCGGAGGGGGGGTCACCCGCCTTATGGGCCGCGCTGCAAGCGGCTGCGCAAGTCCTCCGCGCAGCCGTCAAGTCCCATGCGCTCCAGGGCCGCGTAGACGGCGCCCAGGCCGGCGGGCTGCTGCTGGCGCCAGCGCTTGAGCATCTCGTACTGCTGGTCGCGGAAGCGGCAAACCTCCACCTCCACGGCCTCGATCTCCGCCTCGCGCAGCCCCAGCGTGCGCATGAACTCCTTCCAGCGCCGCGCGGGGACCGCGTCCATCACGTCGTAGAGCTGCGGCCCCGGCTGGAGCGCGGCAGCCGCCGAGCCTGCAGGGGGCGCTGGCGACGGTGCGGGCGCCGGAGGAGGGCCTGGGGGCAGGGCCAGAGAGAGCCAATGGGGAAGGCAGGCCGCGGCGGGAGGAGGCGGGGTCAGGGCGCTCAGGACCCCCTGGCAGGCAGGCAGGCTGCCGGGCTGGGCAGAGAGACTGGCCAGTTAGGGAGCAGAAAGCGGACAAGGGGGGAAAGCACAACTTCCCACCTCAGACCTAGGAGAATGGGGTCAAGGCCTCAGCCCACTGAGGTCACTTACCAAGAGCTCTGTTGGGCAGCTGGTCCCAGGACCATGTTACCAGTGGACGGGGCGCCTCCTGGGTCTGGGGGGAGCCAGGGGTCCAGCTGTTGCCTACCAACTGGACGGTGCAGACCTCGCCGTTGTCGGGGAGCACCAGAAGGGTGTGGGCACTGTCTGAGGGGGAGAGGTGGGTGGCCTGGAAGCCAAGAGAGGGTCAGGTCAACTCTGCTTGCATAGGAAGGCCCCTTTGCTGCAGTTTCTAAGAATGGACAGTCCCTGGCCCAGTTGGCAGATGCCCCCCCCAATGCCACCTCCCCCCACCATCCCTGCTCTCTCACCATGGCCCAGCAGAAGAGCTCTTGCCTCTGCCTGGAAAACCCTGCCCCTCCTGCCCTCCTCTTGTTCCCCCAATTCCATGGGGGCACCCATCCCATTTAACTGTTAGCTCCTGTGTACTCATCTGAAACCCAGCAGCCTGAGAGCCCCTTGAGGGCAGGCACTGTGCTGGTCTCAGCCACCGATAACTCAGCGTTGTCTATTATGTCTACCCCATGCTGGCCACTGTGCCAAACACTGGGGATCACAAGTTATAAAGCCCAACCTCCCAGCTCCAGAGGCAGCCCAGACACTGCTCACCCTCTTCCCAGCACATATTGAGATTCTTACCGGGGGGGTCAGAGCCTCTGTCCCAGCTTCATCTGCTGTCAAAGACAAAGAGGGTCTATCAGCAACCAGGCAAGCCTCCTGGATCTGGGTGCTGGTCCAGCTCCTCTTGGGTTCCTCTGTACCCCGTACTCCCTGCCTCAGTTTCCCCTTCCCTGTCAGGGTTTAGTGGGCTCTGAGCTACTCATCCTGACCCCAGGACCCCGAGAGAGAGAGAGTGTGTGTGTGTGTGCGTGCGTGTGTACTTACCAGGAACCATGGGCTTGTGAGATTGGCAATGGCGGTATGTGTAGGTCAGGGTGGCCCCCAGCAGAAGTGGGACCACCAGGCCAGCTAGGAGCACCTGGACCCAGAACACTGAAAGAGCAGTTGTGGGTGTCGGGTGGTTGCCACGACCCACCTCCCCTTGGGCCATCCCAGCTCTCCCACCTGCATTCCCAGCACACCACATACTCTGCTTCCAGCCACATACAGCAGCACAGGGCTCAGGACAGCTCCCGAGGGTGCTCCTGCAAGGGAGGGGAGATGGGCTGAAGGAGTACACGGGACAGGAGGGTGGGGCTGCCCAGGACTGCCTGCCATCTTCTCCATCCTGGAGGCCCTTCCCTCCCCACACCTCTCTCCTCACTCTACCCAGGAATGTTTCTGAAGTACTACTGAAATGTCAATGTGTCCCCAACAACAACCACCACCACTATGCACTGACCTTCTAAACTAGATTAAGAATCACTAGAATGTCAACTCCAAAAAGATAGGGATTTTTGCCTACTTTGTTCCTATTGTATCCACACTACCTAGGAACAGTGTCAGGAAGATGCCAGAGGCTCAAAAAAGGCTGGAACAGATAAACGAATAAAGTGCCTTACCCCATATCCTTGCCCTGAGAAGCCCTAATAGCATCCTCATGTTTAGAGGGGGAAACCACACAGCAGAGAGGTTACCTCTCTGAACTTGCCCAGTGCAATCCAATTACTAATGGCAATTCTGGCAGACAGTAAGGATATATGCCCCCTTACTTCTCTGGCACAATGTGAATCCAGATTTCTTTTTACTGTCCAAAGTTTGCCTAAAACAGGGCCCACCCACCACAGGGCCAAGTTTCCTCCTCCCTGTCCCCTCCTTCTATCTCTGAACCAGCAGGACCTGTCCCTGAGGCCCCCACCCTGCTCCTAGCCTCCCTTCCCTCTGCCCAGGACAGCCAGGAAGTTACGTGGGGCAGGGCACGCAGCCGTCACCATGCTCATAGAAGCCAGGCAGGCAGGTCCCACAGTCAGTGTCTCTGCTGGAACCTGCAGTCCAAGAGAGGGGTCAGCACGGAGCAGGGCAGGGAGAGGGGTTTGGGACTAGACAGCCCAGTATGGGGGTACTCACAGGACAGCAGTGTGTGGCGGTGCAGCGTCCCACAGTCTAGGCACGGGCGGCAGTGGAAGGGTGAACTGTTGCTACATTGACTGACCCTGCAGTCAACAAACCAGCCTGGCTCACAGCCACAGTGGGTGTCTGCCACTGCTGAGCAGTTCTCCAGGGCCACCTGGGAGGCTGGTGGGGTGAGGGAGATGGGGAGTGCAGAGGTTGTCAGGGCCAGAGAGTCAGGGGCAGGTCCCCAGAGAATGGAGACAGGGATAGGCCAGAGAGACAGGCAAGGAAACCCCCAAAGAGAGACTGAGAAGACCACCAGGAAGGAAGAGGGCCAGGGCGTCCTGCAGCAGGATCAGGGTGGAGTGTTCCGTGGAGAGTGGGCACAGGGTCCTCAGACCCAAAGTTTGGGCCCAAACCAGCAACTTCCTTCAGAAAGACCTTGGTCAGGGCTTGTCTTTAAGAGCCCCCCAACCACTGGGCAGTCCCTCACCCTGCTCATCACAGGCCTGGCAGCGGGTACAGTGAGTCTTATGGTGGTTGTCTCTGGCCAAGAAGGTACCCTGGGGGCACGGATGGCAGGTGGAGGTGCCACAGGGCTTTGTGCAGGGGGCCTGAAGGTAGTGCCCTGTGGAACCCAATAGGGGTCAGATGGTCAAAGGGGGCTGCTCAGCACCACCCAACCTGCTCCCCAACCTCTCCCTCCCTCCCTTCCTATCTCTGGCTCCCTGCTTCCCTCCCAGCCCAGCCCAGCCTGCCTGCCACCTCTCCCCAGCGCTGCCTACTCCACCTGCCCCCATGCCCCTCCCAGCCCTGCACCCACTTACCTGCTGGACAGCCCCTGCAACAGAATGCACCATTCCTCTTCTGGAAATCACTGGCACAGTCACACCTGGGGCCGGGAGTGCTGCCCTGGGCCTGGGCACCCAGCAGCACCAGGAAGAGCGCCTAGGGGAAGGTGCTGCTTGGTGGCTGCCCTTTGGGGACCTCTCTCTGCCTGGGCTCCTTCATTTCAGAGGCCGCAGCATTTGCCCACGAGTGGCGGGTGAGACTAACTTCCTTCCCCCTGTGCACAGACCAGGCTTTGGAACAGGGGAGGAGGCTCCTGCCAGCCTCCACCGGCAGCACCCCTCCCCCATCCATGCTTTCTGTGAAGTAGGGGACAGAGCCTTCCCGCCTAGGCCCCCAGACCCCTTTGGCCCCTGGGAGGGGTTTCCTCTCAGCGGAAGGGCCCCACCCAGGCGGAGCCTCTAACTAGGTCGGAAGGGGCAGCCCCCTCAGCCCCCAGCGGGGCCAGGCAAAGAGATTCGCCGGGGCCCTTTCCTTGCCTATGCCCTCAGAGCTGGCAGAGGGCAAGGCTGGAAGCTACCCCCGCCTCGCGCGTCCCCACTCACCGCAGCTGCTGCGCAGCCCCCAGGCTGCGGCTCCATGGCCTTGTGGGGCACTGGGCCCTGGGACAGGGGTGGGGGGTGTCCGCGCCCCAGGGCCTTCCCAGCTCCACGCGCTCTGCCCAGCCCAAGCCACAAGGCCGGCCCCGCCCCGTCGAGGAAAGCCCGCCTGGGAGACAGGGCGGAGCTCGATGGACGCCGCCTCAGCCAACAGAGTCCCCCAGCCTGCATGCCTGCCCTGCGCACCTTAGCTCACCTGGTGCTGGTGGCCAGGCCCCAGTGGCGGCGGGAAGTGCCAGGTGGGAACTGCCCCACTGCCTGCTGCGACCAAGCCAGGCGCACAGGAGAGCTGCATCCTGGTCCTCAGCCCTGAGTCTAGCCCCACCCCTGAGAACCAGGTGGAGCCAGGGCAAGTGACTTCCCCTCTCTGGGCCTCAGCACCCACAGCCATGGTGGTGGTGGGGGAAGGGGGCGTTGTTGGACTTAAAGTACCTGAAGGGACCAAGATGGGAGACCCACCTTCCCCAGAGTAGGACTGAGTCCTGAGTCTGAGGGAGCACCCCATGAGAGGATCTAGTGGCAGAGCTCACGGCTGAGGCAGGGAAAGAGTCCTGGGGTGTGGTATGGTGACACCCCTGCCCCCCCACTTCACGGCTGCCTCCTAAGTGTGTTCCACTGGTGCCCCAGTGCAGATGGAGTGGCACAGGGGCACAGGAAGGCACCCAACCTGAGCTCTACCCGAGCCCAAGTACACCTGAGCCAGGAAGGGGGTAGCCTCCAAAAGCAAAGGACTCTTTCTAGTGGAGTATGTCCAAGTCTTTATAAAAGAATCGAAAGCTCAATAAATATGCAACTTACACAGAGCCCAGCCCAAGCCTGGGGTGGCCAGTGGGACCTATGGAGGGTGGGGAGAGGGCAGGAGCAGGGCCCACTAGAGGCCAGACGAGGGTGCAGGTGGGAAGGGCAGCCTGGGAGCCCAGCCCAGAGGAGCTGGTGACTTCAGGGAGAGGACACAAGGGACTGCTTGGGCAGGTGTGGGGGGGCTACTGTAGCCTGGGCTGGGGGCTCTAGTGGGTCCTCCTCCACTCCATCCAGTCTGGAAAAGTGCGAATCGGCCCCGGGTGGTGCAGAGGTCCTGCCCAGGCTCCGGCTCGTGCACACAGGAGGCAGCAGCTGAAGCAGGTGCTGGCACCCCGCAGGAGGCATGCTGTCTGCTGTCCCTTGGTCAGTGGCACTCTTGGGGGCCTCCCTCTGCTCAGACCTCTCTGTAGGTTGGGGAGAAACAGTCCTTCCTTGGCTGATGGACTCACAGGGTGGCTCTGGCACCCTCTCCTCCCTACTGTGACCCTCAGGCCCCTTCACTGCTGCCCGCCATAGATGCCAGCACTCAGGCACTGGGGCAGGGTTTGGCTCCCCCTGCAATCACCACCCCCAAACACCCACCCTCCCAATCATGACTGTGCCCCCAATGCCAAAACACTCAGCCACCTGCCCTCTATCCCTGGCCAGGCCACTCACGAGGCAGTGAGCGTGGAGTTAAGCAGCAGGGTGGTCCTGATCCGGTAGAGCTGGGCCAGTGTCAGCTTCCTGTGCTGGGCAGAGACCCCTGTGGGGGGCTCTGGCTGGACCCCGGGAGAGCTCCCTGTGGGCAGCTCTCTGCACCTCCTGGCAGGGCCTGCAGGCTCCTCAGCCAAGCAGCTGGCCCTGTTCTCAGGCTCTAATGGCTTGGGGCCGCTGCCAGGGCTAGATGCCCCCCTGCAATCCCAGCTGGGCCCAGCCTCCCGAGAGCAGCCCTGAGTCCTAGCACCTGGAGCTATAGCGGCCAGGCAGAGCTCTGACAGGCTGCGGCTGGGGGCTGGGGGTGCTACATGGGTTCCAGCCCCTGACAGCAGCTGGAGGAGGCTGGCCTCAGATTTGGACTTGAGCAGGTGGGGCAGGCAGGGCAGCAACTGGACAGGGGTGCGGCGGCGGAGGCGGGGTGATGGCGGTGGGGAAGTGGCTCGTGGTAACTCAGGGAGCTGGGGCAATGGCTCCGGCACAGGGGCTGGGGCTGCAAAGTCTTGCAGGGAGGTCGGGGAGAGGGTGCCATAGGCAGAGTCCATGGAGCAGGAGCAGCCATCCACCAGGCCCAGAGGCAGCAGCTCGCCGGTGGGCGTGACGGATGAGGCAGTGGTGCTGAGAGAGGTCTCATCTGACTGGGAGCTGAAGGGGCCGCCATCAAACTCAGGAGAGGACACCACCTCCTCAGGCCCCACCACTACCATGGCCAGGGTCTCCGTGGAGCCGTCCGAGGCACTGCGGGGCCGGGAAGACAGTCAGCCCGGCTAAAGGAAACCAGATGGCCTGGGGCAGCCCATGCTGGGGAATACACAGAGGTCTGCAGCCTCTGCCCCCAGGAGCTGGAGGCTCAGAGATGGTACCATGGGGCACATGTGCCAGACCTTCTGACACCTGTGGCCACAACAGGCATCATTAATGGATCACGGCACTCTTCCCTGATGAGACTGCATGTACTCTAACAATCCTCAGTTTAGCACTCCAGACAGCTACCACTAACAGATCAGAACTGGCAAGCAATTCAAAAGCTCTTTGCCCTGCCCACCTGGACTCTGGTGGAAGATAGAGCCCCCCCCCCCCACACACACACCTGGGTTTACAAGATGAGACCATTCAGAGGAAGGGGAGGTGGCTAGGCCTTGGAGTCAGGAGTCCTGGGCTGGAATGCTTGCCCTGCTGTGACCGCTGGGTGGTCTTAAGCAAACATACCAGTGCTGGGAGTCAGGGCTGTTGCTGCTTCTGCGCAGGATGGTGGGGGAGCTGGCAGCCGAAGTGCTAGAAGTGCTACTCTCCTCGCCTTCCTCCTCCTCCTCCTCTTCCTCCTCCTGTTCCTCCTCCTCCTCTACCAGGCTCTGCAGGTGCTGCTGGCTGCTTGGGTGTTCCTGTGCACGCAGCTGTTGGAGCTGGTTCTGCATTAGGGGTTGGGGGTGCATGGGGGCAGAATATGCTGTGATCAGTGGCCCCCACAGCCCACCCTGCTCTCACCCTCCACGCTCCTCTGCTCTCACCTGAGCATTGTAAATGGCATCCACCCAGCCACGGCACAAGGCCTGGCCGCTGGCCTGGAATGTGTAGGCCCCCACAGCACTGTGAAACTCATTCAGGTAGATGAGGAGGAAGGAGCCTGGTTAGGGAAGGCCCAAGTCAGTGTCAGCCACGACGACAGTCCCTGTCCATCACAGCCCCCATCCAGAGCAGGGGCCAGGGCTCCTCACCAGGGTCCCGTAGCTCCCGGCACACAATCTTGTCTACCAGCAGTGGTGGCCTGATGACCTTGGTCCTCTCGGCCTTCTTCACTGCCTTGGTCACCAAGAGCAGGTCCGTGAAGAGGAAGCAGTACACGTCCATCTGGGGTGGAGCAGGAGAGCCATCAGGCCCCACAGCCCCTCAGGAGCACTCACTGCCCCCGTCCCCTAGTGAACCTTCAAGTAAAATTAAAATGAAGGGGAAGATCGTTCTTTCTCATTGAGATATATATTTATGATTTATTTCAGTAAAAGTTTATATTAAAAAGAAAAGGGAGATGGTTTTAAAACCATAGCTTGCAGGCTCTTGGCTACCCAGTGCCTGCAGGGTTAACAGCACAGCAGCCAGGCATGAGGGCTCCTGGCCCACTTATGGAATGTGCCCCTCCCTCCCACCCGGAACCCCTCAGTGGGCAAGACGGCCCCTCCCTGGGCTATGACTCTGCTGCTGTTGGTTGTAAAGAGTCAACTGCAGGCAGATAATCATCCCTCCCTATGGCCACAAAGTCACTGGCTCTTGAGTCACCACCCAGCTGGCTGAGAACCACTGACTGGGGGCCAGGAGGCAAGGAGTGGGAGAGGCCTCAGCCCTGGGGCCGGGGGCAGCCCAGGAGCCACCTTGCTGTCCTTCCCCTCCTTCATCCTCAGGCTCCCCTCCAGCAGCAGCTGTCGAGTCTCCTCCAGGGGGGCGCCAGAGATGGGCACTGTCAGGTCCAGGTGCAGAAATTCCTTCAGGAGCTGGGGGTGGAGGGTAGCGGGTGGAGGTACAGGGGAGGTCAGGGCCTGACTCCCCATCTCGGCTGGGAGTCCTTGAGCAAGGCTCCCTGTCTGCCCTTCCCCACAGGCACACGCGCCCACCTTGTCCACCTCGTCGTTGCTGCCCTCCACCACCTCGTAGGCGTCGATGCGACTCGCCACGGCGGCCAGGCGCTGCCGCTCCTGTCGCTGCCGCATGCATGCGTTCACGTGGTGGATGAAGCGCTCCACCGAGCCGATCTAGGGGCAGGCGATGGGGCTTCAGACCCGGGGTCATGGAGGGACAGAGGGCTGTGGAGGGCCACGCCCACCATGCCGGTTACCATGGTAACGACGGCCTCCTTGGCGCGCGGTTCATCCGTCTTCCTCAGCACCGACTTGAGCAGCAGCGGGTACTTGGTGAGCCGCTGATGGGGCTTGGCCAGCATGTCGCTCAGCTTCAGCCGCTGGCACTGCGGCTGCTTCTCGGCCCACTGCGGACAGGAGGCGGGGGCGGGGCTCGGGACATGCCACGCCCACCGCGGCCCACGCCCGTGCCCGGATGGTGCCGGTGGTCCTGCGCCCCTGCCCACCCCCCGGCCGCCCTCACCGTGACGTAGGCCCGGAAGAGGTCGTTGTCGCGCAGCAGCCCGCGCATGTACTCCATGCAGCCCTCCTCCTCCATGCAGTATCGGACGTAGGGCTTGAACAGCGAGCCGAACTGGCCCGGGGCAGAACCACCAGAGCACTGGTCACCGCGCGCCTGGCGGGCCGGCCCGCGCCAGGCGCTTCCCGAGCGCCTCCTTACTAAGCTCGGGCGACCACCCCGGGGGTGGCCAGCTCACTATCCCTGTTTCCAGATGAGGAAACTGAGCCTCAGCAAAAGTGACCACCCGCCGCCAGGTGGCATGGGCAGATGACCAGGTTCAGACTCGGACAACCGGCTCGCAACTCCTCGCCTTTGGCCGCTAGGGGACATGTAGGGTCACCGGTCAGGGGCAGGTTGGGGAGGATGGGCAGATGGGATCGGGCCACTGAGCCTTCTGGCGCCCCAGCCCTGCTTCGGTGTCCCTGCCTGCGCCCGGCCCCGCCCGTACCATCTTGAAGCCTTTGAGGAAGTCCCCGGGCTGCAGGAGCGCCCGCGTTCGCCTCGCCTTCTCCAGCACCGGCGCCATCACGCTGCCCCACAACCCGCGGTGCAGCCGCGCGATCTCGGGGATGTTGCTGAACAGGCGCTCGGCCTCCACCTGCTCGAGCGGGAGGTGAGCTCGGCCCGCCCCGCCCCCCGACGCATAGCCCCGCCCCGCGCAAGGCCCCGCCCCCAAGCCCCCGCCTCCGCCGCGCTGGGCCCAGGCGCACCTCGCACAGCAGCCCCGACTCCTGCAGGTTCAGAAGGCAGCACAGGAACAGCTGTGGGGGCAGGGAAACGCTGCAGCTGGGGGGAGTCCCGGCCCAGAAGCCCCACCCAGACTCGGGCTCCCCTCAGCCCCTTCCTTCTCTTGGGAGGCCCTGAAGCTGCCAGGGATAAAGAGGGTGTACCCTCTGGCCTTCACACCTGAGAGCTCCAGACCCCCAGGAGAAGCCCAGCCCCTAGAGCCCACCTGGGGTTCACCCTGCCCTGGCCCCACCTGGACGGAAGCTTGGGGGAGACTGGCCTTGCAGCCACACCTGGAGTTCTCTCCTCTACCTCTGCCCTGGCTCAGCCTCTGCGGTTCCTCTCGGACGGGGCTTCCTCCCTCGGGGAGGCCTTCCTTGAACCTCCAAGCCCAGGACAGAGGCCCCCGACCCCAGTGCCTGCCCACTCTACACTGCCTGCCCACTCTGCCCCGTCTAGGGTGTGGGCTGCTGGGCACCTGGCACACGACAGGTGTTCAGAAATAGCCGTTGAGTGAATGAGTGAAAGAATGAGGCCTCACCTGTGCTAAACAAGCTGAACCTGGCAAAGCCTGACGCCCCCTCCCAGGTGCCTGTGGGAACCACCTCCTCCCCAGGGTGCAGCCCTTGTCTGACTTTCTGGCCCCCTTCATTGTCAGGCACCTGCTCCTTATGCAAAGGCCCAGACTCAGCCGAGGGGCCGCCCAGAGAGGCCACTCACATTGGTGATCACCCGCAGTTTCCTGATGTACGAGGCCTCCGTGTGCAGCAGCTCCCACACCGCCTCCTGCTGGTGGCACTGCCGCCGGGTCAGCTTCTAGAGGGAGGACAGGGATGGTCAACCAGGAGCCCTCGGCATCTCCGGATGGCCAGGGGATGGTGAGCAACCCAGCCTGCAACTTCCTTGTTTTCCCAATGGGGACACACAGGTCCTAAGAGGGGCAGGGTCACCCTCACCATCACATGAATTATCACAGTCAAGACACCCAAGTTCTGAGCCCTCCTCTGCCACTAAAATAGCCAAGCAGCTCATCATTTCCATCTAGACTCAGTTTCCCCAAAGTGGGCCAAAGAAAACAGTAGCCTCTTGGGGATGTCCCACTGAGTCCTCTCAAGGCCTGTCCCCCTTTTGCAACAAGGGAGGGGAAGGGCTGTGGGCAGCACTCACCTCATGCCCACTGATGAGCTCCCGCCAGCTGTCCTCCAGCCTCAGGCAGGCGCTGTCCTCGTCCTCATCCTCATCGTCGTCCTCCTCCTCCTCCCAGGAGTCGTGGTCAAAGCGCAGCCTCCGGGGCAGCCTGGGCAGCCCGAAGAGGCCGTAGGCGTGCAGCTTGCTCTCCAGCTGCTCCATCTTGTCTACCTCCTGGAAGGAGACTCGTGGTCAGGGTTAGGGGGTCGGGCCAGCCAGCTGCCCTGCCCTGAGGTGGGGTCCAAGGGCCATGTACCCGGCCGAAGGTGCTGGTGCTGGGGCCCGAGCTGAAGAAGCCACTGAAGCGACTGGCCGCCCGGTTCTTCCAGCTGTCACCACCCCCACTGCTGGCGCCGCCACTGCTGCTGTTGGGCAGAGAGCAGCTGGAGGGTGTCGGGGGCTCCTGCCCTGGGATGCTGGTCTCCCCCAGGAACTCCGACATGTTCTTGCGTCGGCGGCCGGGGGCCTGGCCAAGGAGGGGTGGTCAAGGCCAGGCCCTCCGATCCCAGCCCACAGCCCCATCCCAACATGTTTTTCTAGAACCTCAGGCCAGCCTGGGATGTTAGAGGGTCTCTGCATCCCTGCCCTGGGCTGCCACCTCCCCCGAGACTGAAACATGCTTCAGGGGCTGAAAGGTCCAGACAGATATACCTGGACTGTCATCCCCCAGTCACAGCATGAAGCAGGTGAGAGAAACAGTTACACACATGCTCAGATGCACTCACAAATCCAGCCCAAAAGGGTGCCATGGCACACACACATACAGTCTCACTCCCCCCACAAATGCCCTCATACACACATACACGCGCACACACACACTCTGACTCCTTGGTCGCTAGAAGACTCAGAGACAAGACCCATCACCTTGGAGTAGGGTTCAATCCAGGGAGAGAGGGCCCCCTATTCTCACAGCCAGCCCCATTTTCCCAAAGGGGCAATTAAAGCCCCACGGAAGGCAGTGAGGGATCCACCGGGACGTTCCCCTTGAGGGGGGCCCCTCCCCACCCCCAGTCCTGGCACAGCCCCTCCTCCTCACCAAGATGTCCAGGCTCTCCCAGCGGCCCTGGGGGTCCACACGCTCCAGCACAGGGGGCCCGGGCCCAGCCGGCCGCAGGATGGGCAGACTCAGAGACTTGGAGTCCTTCACTCCCTGCTCCACCTTGCCCTCGTCCCCTGGCTTGGCTGGAGCAGCGTGTGAGGGCAACAAGAGGTCCTCAGTGCCAGGTCTGGTGGAGGAGGGGGCCCCAGTCCTCTCTCCCTTAAGGATCCAAACCAAGGCTGGGCCACCCTCCCCTCACAGCCCCGCCCTGCCAGCACCTGCCACCAGCACCCAGCAGGGACACCTGTATGGTAATGAGCCTGCTCAGGGCCACAGCCAATGGGAACCTGAGCTCCAGGAGGCCCTGCCAGGCCCCAGCCACCTGCCTAGCTAGTGGGCCTGTGGAGCCTGCTGCTCACCTTTGACCCGTAGGTAGTGTCCTCCGAACCTGTAGGCCTCAAAGGTGAGGGACAGGGGTGTGTTGGACTGGTCCAGGTAGATATCTACTTTGCCCAGCGCGATGCCCTTCCTTTCAAATACCGGCAGCAGCACCTCCCTGCCCCCAGGACAGGAGGGCTGTGAGTTAGAGGGGCAGCCACATGAGCCCCCACCCCACCCACAGCCCCAGCTCCCCACCTTCCCAACGGAAAAGGGAGGCCCGCACAGGATCACACACAGGTGCACAGACACCTGGCCACAGAGGTTCTCAGGCAGGCCGAGGTGGATGCGGTAGAATGCAGAGGGGGACAGACCCAGTCACGTGCCCTCATGCTGGTGTGCACACCCATGTGCACGGGTGTGCCCACAGGTGAGGACTCGCTCACTCACAGACCACCACACAGACACACACGGTCACACCTGCAGAGACGTGGAGCCTCGGACATGGGAGGCCACACCTGCCCCCAGCCCCACCAAGCCCTACCCCAGCGACTTCTTCTTCATGGCTGGTACAATCTCCGTCTCGATGTCCACGTTCAGGTCAAATTTCAGGGTGAAGCACTCCTTGCTTGGGTCCTGAGAGGACACAGGGTTAGCCTCTCCACTGCACTCCTCACCGCCCCCACCCTACGGCCCAGGATGGGAACCCCAGCAGGGAAGTGAATGCCAGCGATCTCTCCAGCCCACCTCCATCCTTGGAGGCCCCCCAGCACCCCTGCCGCCCAAGGAGCTCCTGGAGCATCCCCCACCTGGGCAAAGGTGGGCAGCACCAGGCTGGGCGCAGGGTGGCAAGGGAGGCACCTGACTGCAGAGCCCACCCCTCTTCCTGGAGTTCAGAGCAGGGAGGCCCAGCCTCAGGGGCAGCAAAGGGCCTGGGGCTGGGGGCTATCTGGGAGGCCCTTTCCACCAGCCCGGGGGCTCCTCACATCTGTGTATCTCCTCCTTGCTTTCTTCTTGGAGAGTTTCAGGCCTGAGCTCTTCCGGTCCCTGAAGGCAAACGTTGGAGTGTGGGTGGGCCCTCACCACCATGGGACATGAGTGGGGGCCTCTGCTGACCCCCACGCCTCGCTCACCCCAGGGGACAGGTAACTCAGGTGCATTGGCCAGGCCCACCGGGGTTGTGCGCCCTCTGGTGGCCAACACAGGAGTCACACCCAATGGCGCAGGCTGGCTCAGGAACCAGGGCAGCCACAGGGGGTCTGGCCCATCAGCCCTTCTTGGGTAAAGCACCAAAGCATCTGGTCTCGGAATCTCCAATCTCAGACTCAGCCTTGGAAACGCTCCAAGGTACCTGCTCAGCCCGCCTACCCCTCACTTACCCTTTGCTATCCACAGAGCTTTCCTCCTCCTCCTCCAAGTCCACTGCAGGGCTGGTGCGCGGGGGACATGACCGGGTGGACACATTCCGGGCCAGGACAGAGCCTTTGGAGGAAAGTGCATGGGGGTTGTGCCTGCTCCCACCCTGGCCCCTCCAGGGGAACCACAGTCTGTTACCCTGGAACCCCCCAGAGGGTAGCTAAGGCCCTTCAGTTGTGTGAGGACAGGGGCTCAGTCACTGTTATCTATCCCCCCTGCAGACCCAAAAGGACACAAGGGACCTGGAATGACACCCCAGGGGATGCCCTGCCCTCAATACAAACCCACCTATGGCCTCAGTTTACCCTTCCATAAAATAAAGATAAGGAAGCCCTGCCTCCAGGATTGTAATGGGAAAGGGACCAAAGCCTATGGGCTCCCCTTTCTCTTTCAGGCCTCGCCTCCCCCCTGCTATGACCACACCTGGAGTCCCAGGGGGCCCTGGCAGAAGGGGAGACTCCTTTTGTCCCTTTGATCAGCTGGGAAGGAGGTTGTTGGCATGTCTCCAGGGGCCTGGTGGCTCTAAGCCACCCCGCACAGCCAGTTGGCTGGGCAGCGGGCCTTAACCGGGCCCTTCTCAGCAGGAGGGTTTCTTTTTTTTTTTTTTGAGACAGAGTCTCGCTTTGTTGCCCGGGCTAGAGTGAGTGCCGTGGCATCAGCCTAGCTCACAGCAACCTCAAACTCCTGGGCTGAAGCGATCCTCCTGCCTCAGCCTCCCAAGTAGCTGGGACTACAGGCATGCGCCACCATGCCCAGCTAATTTTTTCTATATAGATTTTTAGCTGTCCAAATCATTTCTTTCTATTTTTGGTAGAGACGGGGTCTCACTCTTGCTCAGGCTGGTCTCGAACTCCTGACCTCGAGCGATCCACCCGCCTCGGCCTCCCAGAGTGCTAGGATTACAGGCGTGAGCCACCGCGCCCGGCCAGGAGGGTTTCTTGTTTCCTGCTACAAGTTCATTCTGATCTGAGGGCACCCACCACACACTGCCTCTGCTAGGACAACAGCCTGGCTTGGGGGACTTGCCCAGAAGTCCCCTGTCCTGGGGACAGGCAGAACTGCAAGGGGCAGGGGCAGCTGCAGAAGGTGAGAACCAGGGAGAACACAACACCCAGTAGAGACAAGCCTGTCTCGAGAGGACCACAGCCCCCCGATTTTCTCTCTTGCTAAAAAACTTGTAGAACAGGCCGGGCGCGGTGGCTCACGCCTGTAATCCTAGCACTCTGGGAGGCTGAGGCGGCGGGTGGATCGCTAGAGGTCAGGAGTTCGAGACCAGCCTGAGCGAGACCCCATCTCTACTAAAAATAGAAATAAAAATTATCTGGACAACTAAAAATATATATAGAAAAAATTAGCCGGGCATGGTGGTGCATGCCTATAGTCCCAGCTACTCGGGAGGCTGAGGCAGTAGGATTGCTTAAGCCCAGGAGTTTGAGGTTGCTGTGAGCTAGGCTGACGCCATGGCACTCACTCTAGCCCGGGCAACAGAGCGACTCTGTCTCAAAAAAAAAAAAAAAAACTGGTAGAACAAAAGGAACCATGACATATGTGGGTTTCATTATTTACAGTGGACTCTTGTCCTTCTTGTGGCCCTCTCACAGTTCCAACAGTTACCAAAACAGTCCCCTCAGACACGGGGCTCAGAGCCGCTACAGGGGATCTGGGGTCTGGGCTGGGGGCCCCCTCCTGTGCTCACCTTGTGGGGGCAGGTCGAAGCGGACGTGGCCGTCATAATGCATGGTGCTGTGGAACTTGCTGTCACAGGTCTCGCAGAGGTTGAGGGGTCCCCGGCGGTGCAGCTGCTGGCAGTCGGCGTGGTGGCATACCTGGGAGGAAGGATGGGCGGGGGGTCGGGATGGGCCTGACGGGGCCACCCGGCGGCCAGACCTCTGCAGTGCACAGGTGGGGCTCCCAGCTGCTCTCATTGGCCAACCAGCCAGCCAGCCCTTCTCCACAGGGTGCCTCGTGCTCACTGCTGCACCTGGCAAATGTTCCCCGAGCCCCTGCTACGTGTCCATTCCCAGGGATGCAGAGAAAAGCACGGCCCTGCCCATGAGAAGATGTCAAGGCAATAACTACAAGGCTGGCGCCACCCCAAATAATGCAGCTCGGGCGCTCTCAGGGCTGGAGCCAGAAGGCCCTGAGCTCCAGCAAGCCCCTCCTCTCCTCCCGGCCCAGGCCCTCTGCCTCACTCTATGGCCTGCCCCGGCCCTGGACAGCTGGCCCCACCTGGGTTCCTAAAGACATCGAGTGCAGGAGTTATGGAGGAGTCAGACAAAGGTGGTATTGGTGTCAGTGCCCGTGTGGTGCCCGTGAGTCACTGCTTGGTGACTTGAGCCTGGATTTACCATATCAGCCATCCTCACAGATGACTGTTTCATATCTTCTCTGCCCTCCAATGGCCCACCCCAACCCACTCCCCGCAGACTACTTTGCTTCCTCCTTTTCCAGGGAAACAGAAGCCATCAGGAGGTCCCTGAGCTCCCACCACCTGCCCAGGACTTGGATGAACCACCCTGTTCCAATCCAAGTCCAGTCCTTCCTCCCAGACCCGCCCGCAGCTCAGCTGGGCATTCTCAGCATTCTCCCCTCCCGGCACCACTGAGCCTCCCTCCGCTGGGTCATTCCCGTCGTCATACCCACACGTGCTTATTTCTCCATCTTATAAAGACAGTGTCTTGGCCTCAGTTCACCTCCAGCTACTGCTGCGTTTCTCTTTCCCTTTGCAGCTAACCTCTGTGAAGTAGGAATCCATCCTCATGACTTCCTAGTGCTCTCCTCCCAGCCTCACTATTTTATTTTTCCCAATTTTTGTTTTAAAAATATTCCAAACCTACATAAAGTTATAAGAATAGCACAATTGGCCAGGGACAGTGGTTCACACCTGCAATCCTAGCACCTTGGGAGGCTGAAGTGGGAGGATCAGTTGAGGCCAGGAGTTCCAGACCAGCCTGGGCAACATAGTGGGACCCCCGTCTCTACAAAGAATTTAAAATTCGTTGGATGTGGTGGTATGTGCCTGTAGTCCCAGCTACTTGGGAGGCTGAGGCAGGAGGATTGCTTGAGCCTGGGAGTTTGAGGTTGCAGTGAGCTAAGAGGATGCCACTGCACTCTAGCCCAGGAGACACAGCAAGACTCTGTCTTCAAAAAGAAAAGGCACAATGACATCCACACACCCTTCTGGACTCCACAGTTGTTAATATTTAACACAGTTGCTTTCTCTCTCATTCTCTTTCCTCTGGTGCAGAAATCATGCCATCACGGAAGAATAAAGACGTTTTCCTACAAAACCCCATACAACCATCACACTTGGGAAACTGAACTTGGACATATGGTCCATCTATAGTCTATATTGACATTCTCCCAACTTAATGTCCTGTGTAGATTTGTTTCCCCATATAAGATCCAATCAATGTTAACATATGATTTGTTTCTGTTTATCCCTTTAAAAATGAATTCTCCCCTTTTATTTTTGGTCTTCTACAACATTGACACTTTTGACGCATCCAAGCCAGCAGTCTGGCACAAAGCCACTCAGCATGGACTTGTCTGGTGGTCCTCAGAGAGTTTCGGACTGAGCATTCGGGCAGGGACACCACAGAGCTGACTTTGTGTTCTTGTCAGTGCGCCCGAGATGCGGGATCATTTGGGGATCTCGCTGTACCTTGTAAAAATTCCTTTTCTCCTTGTAATTGTTAAGTAATCTGTGCAGTGACACTTTGAGATGTCTTGTTCCCCAGTAATCCCACACTTAAGCGCTTTAGCAAATCTTGACGATTTTTGCCTAAATCAAAGACTCATCCGGCGGCTGCAAGAGGGGATTCCTCTGTTCCCTCTCAGTCCCTCGGCATCACCCCAGACTCACTCATCTGCGGTCAGCAGTGTCCTCCGTGTGGCCAAGTCTGCTGGCCGTTCCCACAGGACTCAGCATCTGACACCAGCAGCCTCTGTGGTCCCAGGACCCCAAGCTCTCCTGACCCTCTGGCCTCTCTGTCCCCTCAGCTGCTCCTTGTCCATCTCCCTGTCCATGCACCCCTTCTCATTTTTTCTGCATCTACTCACTAGTGGCACATCTCGTCTCATGACCTGAAACACCATCTCCATGCAGAGGGCTCCCAAAGTTAAATCTCCAGTCGGGACTTCTCCCAGGACGCCAGACCAAACTTCTCGACTCTCTGCTTGGATTCTTTTTTTTTTTTTTTTTTTTTTTGAGACAGGGGTCTCACTATATTGCACAAGCTAGCCTCGAACTCCTGGCCTCAAGTAATCCTCCTGCCTCAGCCTCCCTAACAGCTAGGACTACATGTGGATGCCACCGTGCCTGGCTTTCTCCACTCGGGTTCTAACAAGCATCTCAAGCTCAACACATCCACATGTGAACTCCATGGAGCAGAGTTCTCCCTGCAGCTCCCTCCATCTTAGTTAACAGCAGTTCCTTCTAGTGCTAGGTCTTAGGGGTTGAACTGTGTCCTCTCACAAGGTACATTAAGTCCTAACCCCCAGTACCTCAGAATGTAACCCTTATTTCGAAACAAGGTGACTGCAGATGTAATTAGTTAAGATCCGGTCACACTGGAGCATGTAATCACAGGATAGGGAGCAATCATATGACAGGTGTCCTTACAAGAGGAGGAGAAGGGCCACAGAGACAGGACACACAGAGAGAAGGCCACGTGACAACGAAGGCAGAGATCAGAGTGAGGCAGCTACAAGCCAAGGAACATCCGTACCAACATGGATTGAGGTAAAAAATAAAGACAATGAATAAAAATAAGAAAAAATTATTAAAAAATAAAAAAATAAAAAAACAAGGAACATCCGGGGCCAGCTGAAGTTGAAAGAGATAAGGAAGGGCCCTCCCTGAGCGCCTTCGGCGGGAGCAGGGCCCTGCAGACACCTGGATTCCAGACTTCTGGGCTCGAGAACTGGGAGAGAATGAATTTCTCTTGTTCTAAAGCCAGTTGGTGTTAATTTGTTACAACAACTCCTGGAAACTAACACATAGGCCAGAAACTTTGGGGCCACCTTGACTCTTTCTGTTACACCCACACCCAGTCAGTCCAGAGATTGCACTGGCTCCACCTTAGCATCTGTAGCCACAGCTCAGCCTCCGCTATCAGGACACCACTGTCCTGGCCGCCCCTCAGCTGGGTGACAATGGCCTCAAAACTGGCCTCACCCTCCCCATCTGTTCTCCATGGGCAGCCAGAGTGGACCCTGTTCAAACAGGAGTTACATTATATCTGCTCAAGACTCTCCAATGGCTCCCATCTCAATCTGAGTAAAATCCTAAAGGGTTCGGGTTAGGGTTACAGCTAGGGTCATCATACTTGGTGACCTCCCATCCTGTTCACTCTGCCCCACCGCTGGCCTGCTGGCCATTCTCAGACATGTCCCTTCAGGGGAGCTCCCCCACCTCGACCTGTCCCTGGCCTCAGATGGGGAAATGCCTGACTCCCCGCCTGCCCTCCCCTCCTGCAGACCTCGACTCCTAGTCACCTTCTCGTCATCCTTCCCGGTCACTTCAAACTCCCTTTCTCTCCTGCCATCTGACGGGCCCCATGTTCCATGTTGTTGCCCCTGAACACACCTGGTCAGCCCCATAAAGTCAGTGTCCTATCTCCAGGCTCAGCTGCTCAATACATACTGGTTTAATTTATTTATTAAAGCAGTGGACAGGCACTGAAGAGTTTTTGGCTGGCAAAAGCCCAATCAGAGATTGCCAAGCTGACAGTCACAGTGAGGACGGCATGGAGAGCAGAGAAGGTGGTCAGAGGCAAGAGGGCAGAGGAGGCTGGGAGAAGTCTGAGCTCCATTTGTAATGCGGCCAGCACGTGGCCTGTGGCTGCACTGAGGGCATTACATGCGTCGCTGTCATCTCCTCTCATCCCATAAGGTAGGGGCTATCATTGTCCCTATTTCCTCACAAGAGGAAAGTGAGGCTCAGAGAGATTAAGTAACTTGTCTAAGGTCACAGAGCCAACAGAGTCAGGCCTTGAAGCCAGATTTTAACCACATTCACACCCTCTCTTGGGTATCTCGGAAGGGAGAGATGTGTGGGGAGGCTGGCCTTGAGTCAGCAGGGGATATGGAGACGGGAGGAAATCAGCCGGGGTTGATGCTTGCTGTGTTGGCTCCTGTGTCCCTCCACTCCTCCATCGGGCAGGAAAGGGAACAGGGCACAGAAGTGGCATCAGTGATGGCACACCCAGTAGGCTCACTGGCTATGGGAGGCTGGCTGACTTGTGTGAAGCTGGGCCATGAGCAGGCAGCTGTGGACATTGTGACCCAGATGGCCGAGGGCAGCCTGAGTGCCAGGCGCCCCCTTGGGGAGTGCTCTTCAGTAGTGTTGTTTGGGGTTGAAGTAGGGGAAGGGCTCCCTCAACCACCGCAGCTGTTTCTGGTTTCCGTCTTTACCTACTTTGCTAAAGAAAGTACAAAGACCACAACGCTATCCTCAGCCACCCCGAGCCCCTTGCCTGGCGTCCCCAGGGCACTGCTGAGAAGGGCCTGACTCTGCAGATTCTGGGGCCCCAAGATTCAAGGTCTCCTCTTAAGAATGAATCTGAGGAAGGGCTGTGCCCACTTGGGCCCCTCTTCCCAGGAGCCCCCCCAGTCTGCCAGCTGGGCAGCCCTCTCGCACCCTGAGTCCAGCCACTTTGGCCCAGGGTCCCCCTCCAATCCCTTCCTGGGCACTTGAGATCTCCCTAATAGCTTCTCTGAGCCGGTGCCAGGTGGGGCTGCAGATGCCCTGGGCTCATGGTGGGTAGGGAGTCCCGAGGAGGATCTAGGGTACCCTTCCAGTCCAAGTCCATGGGTCTGTGCCACAGTCTTATTTTTATTTTTTAAGACAGAGTCTTGCTCTGTGTTTCCTGGGCTAGTGCCGTGGCATCAGCCTAGCTCACAGCAACCTCAGACTCCTGGGCTCACACAATTTTTGCCTCAGCCTCAGGTAGCTGGGACTACAGGCATGCACCACCATGCCTGGCTAATTTTTTCTATATATTTTTAGTTGTCTGGCTAATTTCTTTCTATTTTTAGGAGAGATAGGGGTCTCACTCTTGCTCCGGCTGGTCTCGGACTCCTGACCTCGAGTGATCCTCCCGCCTCGGCCTCCCAGAGTGCTAGGATTACAGGCGTGAGCCACCGCACCTGGCCCACACAATCTTGTTTTTAAACCAACCCAATACATAGACAGCAGAGTTTACACACGGATCCACAGGTCATGGCAGACTCAGCAGTGAACAAATACTTAGGGAGCACCTGTTACGAGCCCCACCCTGAGGAGGCACC
This sequence comes from Lemur catta, assembly GCF_020740605.2. Taxonomy (NCBI): domain Eukaryota; kingdom Metazoa; phylum Chordata; class Mammalia; order Primates; family Lemuridae; genus Lemur; species Lemur catta. Next base: position 122,744,841 of record NC_059130.1, on the reverse strand, counting down.
GGCTCCCTCGAAAGACTCTGGAGCTCAATTTCCCAGCACTGTGACGGGCTTTGGTGCTCACTGCACCATGGCTGCTGTTGCTACTACTACTGAGCCCACCTGCTCCCACGCTCTCAGCAGCTCCCAGGCTCAGGGCCACCAGGGCACCTGGGTCAGGCCCAGGATCTGCACTAGCTGCTTCCAGACTTAACTGAGCAGGCCTGGTTGAGGATGAAGTTCCTGAAACCCTCGGGGAGAAGCATAAGCCCAACAGAGAAGCTGGGGTGGGCAGAGGGCCTTGCTGCAGTTTCTGTTCCCCCATCCCCCTCCCACCTCTCACCCCCAAACCACAGGCTCCTCCAGCTCTCTCCAGGTGCAGGGGTCTCCCCAGCACTAGAGCAGGGTGGCCCCTTTCCAAAGCCAAACTCTTGGGCCCCTTCTCAGACCCATGTGCCCCGTCTCCCACCGTCCTGCCTGCCAGCCACGTCCCCCTTCTGAGGGCAGCAGCACCACTGCCAGTGGGGGAGGGGCAGCATGGTCCTGGGGGAAAGTTCCCAGCACTCAACCCAGGGGAGGGGAGAGCCCACCTGATGGGGACATCCAGGTCACACTGCACCTTCAAAAACAGCAGCTTTACAAATAACAGAAGGGAGGCCCTTTGGGGGACACAATAAAGGCCACCCCCACGTGGATGGGGGTACCCAAGCCAGTCTTCCTCACACGGGGCTGAGGCCAGGCACAGAAGGAGAAACAGAGGCCAGTGTGGTAGAAGGAGTGTGGGCAGGGCCAGGAGCTGAGGAAGGAAAGGGGGAGGGGTGGCCCAGAGCAGGGCCTGGGACCCACAGGTGCGTCCGGAGGCAGCCCCAGACACAAAAGGCCAGGGATTGGCGGGGACATCTGGCCCGCTGGCCCCCTAGGTCACCGAGGTTGGGGGGCACACCTCGGGGTCCCAGGTCCCCGTCCCCCAGTGTGCAGCCCAGGTAGGGGCTCGGCCACTCTGGGTCCCATGCCCCTCCCCGGGGGGCTGCGCCCAGGGACCGAGGGGCCCACAGTCACACGCACCCCGCCCCAGCCTCCCCGCGCAGGGCCCGGCCCACGTCCCACCCCCCGTACCTGGCCTTCACCGTCGCGTGCGCGACCCCCTGCCCAGGAGGGCTCGGGGTCCCGGGAGGGCAGCCCCAGGCCTGGCCTGGAGGCCGCTCGGCGCCCGGAGACGCCGGGGCCCGTCCCCATGGCGGCCGGAGGAAGCGGCGGTCTGCGCCGCCCGCCGGACAAAGCGCGGAGCCCCGCTTCCTGCCATTGTGCGGCCGCGCCCGCCCCCGGCCGAGCGCGCGGGGACCCCGGAGGGCCGGGCCGGGGACAGCCCCCCCGCAGGAACGCGGCCGCCCCGCCCGCCCGCCCGGCGCCGGGGGCGCCCACTCCACTCCGACCCCCACCCCGCCCCCTCGCAAACGCCCCGGACCCTCGCCTCGAAGCCTCGGCCGGGAACCCTTCTCCCTCCTCCGAGCCGGGAGGCGGGACAGGGACACCCCTCTCCGCTCGGACTCCCGCCGACGCACCCCAGCCCCGCGCCCCGCGCGCAGCCCTGGGGACCCCGCCTCTGAGCTCGCGGACCGCGCTTGCACTGCCAGGCAGTGGTGCAGCCAGAGCCAGGGGGCCCGGTGACCTCCGGTGGAGGCAGGGGACAGAAGGCGGGCTGATCGAGAGGGAGGAGGGGCCGTGTTTTGGCAGCCCCCGGGCTTGGGTGAGTCGAGGGCGTCAGGAAAACCCGGCCCCCAACTCGGCTGTCCCCTAGTCCCTGCGGCTGCCGGCGGGGTCGCCACCGCCAGGGGGCGCCCGGCACAGCCCGAGAGGGCGCAGGCCCCGGCTTGGCGAGCTGGGCTGTCAGCGCGCTGACGCACGTTCCCAGGAAGGGAGGGCAGGCGCTGCTATCTCCACCCATGTGTGGGGCATGAAGGGACATAAAGAGACATAAAAGTCCACAGGCAGGACTGAAACCTGGACCTCCGATTCCAGGGGTATGGAATGGCCCCCTTCGGACACTCCTGGGTACCCACAGGGGTGAGGGGGACACACCGTCTGCCATCAGCCCACCCACCCCCTAGACAGCTCCTCCTCCGTCTGGCTCCTTGGCCACAGAGGGTGCAGAGGGGGGCAGGGGGCGAGGGTCTGTGAGATGGCTTTGAGCTGCAGCAGTTTATCAGGGGCTGCCTCTGCTCCCAAAGCCTAAGTCATCCACTGTCCACACCACAGGCAGATTTTTGAAAAGTAAAGCTTCCCATCTTGGTTGGAATAAAATCCTACCACGGCCTGGCTCCCAGGTCGCCTCCTAGCTGGGCCACCTGCTGGCCTTCTTTCCGTCCCTACAACCCACCAAGCTCAGGGCCTCCACCTCTGGCCTCCACCTCTGGGCTCTCTCTGACTGGAATTCCATGGGCCCTCGATCTCCAAACAGCTGGCACCAGGCCTCAACTTAAATGTCACCTCCCTATGGCACCCTTTATCCTCCTCTCAAAAGAAATAGCCCCTCACGCTCTCAATCCCTTTAAGTTAAATTGTTTCCTTCTTAGCATCTATTACTACCTGAAATTACTTTATTTCTTTGTTCACTTCTTTAGTATCATTCTTCCCTACTAGGATGTCCTCTCTGGAGGCCAGGGCCCTTGGCTGTCTGATTGCCCCGTGTTCTCAGCACTTAGAACGGTGCGACACACAGTAGGTGTGCTCACCATAGACTAGATCAGCGAATGGCTGACTGAAGGCAGAGGAAGGGTCTTCGTGCTACAGGAGAACTTGGGGGCAGGGAAGGTCTCTGCCAGGATTGCCGAGGCAGGAAGGGAGATCCCAGGGGAGTCCGTCCTTCCTTGCCCTCAATGGTTAATAGAGCCCTCTGCGCTGCTGGACCAAAGGTTCTCTTCCTCCTCCTGGCATCCATGACCTTGGGCCTGCTGGTCCCAGGCAGGTGAGCTTCTACCTCAAATCTTGGTAGTCTTGCCCGGGACCCCTGACCCTGCTGCTGCCCCACAGACATAAGCTACTTTCCACTAAGCACTCTCAAGTGCCACACCTGTCCCAGGGGTTTTGGGCAGCAAATCCCATTCACTCTTCTCAAAGACTCTAAGGAGCAGATACTGCTACTATCCCCATTTAACAGAGGAAGGAACTAAGGCCTGCAGAGGTTAAGTGACTTGCCCCAGAGTCACCAGCTGGTAAGTGGGGAAATGGAGGCCTGTGCTTTAGACCACTACTCCTGTGCCTCAGGCACAGCGAGGGGGCTGGGACGTGGAGACCAGCTAAGTGGGCACCAGGCCCTTGAGGACCAGCTTCTTGGGCACAGGGCAGATTCTGAAGCCCACTTGGGGGGACCCCACTGGCATGAGGTAACCAGGTCGCATCAAGAGGAGACCACTAGAGCTGGGCCAGGGCATCCCTGAGTCCTGCTGCTGCTTGAGGGCCAGGGCCCTGCTGCCCCAGGGCAAGAGTACAGAGTGGGGACAGGAAAGGAGCCCCCAGCCCCTGCACCAGGGTAGGAGGGAGCCTGAGCCAGCTTCTGGCTTCTCACCCAGTCTCTACAGAAGGGAGCTGAACTAGCTCAGGAGCAGACCCAAGAGGTCCTGGCCCCTGACTCCCTGAGGAGGGGGCCCCTCCCTGGCCCAGCCCCAGCTCCAGGCTCATGAGTCAGGCCGGCTTGTTGAAACTGATACCCAGAAACCAGATGCAGAGGCTGATGAATAATGGAGTCTCCAAGGCAAGGACCCCCCCCAACTCTCCTTCAGCACCACCTCCCCAGCCCCAGAAAAGCAGAAGCCATCCCGGGGATCCCATGGGCATCCCTGCCCCACAATGCGTTGGGACCCCAGCCTGGTCTGGATGGGAGAGGGACTTCCCTGTCCAGGAGGGGACACAAGTCTGGGGCCAGCTCCATGCTCTGCCCACTGGCCTGGAGCTGGCCTGGAACCAGGAGTTGGGGCTCCTTGGCTGAAGGGCCCCTGCCAGGGGTTCTCCAGCAGGGCTATGCTGCCCTGGGAGCCTGCTGGCCCCAAGGCCCCACCTGCCACCTTGGAAACCCAGGGGTGGAGGCTGCATGCGTGGGCAGGCGGGCCAGGGCAGGGCGGCTCTGCCAGGCCGTTCTCTTGACTCCACCCGGCCTGCCCAGCTCCTCCCTTCCCCTAGGCCTTGGCCTCACCCCTCGTCCACTGAGTTCCAAGGCCCACCTGGAATCAGAGCCTGTCCTAAGGCCCTGCCCTGTGCTGGGCAGATGGCAGGGGTTCAGAAAAATCTCTCCCCAGGGTAGGTACCCCCAAACATGTGCTGGAAGCCAGCAAGGCCCCTTTCTTCCCTGGGAGTGGCCCTGGCTGGGATTCCCGAGGCTGGGACCCAGTGCTAGAGAAAGGGAGTGCCCACCATGATGAACTTTACCTCCTGCCCATTCCCTGCACAAATACACCAGACCTTGGAGCCCCAGACTCCAGCATTGTGGCATCAGAACGACTGGACCCTGGGCATGCCCTTCCCCAGTGCCACATAGAAGGCTCTTTGGGAGGGAATGGGGGAGAGGGCACATGCTTGGGCTTCAGAAGACCTGGTTCTGGAGCCCACCTACCCCTGCTCTTCACCCCACTGGGCCTTGATCTCCCCACATGTGCAAAGAGGGCACTGGCCAGTTCTCTAGGACTACCAAGGGATGACTGCTAGGTCTGGACCTTGGCCAAGGAGCAGGGGAATAGTAAAATACCCCCAGAGCTCCCCTAAACCTGAGCAAGGCTACTAAGGAATTTCAGCTCCATTTCCCCGCCTTCCATCAAGGCAGGCCAGAGCCCCTCCCAGGTTGACCGATCCTCCCCCGGCGCCCCCTCCGCCCCAACCCCCAAGCGGCTGCCTGGGCACAGCCTCTGGCGCCCCCTGCCGGCCTCTAGAGGACCTTTCTGCCTGGGACCGACTCGCGGATGGGCAGGGGCGGCCGAGCCTCCCAGGCACCGGCGTGCCAAGGCCCCTCCAGGATCCCCGGCCCCGCCAACAACCTCACACCGGGGCCCCGGGCCCATAGACTCCTCACGGCCCTATCTCCCGGCCGACCCCACCCTAGAGTCACTCGGGCGGGCACTTGAACTCATTCCACCCTCAAGTAAATGAAGAGGCCCCTCGAGACCCACCCTCAGTCCTGGCACTTCGTGGGATCCTCGACTTCGGGTTCTGTCCATTAATTCAGGGGGCCCTGGTGCCCAGACCCACCCCCGTCCGGAACTAGGCCCGCTTCCCCGTGAGACTCACCTGGGGACAAGTGTCTCCCCTGTGGCTGGGGCTCGGGCCAAGACTGCCAAAGCCCCCGGGGACGCGCTGGGCAAGGAGGACCGAGGCTGCGGGGCGGGCCCAGCCTACTCTGCGCCGACCGGAGGCGCGGCACGTAGGGGAATTACGGTACGGCGCGGGCGCTAACACCTGGGTGGGCCGGGGCGTACGTACCGCCGGCGCCGCCCGGCCTGGACCCGGGAGAAAAGGGGTCGGGGGGGGTCCCGGCGCGGACCCCGCGGGCCAGGGGGATGGCAGGAGGCCGGGCCGTGGCTTGGGGGTAATCTAAGATCCGGGCCTGGGGGAGTGGGTAGGGAGCGTTCCTATTCCCAAGGGCCGGCGCTTTACAGATCTCGGAAAAGTTCAAAGTCTCTGGTCATTAACCAGGGCTTGAAGACAGGGGCTCGCCCATGGAGTGAGGGGGCGAGGCCCGCGACATAAAGCTGCCCTGGACCCCCAGAGGGGCCCTGGGGGACCAGGCGAAAGGACCCGCAAGCTGAGCCCGCTGCGGGAACCGCCCCGAACCAGGATGGGCTTCGGCTCCACTATAAAACGCTGGATTCTGAACTGGGCGTCGGGGGTGCCACAGAAGCAGCCCGCCTTCCTCTGAGGACCCCTCTTTTTTTCTGGCCCAGGTGCCATGGCTGGAAAAGGGGGCCATTCCGCCCTTTGGTGGTTTCCAGTTTCAAACAGCTGCACTCAGGACTGGGGAAGGGGAACTGTGTGGGGATACGGGAGTCCCCACCCCCCCCCCTCGCAAAAGGAGCCAAGCACACCTCCCCTTGTCCCTGCTAGTCCAATATCAAGAACCCCGATGGGCTGGGTTCAGACCGCCAGCGTTTTCCTGCACTTTCAAGCTTTCTGCACCGCCCTCGCTGTGGCCCCTCACCAGGCCAGGGCCTCCAGACTGCCAGCACCGGTCCCAGCTGGAGCTGACTCCTGGGGCTGGGCCCACCCAGCGCAGCTCCTCTTCTCTGTTCCTTCTCGCTGGGCCAGGCCCCAGGGCTTCACCTGCTCCCCCAAAATTACTTAACCAAAACCCAGGAGTTCCACTTGCATTGCTTCTCTGGCCCTGCCCCTTTCTTCAGCTACAGACAGGGACCAGTCACCTCCAAAGATCCCCCCACCTGGCCATTCCGAAGAACACTGTGGTCTCCTACTTCTTACCCCCAGGAGAATAGGTGACTCCCTCTCCCATTGTCCACTGCATCCTGCCCATTCTTTCTCCACTGGTATCTCAGATCCACCCCTTCCTCTGCCGGAGTCCCCTGGTCTTCATCTGGCAACCCCCTCCACCACCACACATGCACCCTGACTCATCCCTGCCACCTCACAGGCCATTGTTAAGCTGGAAGGGAACTCTGAGATCATCAGATCCAACCTCCACTCCACGCTCCACAATCCCCTGTACACAGCCCTTCCCACTTCTGCTTGAATACATTTAGGAATGGGGTGCTCACTACCTCTACTTGGGGGAATAGTGCGAGCTGTTAGAAACTCTGTCCTGTACTCAACCAAACTCACCTCCCTGTCCAGGCCCATGGGAGCATGCAGAGAAACTCACCTCTCACCTCCCTTTCCTCCTGAGAGCTCCTGAGGCTCTGAGGACAGGCAGACTTGGTTTGAGTCCCAGTCTTGCCTTAGCAAAGCATTTCACCTCCCTGCCCCTCAGTGTCCTCCCTACAAAATGGAGGTGGGTAGTCTCCGCTGTGGGGGCGGGTGGCAGTGAGGACTAGATGAGGTTCCTGCTGGGGGCACTACAGCAGAGCATGGCACACAGCAGGTGCTGAATAAATGGTGGCTGCTAGACTGATTGTTCTTGTTTGAGGATTATACCCCATGGCTCCCAGCTCCAGAATAAATACCCCTCAAATGTGGTGGCCCAGTGTCACAAGTGTTCTCCTCCATGTCTCCTTGTGACTTGGGGTCCCCTGAGCTGATTTTAATCAGACTGCCCAGCACAAGGGAGCCCAGCAAGGAGCTGGGGAGCCCAGACACCTGTGGCTACCTTTCAGGAGGGCAGGGACACCTGCCTTGGTCTCACCCCAGCCATCCTCCATCTCCCACACAGTCTGAGCTCCAGCTGCCCCGGGAACACAGCAGGCGTGCAGTGAACATTTGTCTCTCTGGGGCCAGGTTCAGTGGCTCACGCCTGTAATCCTAGTGTTTTGGGAGGCCAAGGCGGGAGGACTGCTTGAGGCCAGGAGTTCAAAATCAGCCTGGGCAACATACCAAGACCTTGTCTCTACAAAACATTTTTAAAAATTAGCCAGGCGTGGTGATGCCTCCCTCTAGTCCCAGCTACTCAAGAAGCTGAGGTGGAGGAATAGCTTCAGCCCAGGAGTTTGAGGCTGCAGTGAACTGCGATCATGTCACTGCCCCCGAGCCTGGATGACAGAGTGAGATCTTGTCTCTAATTAAAAGAAAAAAAATTGTCTAGCTGGGCAGGGTTGGGTGGGTAGAGTCTGGGGTGGAGCCTGGGGAGGTCTCAGATATCAGAGAGGTACAGAGGGCACATCTAAAGTCTGGGGGTGACTGTTATTTCCCCTACAAACTAGATGGATGCCATGACCAGAGCTAGCATCTCCCTGGACACCTATGGCATGCCGGGCTCTGTGCTAAGCACTTTATATATGGGGGCCTCTTTTAATCCTCACTCAAACTGTAGAAGCTTTATTTTCCAGATGAGGAAGCTGAGGCTCAGAGAGGTATAGTGACTTGCCCAGGGTCACCCAGCTGGAAAGGAGCGGGCTTGATCCTGGAGCACATAGGTATAGGCCACTCTACATATCTTCACCCTGGGGAGGGACAGGGACACCATCTCTCTCCGTGGCACACAGTCCAGACTCCTCACCTGGGCATGGGGGGTGCTCCTGGTCCAGCCTGCCTCCCTCTGCCCACGGCCCCTAGCCTCGCCTGCTCCCTACAGCCCCCCAACATCCCTGCCTGCTCACTCAGCTTTCCTCCGCCTCCATACCTCCTTATTCCTCAGGACTCCAGCTGCCTCCAACAGGAGGTAGGGGTAGGGGGGCTGATGCATCTCAGAAGCCCCAGCACCCAGGAGAGCCTCAAACAAAATACCAAGGGTGGGCCCAGAAGCTGAAGGGTCCAGCCCTGTGTGAAGACAGCCCTTCCCCAGGGCAGTCTGGAGCGTCAGTTTGGCCAACCAAAGTTGTCACCTCCCTTCCCTCCTCTCCCGGCGAGGAGCTAGGACATCAGCTCCAGGAGGGCATCCCTCATTCCCTGGAGACCTCCTGGGCCTAGAACTGGGCCTGGCACCAGCAGACACTCAAAGCTGATTGGTGAGTGAATGAATGAAGTCATCTCCTTCAAAGCGCTAGTCACCTCCTGAAGAGCAAGAGGGGGCGCTTGCCAGGAGAAGCCTCACTCCAGGCCAAGCTCCGTCAGCCACGCTGTGTGACGTGGGCAAGTTCCTCCACCTCTCTGAGCCTCAGTTTCCTTACATGTCAGGTGGCAGTAAGAAGAAGGCTTTTCTCCTGAGGTTCTCGTGAGGGCTCACTGAGACGAGCAGGAGGCCGGCACAGAAACATGTTTGGTCCATGGTGGTTACTATTATCATCAACAACAGTGATATCCTCTGGTCCTCTTTCTCACCAAATCTGAGCGTCCCTCACCTCCTCCCAGCCCCTGCCTCTGCATTTCTGGCTGTGGCAGTTTCCCTTCCTGCACTGCCCTTGCTCTGCCTGTCCATGTTCTCACAACCATTAGAGGCCACCTCCTCCAGGGTGTCCTCCCTGACTGGCTCTACTGCCTCTGATCCCTCAGTCATCTCTGTCCCTGCAGTGAGTCTGTGCAGTTTATCCCACACTGGGTCCCAGTGGTGACAGGGCCCAGACTCTCCCCCTGCAGGCTGCTGATGCCAATGGCAGCTGTGCTGAGCTCCAAGCAGGCCAGAGCAGGGCTGGAGCTGGGGTCTGGATGCTGCAGGGGGCCCACGCCCACTCTGAGACCAGCTCTTGTCTCACTGTCCTCAACCCTGCAGCCTGCCCCTGCCTGCAGCAGCTTGGGGGCCTGTCCTGGGAGCAGCTGCCCAGAGCAGAGGCTGGGACAGTGTGCCATGGTCTTCCTTGTCACCCCTTTAGGTCAGGCAGAGGCCTCGGGGCTTTGCGGACCCACGGCAGGATGTACGCTAGGGGGAACTGAGGCCAGGTTGTTGCCAGAGCCCCCATCTGGGAGAGAGGCAACCAGCCAACACCAGAGCCCGATGCCAGGCACCATCCGTGCCAGCAGATTGTATCTGACATCACAGCCGCCCCCTTGCCCGGTGACCACGGCAACTGGAGGCCTCCCCCTCCCCTCCCCGCCCCCAGAACAGTTCTCCATGTTCCTTCCCACCATGGTCCTCCTAGGCAGAATGAGTGTGTGTGTGTCTGGGTGGAGGTGGGGGTAGGGGAGCTAGGGGGTGGGAAGGTGGCATTTTAAATTTCCTGCAGCTGGCAGAGTTGCGCCACACAGTGGTTAGGAACAGGGACCTTGGCATTACATAGACCTGGGTGCTGGGTTTGAATACCAGCTCTCCCACTTCCTAGCAATCCGTCCTTGGCTGATCTGCTTCACCTCTCTGAGCCTCAGTTTCTCTACCTGTAAGTGGAGATAAGGACCCATCTCAGAAGGCTGGGGCAGGAGTCACTGAGTCCTCAGTGCCTGGGCCTGTCACAGTTAGTACTATTATCACCTACATGCATGCTGGGAAGGGCCACACCTGGGATCAAACCCTGGCTCATCTCTCATGAGCTGTGGGGCCTTGGCTAAGTCACACAACCTCTCTGAACCTTGGTATCTTCATCTGGAAAACAAGGTGTTGATGCTTTGCCTGCAGAGCTGCTGCAGGCAGTGCTTAAAGGCACAGAGGGCCTGTGGCACCGAGCCGGCACACCACAGGCAGAAGCGCCCAGGCAGTATTTGTCCCACTAGCCCTCTTCCGGCCCTTTCTCCCTGGTTTATGTTTTGCCCCTGGCACTTCAAGACCAAGTGGCCTCTTCCTCCTGTTGTCATCCCCAGGGCCAAAGTCACGCTCACCAAGTCCCAAAGTGTCCCAGACTCATGCCCAGGCCTGAAGAGCAGTGGGGTACCACAGACAGGGCGCCGGCTGGACACTAGACCAGAACCTTGGGGGACCACTTCCCCCTGCCCAGCTTCAGCTTCCTCATCTGTGACATGGGACAGCTGCAAGGACCACAGTGCAGCAAAGGGCTTTGGGGCCCCCCTTCCCCCCTGTCCTGTCCTTGCAGAAGTCCCTCCCCTCCACTATTCCTGAGCCAGGAGCAGCCCCTCTGCCTCTTAAACCAGCCACTGGGTGGCCCTACCTGCCCCTGAACCCAAGGACACTGCAGCCCAGACAGCTGCACCCTTGCCAGGGCTCTCTGGATATCAGGTGCTTGGATAAAGAGCACTGTCCCCTCTGCTCCCAGGTGTCCCCAGGCTGTCCAGCCTCCCTACCTTGGCCGCCCGCCCCTTGTCCATGCAGGCCGGGTTCTGACAGCGAAGTCCCTTCTCCTCGGCTGGGCTGTGGTCGTCTGCAGAGGAGGAGCAAAGGGTATCAGTGGGGGTGGGGGGACACTCAGGCTCCCCTGGGCCCCTGGGGCCTCCTGACCAGAGGAGGGTGGGGCAGTCCCCTCAGTCCTCCCTTCAAAGGAGGTCAGTGTCCCTTTCTCTTTTAAATGCCAACTTATCTGCACGGGAATCTGTTTGCAGAGCCCTTTTCTTGCTGCAGTTCCCCAGGGAAATTATCCAGATTCCACGGGGAGAAAACGTCTTTGGAAATAAGCTGCTCCCTCCCTCTGTCCCACTAGTTGAGGGGGTGGCCCTCAGTGACCTTGTGGGGCCCCAGACTTTCTGGGGGATCCCTGCAGGGTGGCTGGGGGGAGGGGGACTCCAGGGGTCCAAGATACCCTCCCAACCCTGCCCTCCACATCACTCCCTTTAGGGACAGACACCCCCCCCAAAGGCCTGGGGTGACCCCCACAAAGGCCTGGGGTGACCCCCCCTTTCCCCTGCTGCCCTGAATTTGACCCCTCCCAGCTGCCTCTTCCTGGGGGCCAGGGCGCAGCAGCGGAAGGGGCAGGGATGGGGGGCTAAGAGGCACGGTGCAGGGGGCGGCGGGCGGTGGGGGAGCTGGGTGCTGCCCAGGCGGCCAGGACAGGGGGCGGCGTTTGGGCCCCAGCGGCCGAGGCGGGCGTCCGCCTCCACCCCGCAGGCCCTGCCCGAGTGGGGGGCGGCAAGCCCCCCACGCTCCCCGCCCCGCCCCGGGGTCCCGCCCGCCCGGCCGCCGCGTGGAGGGCCAAGGCACCTCTGCCGCGCTTACCCATGGAGCCGGCGCCGGGCAGGGGCGCGGGGAGGCCGCAGCGCCGGACCCTCGCGGCGGGAGGCGGGCGGGCGGGGCAGGTGGCGGGGGGCGGAGCCGGCGGGGGCCCCGCCTGCGGGGGGCGGGGAGCCGCGGGGACCGGGCTGGGCAAAATGACTGGGTGACCCAGGCGCTGTCCCTCCGCCCCAGCTCCCCGGGCCTGGCCAGCCACCGCAGAAGAGGCCTCGCTCGAAAGTCTTTGATGTGGTCAAGGGACATTGTCTCCTGGGGGGGGGGGCATCCACGCTGCGATTCCTCCCGGTGTGGAAGGTGCCATCTCGGACAGGGGCCTCCTGGCCACAGGAAGGCAGGCCAGGGCCGCCCCAGCCCCGCCCCGAGCCCCCGCCCCCGTTCGGAATTGCGGCGAGGTTAGAGGGTTTAAATGACAACGCGGGGGCTGGCCCGGCCTGCGAAGGGGAGTGGGCCTGGTTGCTACTGTTTTATTTTTCTCATCTCTGTTGGTTCGCAGTTCAAAAACTTTACTGAAGTAGAAATATGGACAGAAAAGTGCACCTGCCATGAGTGCACGGCTCCATACATTTTCACAAAACTTATTTTCACAAAATAACCAGCACCCAGAGGAGAAGCAGGGCATCCCCAGGCCCCCAGCTGGCTCCCCCATGCCGGCCACTCTCCCCAGCCCGGCAGCCAGTGGATTGGTTTTGCCTGGTGTGGTACTTTCTATAAAGGGAATCAGGAGACACTTGGACAGGATTTTAATGATCACAGACCCCTATACACTACAGAAATGGAGCCTCTCGGAGAGGTGGCTGACACCACTCGGTGCTCCTGAGCCTGTCCCTAGACCCCATCCCACCCTGCATATTGGTGACAGAAGGTTCTGGGTCGACAAGACTTGGATATAGAAGATCCAGTTTCCAGTCAGGCCAGGGGCTATCTCCCAAAGTCTGAGGGGTCGGCTCCCTGACCCTTCTCCTGGAGGCCTCTCAGGTGGAGTAGCGTGCCTGCCCTCCTGCATGGGTCCCTTACATGGGCTGAGCCCTGGGACCGACAGGTGACCAGAGCCTGGTCCCTGCCCCAAGAACTCTTGGCAAAGTAGACTGTGGTGAGTCCCAGTTCTTCTGGGCTGTGTGGTTCACTCAGCAAACACACATCGGGGGTCCCCTGAATGCCCCCATGTGCCAAGCCTTAAGCTCGGTGCTGGGGACCCATTGACAAGCCATGGGGAGTTCACAGTGGGCCCAGTGGGCAGGGCCACCCCGTGGGGGCAGCACATCTCTAGTGCCCCGGGGAGCATCTGCATTGAGGGCTGCCATGGGCACCCTGCGGCTTCCAGCAATGGCCCAGTGTCCCTCAGTCTCCTCTCTGTGCAGACATTTTCCAGTGTGAAGCAGGGGTCCTGAGAAGTGGGGACCCGCACCTGCCAGGGATCACTCAGGACTCTCAGGCCTGGTCCAGTCTCTGCTTGGACAGTGCTGGTTTCCCTCTCGGAACCTGTGCTTCCTCAGCTGTCCAGCAAGCCAGCAACGCCTGTCCTTCCTCTAGGCTGGAGGCAGGGGCAGCCAAGGTGGCAGATGGCCCTGCAAGGACGGTGACAAGGTCCTGGGGTTGGTAGTCCCAGTGGCCTGCAGCCCCAGCCCTGACTGCCTGGAGGGAGCTGACTCGAGGGTGGAGTGGGCTCAGAGCTCTTGTCCACCATGACTCCAGCAGCCCCTCCTCTGCCTTCGGGGTTTCCATGGGGAACTGGGTCCCTCAGTCAGCTCTGGGGGAGTTTCCCATGCACCCCACCTGGGCCTTCTTGAACTGAGTGGAACAACATCTGCCGTTGGCTCCAGAAAGACTCCAGGTTCCTGAGTTCTCAAAACTCTAGATCTGGGGTCAGGTTCTCATGCCCTTTGCCCCAAGACCTCTGGGTTCCGGCTCCATATTCTGAAGGCTCTGGGCTACTTCCTCTGCCACTGGGGTCTGGAACTACCTTACCAACTGTCTAGATCCCACCGTGATTGCACCAGGCCACAGCCACTGTAGGGCCTGCCTGCCCCGTGGCTGTCATGGGGTTGTTGATGCGTGGGCTCTGGGGTTCTTTGTGCTGGTACTTCCAGGTGCTGGGGTCTGCCTGTCTGAACTCTCTGGCCTCTAGTTCCTCAGTTTTAGCACACTTTCCGGGCTTCTAGACTCCATACTCTGGACTGCTTGGTCCTCACTGCCCTGGGAGGTAGCTCTCTCTGTGCTGTGCTCTCAAGCTGCAACTTCCTGGGTCACTTTGGGGAGCTCCTCTGTCCTGGGGATTGCAAACACACAGAAAAATCAGTCAGGACCCTGCTAGCTCTCAGGGCCCAGAGAGGGCCCTCTGGAGGCTGGGGATGGGGTTCAGGCATGGGGACAAGTGGAGCCCTCCACAGGCCTGCCATGGGCTCCCCCGCAGGCAATCTGCCCCCATCTAAGCCCTTGAGCAAAGGACGGGCCTGGTAAGGGGGACATATCGTACCAGCTGCTGTCATGCAGCGTTGGTTGGGCCAGAAATTGCCACCTAGCCTAGCTCAGCCCATCAGATGTGCTCTCCTGAGAGGATAAATTGAGACAGGCAGCTTCCGGAGCCCTGAGGTCACAGAGAGCCCGTTGGAATGGGAACAAAGCCCCGAGACTGTAAGGGAGCAGGGACAAGGGGACCTGCGGTGGAGGCCGCCTTAGAGCAGAGAGGGCAAGGAGAAGGCAGCTTTGTGACAGCAGGCAGTTCCCTCAGGCCAGCCTCTTTCTTGTACCCCCCACTTGGGTCACCCTGAGCAGGTGTCTGCTCCTCAGCCAGATCCCAGGCAGACCTGGAACCCTGAACCTGAGCAGGGTCTGAAACAGCCCCACTGTCCCCCGGCTCATCTGACGCCCACAGCCCCAGGGAGAGCAGGGCCACCCCCCAGGCAGACGAGCCCACGCGCCGGTTCTCCCCACCCTCTGGCTTTGGCACAGGGGGCCGCTTTGGCTTCTCCTGCCCCCCCCCCCATCCCCAGCACAATCTCCACCAGAACTGGCTGTTGGGACGCCCAGGCAGAAGCCGGGGGGCAGACATGTTTTGTTTGGCTGAGCATAGTGTTTCAGAAGAATTTAAATTGGTTGCCAACTTTGAAAAGTCAAGAGATTTCACATAAAAATCCAGATTTCTGGCTTCTCTTGACAAACCAGAGGAGCCTGGCAGCTCCAGACCCGTCTCCCTGATGGCTCCGGTTCCCGAGCTGTGTCTGCCTTGGACCAGCACGAGCCCTTCCAGCCCCCACCATCCCCACCACTCCCCCGTCGCCTCTCCCCAGCCCCCCTCACTCGTGCTCACTGCCTCCCCGGTAGGTAGCTGGCCTTCCCAGATCTGCCCTCGGCCCTCCTGCTGTCCTCCCCATCGCTGTCTGCTGACTTCCTGCCCGCCCTTCACGGCAGGTTTAATGCTGCTGCCTTCTGGAAAGCCTCCCCGGCACAACACATCCCAATTCCAGATGCATCTCTCCCTGCTTGACTCCCACTGCCCTGGCACGGGCCTTTGAAGTGACCTATCATTTTTGCCTGTCTTCCCACCAGATCGCTTCAGAACAACTGACAATAGCCATAGCTGTCACTTGCTGAACACCTGCTGCTGGGGACTGTTTGCTTTCCACGGATGGTCTCATTTCACCATCTACCTATACGGAGAGATGATCATTGTCCCCATTTTACAGATGAGGAAACTGAGGCTCAGAGAGTGGAGCGACTCGCCCAAGGTCATGCAGCTAGTGCATGATGAGGCTGGGACTGGAGCCCAGGTCTGTGAGACTCTGACCTGTGCTCCTAACCACAAGCACAGTGCTCCCGTGCTGCCTGGTACCATGGGGTGTTTGGCAAACGAGGATTTGTGTCCCCATCATGACGTAAGTGCCCCTTTCCCAGCTGGCCCCAGGCTGACACGAGTGCACAGGAAACCACCCTTGTTCCCACATTCTCCCCGTGAGCCCCCCACTCTGATGAAGCCCTCTGCCCCAGGCAACCAGAGCCTCCCTGCCCAGCACCTCCCAACCCCGGCCTGGCTGTGCAGAGGCTGCCCCTCCCAGGAAACAGCTGTGGCCTTGAATGCCCCCTCCCACGCGATCCCAGCCCTCCTGGGAGCCTGTCCCTGCTTGGGCAGCTGCCACAGGCTATGCAGGGGCTGGACTCCCCTCACCAGGGCAGCCTGGGAAGGGCAAGATTTGGCCCAAACCCAGCCAAAAGCCAGGGGGGCTTATCATAGGCACAAAGCTACTGGTCCCAGGACATCTGCCACTCCTGACACAGGACACTGGTCAGAGTGTCTGAGGCCTAGCAAAGACACATAGCCCCAATCTCCTTCCCAAAGCGCCGCGGGGCATCTTAGGGTGGGGCAGCTAAGTGGAGACCCAGCCAGAGGGGGCAGTTGGGCCACAGCCAGAAGCTGCTCCTGCCCACAGCGCAGGGCCATTGCGCTAAGGGGACTGGAGAGCTCCATGGCCGCCCACACCCCTTGGGTTCAGTAAGAAGAGGTGGGAGGACACATTCAGAATTCCTTCCCGGGGCCGGAGAGACCATGCACACAGTTCTGCACACGGGCCTGGGGCCGGCTGCTTCCTCTGGCTGAGGCTGCCGTGGGCGCCTGGGCACCTGCCCGCCCGGCGCTTCCTCCCCTCGCTCCTCAGGCACCGAGAGCGGCTGAGGGAGGACCGGGAGCCTGGCTGCAGAAATGATTTGAGACGCTGATCCCGACAGTCACGCTCCACCTCACGGGGCTGGGCTGGTGCCACCGACACCCACCCCGCATGGGCCCGGGCCAGGGGCTGGCTAGTGGTGGAGGACGGAGCCCCACACAGCGTGTGCCCTGCTCACCCGCCCGCCCGGCCGCCTCGGCTCACCCACGAGACCTGCTCACAGCTGTGGCCCAGCCGCTGTGCAGAGCCACCGGCCTCTCTGCCAGCCCGGAGAGGGCTGGGGTGGCACACGCGGGTGAGCAGGGCCTTCGTCCTGGGGCTCAGGCTGAGGGTATTCAGGGTGTATCTAGGTGCCACCAGTCAGGAGCTCTTGGGGCCTCCCCCGGCCAGAAGAAAGGGGATACCAAGATGGCCCTGCCTGAGACGTGGGCCTGGAGTTTCCAGGAGCCAGTGCTGAAAGGAGCCCCCTCTAAATGTTAGCTGTGCAGCCAGTGTGATCCCAGGGGCCCCAGAGCTGTGGAGCCCAGAGGCAGGAGGGACGGGGGCCTTCATAGATGTGACCCCAGAGGTGCGTCTGAGTGGTGTGGCCATCTCCAGCAGAGCGGCCGGCAGGATGGCCGAGCTGTAGGGCCCCTGGGAGGGCTGGCACCTCTCAAACCGTAAGCAGCCACACGGCACCTGCCCCACCCTGCCCGGGGAACACAGTTCGACGGGGGGCAAGGAGTGGGACACAGCCTCGCTCTGGCTGAACCACCGCAGACCTTAGGCAAGTCCCGCCCTGCTGGGTTCTCAGCCACCTTACTGGCCTCAGGTGGACAGGAAGCTGCCAGGCCAAGAGGTACAGCAGGCGGGGCTCCCACAGCTCGCCCCCACCCCACCTGTTGAGAGTGGAGGGGAGCTTTGCCCCTGCCTGGCCCCCCACCACACACCCCTGCATTCCCACCACCCCCACCCCGCACAGCTCCACAGGCTGGGGCAGCTGGGCGCCCCCCTCAGTCCTGCCCTCCCTGCCTCCTGCACACACCCCTGAAGGTGTGGGAGCGCCTGAAACCCCGGGGCGCACAGCACCTGTCCCTCCCCTCCAAGCAGCCACGTCCCCCTCCACCACAGCCAGGGACTCGTCACAGGCAGGGACGCCTGGCCTCTGTGCCCACCAGGCTCCATTCTCCCTTCCGGAGCAGCGTTTCCTGTCTCCCTTTCCAGAACCATCCCACATGGTCTGGGGGCTCCCTCCTGCCTTCCATGGTGAACCCCACTCTGGCTCAGGGATGGGCTCAGGGAAGGGCCTGTGCCAGGCTGGGCAGGCGCCGTCCCAGGGCAAACCAGGCTCACAGTCTCACAGCACCATGAGCTAGCAACCACACCTCGGTTTTTGTGACCGCACCAAAGCGCCCCGATGGAACCGAGGCCCAGTGCAGGCCAGCTGAGCTGGGACAACAGAATGGCAACACGGACAGCCAGCACCGCCACGCCCTTCCTCTGCTGCACGCTGTTGCAAGCGCTCCGGGGGTCATCTCCGTTGGTGCTCTCAGTCCCCCACAACGCTGGCGGCATCCTTATTCCCATTAATATGACTTTCCCAACATCTCACCCCTGGGAAACAGCCAGGGTGACAGTTAAACACAGGCTGTGGGGCTCGACATGATCCTGTCCTGCCTCTTGAGGGCTTAATCTCTCCGTGCCTCTGTTTCCTCATCTGTAAAATGGGGCTAATAGGAGAAATGACCCACATCCCAGGACCTGGAAGATGAACATTCCAGAAGGGCTCATCCCACCACATGGCCCTGAGAGAAACCTGTGGCCCCGTCTTGCGGGTGGAGGGAGGCAGAGGCCAGGCCCGAAGCCCTCGCTGCACAGCCGGGCCAGCCCTCAAGGGCGAGAGACCCCTTCGGCCCTCAGGGCCTCACGCTCCGCCCCTCTCCTGCACCAGCAGCGGCTCTCAGGAGAGCCCCGGGCCCCGGGCCCGCACCACCTCGGAGCAAATGGCTGTCAGCAGCGTGTGCACGGCGAGCAGGCCACAGGCTCCCGCCAGAGGGAGGTGGCCAGGTACACCAGGTGCCAGAGCCTGCTGAAGTCCTCCCGGGAGGTGGGGCTGCACCTACCCCCAAGGTCCTCAATGATGTCCAGGGTGGAGCTCCAGGAGAAACGCTCCACTGTGCCCAGCTCCAGCTCGGCCAGGTCGCCGGGCAGGGCCTCCAGCTCGTAGGCGCCCCGCTTCCTCCAGTAGAGAAACATGCTGAGGCCCAGGGAGGCCGCCCCACCCGGCCTGCACCCTCTGAGGCCGGGCGGCCTGGGGACTGGCCTGGACGCACTGGGTGCAGGGGCGTGGGGGCCACAGGGGCTATGGGGGCCGGCTTCGGCCAGCAAGCGCGGCCGTCCCCGGGGAGGAAAGCATTCTGGGAGCGGCCGGGGGCCTCGGAGCTGACCAATGGCCAGGGCCCCGGCCCCACACAAAGCTCCTTTCTTCCCCTCCTACAGACATTTTACAAATTTTGCCTTCCCGGCCCCCTCGGAGCCCCCGCTGAGGAGATGGGCTGGCCGTCTGGGGACGGCAGAGGCCAGGAAAAGAGTGCGATTGTTTCCTGGTCTCTTTGCTAAGATAAGTTTTCAGAGAAGAAAAATGTGCTGCCCCAGGAGCAATTCCAGCATCCCACCCCTGACCTGTGACCCTGGCCCCCAGCCCCAGCTGGACCTTGCAGAATTTCTCAGCGAGGAATGGGAGCACCTGTGGGGATGCCATGGTGCCCCAAGAGCTGCGTCCAGCTCCCACCTGGGCCCCTCCCCAGGAAGCTCAAGGCACATTGCCCAGCTTGGCTGAGCCGAGGCCCCACGGAGGTTCCCCAGGGAGTCAGCAGGCAGGGGCTGCTGGCCAGGCCTGATCCTCAGGCCGCCTGTGAGGTCCGGGCTCTGCCCTCTGGGCTCTGACCGAGGGTCTGTCCCCTCTCTGGGCCAGCCACACTTTACCCGGCTGCCTCCCCATCAGACTATGTCACCCACACCAATGGTGGTGCCATGCATGGAGCCCTGGGCCAGCTGCGCCTGGGCAAAGAGGCCCCGCCACCATCAGGGAGCCTTGCTGCCCCTGCAGGGTGTGACGGTCGGAGGGAAGGTAGAGTGTGGGTGCAGAGCCACCCACAAGGACCACGAGAAGCATGAAAATCCAGCTACATAGGTGGGAAAGTGAAAAGTCACTAGTCCACTTATTCCAGAGCCTTGTAAAAATCACAAATTTTTCAAGCTAGAAAATGACAACTACAAATGTATACTGGTCCTCCCGTGGAGAGACTTCTGCCATTGCACCCTGTGCCCCTGCCCAATCACTGAGGCTTTCCCCACGGAGGTGGGGACTGACACACAGCACATATGAGGTGAATGAGGGTGGGCTAGTACACGGCAGAACTTGAATTTGAACCCAGGACTGTCTAGCTTCAAGGCCAACTTGGGGGCCTGGACAAGCAATCGGGGGAGGCCACTGGGAGATCAGAGGGCATCGGGCAGCTCCTCGGAAATCCAGACCTGGAGGGGCCAAGAGCGCCTTGTACTGGCCTCCTCGCCAGGCTCTGCCCGGCTGCCAAGCTGCTTCTGTCTGTCCCTGCCAAGGCCCCCCAGCTGCCAGGCCTGAAGGCGCTGGGCTGGGGTGGGCAGAGCTGGCCCGCCCACCAGACCAGATGCCTGGCAACAGGGAGACCCAAGGCCTGGGCAAAGGGAGCCGGAAGCAGAAGGCTCTGCTTTCCTGGGGGTGGTGGAGGGGCCACCCCAGGGCTGTAGGGGGTTGGGGGGGTACTGGGGGGTGGCCATCCAGGCATCCTGCATGCCCCCAACTGAGGGCTAAGGTCCCAAGAGCCGGCTTGAGTAATTCGAACCATATGCCTGCCTGCCTTCCCCCCCCCCACTGGCACAGGGCCAGGGAGGACAAACCCAGGGCCCTCCGTCCTTCATCACCGGCACCCACATGGCCTGGGCCCCAGCCACAGGAGGTTGGGGGTGCCCCTGGCTCGTGTTCACCTGGCCAGCAGCCAGCATGGGGGTGTCAGCTCGGGAGTGAGACATCCATGGCCACCTCTGGTCTCAGCACCCACCCCAGCAGAGGCCAGGGCCACAGAGTCGGGGGTGGTTGGTGGTCCTGGAGCCGTTACCCAGCCCAGACCCCGCTGCATCTGAGCCTGGCGAGAGCCACGCCTGCTCATGTCTTCAGGACAGCCAGCCCCCGTGCAGCCGCCTGGGTGGGGCACAGATTGCTTCCTACCCTCAGCTTCGGGCTGAACACAAGGAACCCCACCCCCCACCCCTCATGTACCCATGTGAGGAGGCCCCACTCCCAGGGGTCCATCTGGGACCGTCCTGAGGGGGCACCTGGCGCCCAGGACCCCCTACAGCCACACACGGGAGGCCACACTCCACCCCTCTGTCCCGACTCCCCGTGGGCACAGAGCCTGACCACACGGAGCCTTGCGTCACCCTGCCCTTTGCATGAGCTGGTCTCCAAAATCACATCAAACTTATTTAAAAATTATATTGAAGCAAAATCACATAAAAATTTAAGTATAAAAATAAATATATCTAATTATAAATTATAAAAATATAATTATTAACCCCATCAAACCTTATTTTATATATAAAAAAGACAAAGATTAAAGTCATTTAACTCTTAAAAGATATGATAACTCAGATGAAAGACATAAAAGACCACACAGTCTATCCTATTTTGTCTTCTCTCCAAAAACTATATGTTATTACAAAGTCAAAAATTCAAATAAAAATAAATGACCATAATTTCTTACATTTATCGCCTTATCTCAGCCTCGGGAGCCCCACAGCCCCCGGATGGGGAGCCTCGGCCCAGGCACGGAGTCCCCAGAGGTTTGCCTCTTGTCCCCACCTCTGGTTCCTTCTGAGCTCCAGTGACATCTCCTGGCCTGGGGCCGGAGCAGGACAGGCAGAGGGACGGGGGCTAGAGACAGGGCCAACTCATCCAGTGCCTGGCAGTGGCCTTGGACGTCCTGTGCAAACCACAGCTGCTTCCTTGAGGGCGGGAGTGCCACGTGAGGGCCTGAGCAGGGGCCACCCCCACAGGGTTGTGCTGAGTAAGGGGCCAAAAGAGGAAGAGGAGCAGGTGGCAGGAGCAGACCCTCCACCCCTCTGCAGCCACCTCCCAGGAAGCCATGGCCAACAGAGAGACGTTGGCCTCGGGGTATTTTTCCGCCTGAGCTCACAGTCTGGGGGACTCCCTGGGCCCCTTGGCGTCCATTCTCCCTCAGCCACCTGGGTGACCCCTTTCCACTGTGCTGGGTCCCTGGGTCCCTGAGGGCAGCTCCCCACGGGGCAGGACTAGGTTCAGAGTTCTGCCTCACGAGCTATGTGGCCTTGGGCATGATACTACTTGAAGCCTCAGGTTCCAGATCTGTAAAATGGGTCAAAAAGAGAGCCCCCCCATAGGGTGTCGAGAACTGCCACACGAGGTTTCACAGGGAGCCTGGCAGAGGACAAGCACTCGCCCCAGGGGATGAACACTTGGGGGCCCCTGCCTCTGCCAAGGGGCCCCACCACCCCCAAACATGGCCCCTTATGTTCCCCTGAGGCCTCAGAGGCAGGTGACCACATCTCTTCCTCTCCCTCCTGCTGTCTGGGGAAGCCTGTCTGGACCCTAGGGCCCCCGAGAGACCCGCTGTGTGAGGGTCGGGGGCTCGGCCAGTGCCGATGCCCGCACTGTGGGTTGGCACTCCCGGGTCGGCTGCAGAGCCTGTGGGAATTAGGGCTGCCAGAGCCTCCTTATACAATCTGGTGGGAGTGAGTGCCAGCCACTCACCCAGCCCTCTGGCTCTCCTGCCTCTGTCCCTTTGGCCAGGCCCCCCCAACCCCCAGCCAGACCTCCAGCTCCAGGTAAAGACAAGAATCCACCTCTGCCCTCCAGAGGTGCGGGCCAAGGACCCTCCAGGACCAATGAGACTGGTGACGCACGGTGGGGGTCGGGGTAGGGTGGAGGCCACCCCCTGGCCAGCAGGCAAGGTGCCCAGGGCTGGCACCCGCGGGAGGGGTGAACAGCAGGGCCTGGTGTGGGCAGCACAGAACCTTCCCCTCCAAATAAAACAATTCCGAAGGCAGCCGCGTTGGCCTGAAGCCGCAGCCGTCTGCGGGTCCATCCATTTGGAAGATGCCGGTGGAAACCTGGACCACAAGCCCCTGGCCTGGAGCCAGCCCCGGCCCTCGAGCCCCGGCCAGGCCCCAGCCCCGGCCCCTCGCCGCAACGCCCTCCTCACAGGCCCCGTTCCAGCCCTTGGAGCTGCTGAGGGGTGAACACAAGGACAGGGGCACACACACCACCGAGGACAGTCACTGACTCCTCCAGCCTCAGCTTCCTCCTCTATAAAACGAGGACACCCTGAGAAGTCCCTGACGAGGGCCATGAAATGAGGCTGCCTGTGTTAAAGGACCCAGCCCGGAGCTTGGCAAGCCCAAAAGAGGGCATCTGAGTGGGGCTGGAGTGACCCCACAGCTGGCACGGAGCACCGTGCCCCAGGCCAGGAGGGGTCTGAGAGGGGTACCCCATGCTCCTGCACTGCCCGGACAGCTCCTTCTCCAACCTTCGGAGGCCGCAGGGGCTGGGCCTGAGTTGGAGTCCAGAGACAGCAGGGCCGGGACAGCGTTCCCAGAGCCTGGGGCCAAGGCGGGCAGCCGGGGCAGCGGGCTTCTCCTCCTCCAGCCCTAGAGCGGCACCGCAGGACGTCCAACTGCAGCCCCCACCGCCAGGCTGCCCCGGCACTGCAGGGCACGCATGTGTGACCGTCACCATGGCCTGGGGAGAGGAAGGGGTGAGAGATCTGCTGGCAGGGAGCCCAGTGCCAGGCGTGGAGGAGGCCAGGCTGCTCTGGCCGGGGCCGGGGAGGCTTCGCTGCTGTCTTCCGTGTGCTGGTTCACGAGCCCCTGCCTGCCCGTGTGTCCCTCAGAAACAGAGGCTGCTGCCCGGCCGGGGCGCCTGTCCCAGCCGTCCCTCCCAGCTCCTGGCCCCGCATGCAGTGGGAACACTAACATTTGCCAGTCCCCTGTGTGCCAGGCCGTGGACCTCCGAGGGGGCATCTCCTTTAATCTTCCTAATGGCGCTGTAATTGCAGTATATCACTACCACCCTCATTTTACAGAGGAGGAGGCTGGGACTCAGAGGGGCCTGGAGACCCACCCAGGTCAGCCAGGAGGTGGGCTGGGATTCACATGGCAGGAGCTGCCGCCAGGGCCTCCCTACCACCCTCCACGCCACTGGCGGCTCCTTCCACGGCCGAGACAGTCAAGTTCCACGTGCCTGCAGGGGTCGGTCACAGGCTCAGTCAACGGCCCTTCCTGCTTACTGTGGCACATGAGCTCAGGTGGACATCTCCTTTCCCCGGACACACCCCTGCCTTGGACCCCGGGAGCCCTTCAGCCGTGGACAAGCCTCCCTGACCTTTGAGCCCGCTGGCCTCGGGCTCCTCTGAGGGCATGTGGGGGCAGGACAGCCAGACAACAGGCCTCTCAGGCCCAGGAAGCTCCCCGGAGGCTGTGGGCGGGAGGTTCAGTCACTGTCCAGCATCTGGCTGGACCGTCGTCACCTACTTGTCCGCCCACCACAGCCTGGGGACGAGTACAGCCTGGGGCAGGCTGGCCGTGAACCAGCTGCCCACGCCATTCTAAGCTCTGCCTCCAGAATGTCTCTGGCCTGGGCTTAGGCCACCACCGCCCTGCCTGGGCCTGGGGCCTCACGCTTGCCCCGGCAAGTCAGCCTCCAGAACCAGCCGGGCTCCCCGGGTTCAAATCCCAGCTCCAGCTCCTACTGGCTATGTCACCTCTGGCAAGTTGCTTAGCCTCTCTGGGCCTCGATTGCCTCATCTGCACAGTGGGGGACTCACAGCACTACATCACAGGGTGGCCGTGGGGATTAAATGAGTTAATCCAGAAGATTGCCCCTCACACTCAGGGCCCCAACAATCCCAGCAAGAAGAACAGAATGCCAGTCTGAAAGTGTCACTGCCTTGATGAAAAACCTGCTCCCTGCCAGTGGCAGGACAAGGCCACACTCCCTGGCATGGCCACTCAGACCCTGGGCACTAACCCCCACCCACTGCTTCCTGGCAGACTTGAAGCTCCTCCCGCCAGCCACTGGGCGGCCCTTTGGTCCCGCCTGTCTCAGGTGATCACACTGTGCAGCCCTCCAGCTCCATCTGGACTGGGAACCTTTGTTCTTCCACGGCTGCAGGGCCGGGGCCCGGCCTGGCTCAGAGCAGGTGCCCGGGAAATGCTTGTTGATTTGAACCGGAATCAATTCACAGTCAATTGTCTTTTGCAGGGGCTGACTTCCAAATATCTCAAGGCGTGGTCCAGCTGGGCTCTGCCTCACCCCTGTGGGTAAAAGTGGCAGAGCTCCCTGGCCTCTGAGGACGACCCAGAGGATAGCCCACAGGCCTGGGCGTCCGCCTGGGGTCAGGGCTGGCCACTCCTCAGGGCTGAGACCCAGCAGCTGCCGTCTGCTATCTGCCCTGGGGGTGCTGGGGGTTCTCAGCTTGGGGTGAGGGAAGAGGAGGAAAACGGAGGCCTGTTTCCTCAGGGCAGTCTGTGGCCAAGGCAGGACAGGACAGCCACATTCCAGTCTCACTGCCGGCCACTGGCCACTGCAGACTTCTAAACCTGGCCAGACAGCCCAAAGGGCCAGGGCCTCTCCAGGGCCAAGTCTGTCCAAGGAACAAAGGCTCCTGGGCTGGGCTTCCAACCACGGAAAAGACAGGCCAGACTTCCAGGACAGCTAGGATTTCAAAATATCTACCATTGTTGGAACAGCGGTCCTGTTGGTTGGAAACTGTCGTTAGCTGCCCTGGACATGCCCAGCAGAGACCCGAGCTGCCTTGGACAGGACTTGTCTTCCTGTTGGCCCAAGCCCAGGATGCATGCCGAGCCCACAGAAGCAGCTTCTGTGCAGGGAAGCTGCTGGGTGGCAGCCTGTCTTAGGATCGTAGTTCATGCTGTTCCCTGAGAGCTTCCCATACGGGCCTGGAGAAGTTCTGCCTGGATCCTGTTCATTTACATCTCAAGAAGTATAAAGCAGTTTACAGGGACAGAGAATGACTCAGAGTGTGTGTGTGTGGGTGCGTGTGTCCACACAGGTGCACTATTATGGATACACACTCTCTCCCTGAGTGAGGGAGGTGACTTTGAGCAGAGCCTAGAATAACATGAGGGAGCCAACCTCGCAGGTATCTGAGGAAGAACAGCTCAGGCTGCAAATACAGCAAGTGCAAAGGCCCTGAGGCAGGGACATAGCTTTTGTTTGAGCTAAAGTGACCAATTGTTCCACTTTGCCCTGGACTTTCAGTTCCAAAACCTGAATGAGTCGGTCGCCCTAGACAGGGAAACTCAAGGAGGCCGGTGTGGCTGTGCAGGTAAGCAAACGGGAAAAGAAGTCTGAGCGGGGACAGGGCGCCAGGTCCTATCAGGGCCTGGCAGACTTTGGCTTTTATGCTGAGTGAGACGAGAGCCACTGGAGGTCCTTAACAGCGAAGGGACGAAGGGACGTGATCTGACTTAGATTTTCAAAGGCTGTTACCATAGAAGTAATTATCAGTTAAATGGTAGGACCTTGGCAGGGTGGGAGGTGCAAGGGACTTTCTGACCCTGCTGTGGCTCTGACTTGGCCACAGAAAGCCTCTGTCCTGCCTCGTTATGAATCTAACAAATTTTAGTTTCTTGTGCCTTAAAAATCACACAGAAGTTTTAGGTATAACAACAGCTAAAGACAATGTGCTAAATACTTTGAACATTTAGACCTGTGGTCCCCAACCCCCAGGCCTTGGCTCAGTACTGGTTCATGGCCTTTTAGGAAATAGGCCATGCCTCACCGCCTGAGCTCCACAACCCCCCACACCCCAGAGCCAGTCGTGGAAAAATTGTCTTCCATGAAACTGGTCCCTGGTGCCAAAAAGTTTGGGGACCGCTGATTTAGGACACTCAGTGGGGATTTTGCTTCCTATGACGGTAGATTGGGTAAATTGGACCAACCTTCTCATTTGGGACAACCAAAGAAGCTGGATTTAAACATTTTTTATTAAATCTTAAAAATATCAAACCAGCCTTAGGGAGATAAACCCAGATGTTTTTGCCTTTGAGGTATTTATATAGTCTCAAGAATGAGTTGGGAAACTGAGCTTTACTTTTAATGGGCTCTAGGGGAACCACGATCAAAGTCCAGGGAAACTCAAGCCTTGAATTTGGATTAAGGTCATCCCAGACTGGTAGTGTCTCCACGCGTATGGTAGAAGCACACGATATTCCTGCCATCCTAGGCCTCAAAAATTTTTCCTGCAAATAATTTTAAAAATACAATATCTAATACACAATCAAAAATAACTAGGCACACATACAAGACCTCATGATTGAAAGCCAACACAAACAGGCCTACCAAAACTTGAGAAACGAAAATTATCAGACAGAGACTAAAACATTACCTTATCTGGTCTCCACAATAACCCTGGGTGGCAGACACTATTATTATCTCTACTTTAAAGATAATGAAATTGAAGCTCAGAAAGCTAGAGTGATTTGCCTAAGGCTACACAGCTAATAAGTAGGGGTGCTGTGATTCAACACCAGCCTGTTGCCTCTGTAATCTAGCCTGTTAAAAATGTGCTATTTAAGAGGGTCCTTAGAAGTGGGGAAACTAACCAGAAGCGTAAGGAAATTATGCATGGTGCCTCTGTGCCCCCACCCTCGGAAGTTCTAGAGGCATGAAGTCAGACTCTACGGCAGCTGCCCTTGCACCCCTGCCAAGAGCCACAGCATTTCAGTAATGGGAGTGGATGAAGAAGAGAAATGCCTGGGGACCGTGCAAGGGGACACCTGTCTAGCCACCCACCCTCACATGTCAGGGACATGCTCATGAAAGATGATGACCTAACTTAAAGAGCACATGGAGGGCCAACATACTCCACTGGTCGGAGAATAAGTGGCGGTCTGGATGACAGTTTGGAAACAGCTATTAAAATGCAAATTGCTCCTATCCTTCCACCCGCCATTCCCCTCTCCTAGGAATTTACTTTAACGAGGATGTTCACCACGGCATCATTTATAGGAGTGAAAAACTGGAAACAACCCAAATCTTTACTCATAGAGGGCCAGTTTAACAATTAAGATATATCATATATATCATGACGCCATTAAAAAGAGTGAGGTATATTTTTATGTATTGGCAGGGTTTTTTTGTATTGGCATTTTTTAAATGTCCAAAATATAGTATTAACTGAAAAAAAAAAGCAATTGTAAAACTGCACATTTTCTACCATTTCATCTCAAAAATGTTTGGCTGGGTGCAGTGGTTCCTGCCCGTATTCCCAGCACTTTGGGAGGCTGAGGCTGGGGGTGGTGGGATGGGAGGTGGGGTGGAGGGGGAGCATTGCTTGAGGCCAGGAGTTCTGGACCAGCTTCAGCAACATAGTGAAGCCCTATCTCTACAAAAAATAATTTTTTTAAAATTAGGCCAGGCATGGTGGCTCACACCTGTAATCCTGGCACTTTGGGAGGCTGAGGCAGGAGGATTGCTTGAGGGCAGGAGTTCGAGACCAGCCTGAGCAAGAGCAAGACCTCGTTTCTACGAAAAACAGAAAAAATTTAGTCAGGTGTGGTGGGAGGCGCCTGTTGTCCCAGCTATGCAGAAGGTTGAGGCAGGAGGATCACTTCAGCCCAGGAGTTTGAGGTTGCAGTGAGCTATGATGATGCCACAGCGCTCTAGCTGGGGTGACAGAGCGAGACTCAAAAAAAAAAAAAAAAGCTGTGTGCGGTGGCTCATGCCTGTGGTCTCAGCTACTCTGGAGGCTGAGGTGGGAGGATTGCTTGAGCTCAGAAATTCAAGGCTGCAGTGAGCTGTGACTACACTACCATACTCCAGCCTGGGTGACAAAGCGAGACTCTGTCTCTAAAATAAATGAGTTAATTAAATAAAAATTCACATAATCACATATATGTCAGTATGTGCATGAATGTGTATATTTTATAGAAAAATCTGAAATGCAACAAACTGGGAACTATAGAAAATCAGAAGATTTAAATCATCACTCCTTATATACCATTTGAAAATTTTACAGTGAAGATGTATTATTTTTCTAGGCAGAACAAAAAGTGCACAATGTGAATTTATATTTATATGCTAATTTAAAGGACTTAAAGACCCAATCAAGCACATGCTAAAGTAGACAGAAGAGGTGGCCACTCCCTGCTGTTCACTCCAGAGGCCTGTAGCCCCACGTTTCACCCACACCTGGGCACGACCTCCCTTCAGTAAAAAGCAGGGATGGACCTTGAATAAGGTGGACATCCGTCACTGGGGGCTCGTATATTAACGTGATCCGGCTGCCAACACAGACGGCGCAACTTGGTTTCCAGTTTCCGACTGCTAGCAACAGAGCCCAGTCTGGACAGGTGAGCTCTGCTCTGGGGCGGGCCAAAGGAAGGACAGGTCAGCGGTGCAGACTCCTCCCTGGGACAGGGCAGCCCTGGGCGAGGGGCCTGGGTGTGCGCGGAGGAATTCTCCTGACTCCCTGTCTGCTTCTTAAGTCTGTGCTGGGCCAGACATGGGGGTGGGGGCCAGATAGAGGCTGGGCTCCGAGCTGAGCACACCAGACGGGTCAGTGGCTGACGCGCCCAGGCCATCCCCCTTGTTCCGGGAACGGGGCATTTCCCAGGCCAGGGCTCCTGCCCAGGGGCAGCGGAATGCTACTGGATTGCGTGAACGCTATTCCTGGACCCCCACTCCCAAAATGTACCACGGCATATATTAAAAGTGAATTTAAAAATAATTGATGGCGTAGGAGGAATTTCATGGCCCTTCCTGAGAGAGCTACAAAAGCCAGGCAGAGAACTATTCTAGACCATGCTCGCAAAGAGGACACAACCTGAATGCACAAAGTAGGGCAGCTTGAAGGATCTTGGGGCACCTGTCTTACCCCACTGTCCCTTTCACGGAAGAGGAAATGAGGCACCTTCCGTTCCCTCGAGCCACTGCAGCTGCCCTGTGCAGTGGCGACCCAGTTCTGCCACCAAGCCAGCCTCCAGCATGGCATCCTGCTCTTTTTCCTCCAGGAGTTGGATGGCTGCAAGGGAAAGGCCCCTCCTCTGCCTTCTCAGAAGACAGGACATTACCAGTGCTCTCAAACCAGAGCTGATGCTAAAACTTGCTGGGCTTGGGAGGCCTTAACTCACTGATTAACCAATTAGTGAGGATGAAATGTACCCAGCCTGCAGGGCAGTTCTCAAAAGGTCTAGAGTAATTCAGCCAGTGTGGAGTCTGGGTGGCCCCTCCAAGACCTGAGACCCTCCTTTCAAGACAAAAGAAGAAAACATACTCACCGGTTCCCAAACGAAGGCTGAGCCAGCTTCCAGGTGGAGACCCATATTTTGTCAGGACTGAATTCATGCTTGACCTCTGGGCTGGTGGCACCCTGCCTGGCCCGCCAGGCACATGCCAACACCATGGGCCTCTGATCAGACGCACAGGTCTCTATCCCTCCCTGCCCAGATGCAGTCCCGAGACTGAAGGGCTTCTCCCAGGCTCAGCCCAGACCTTACTTTCTCCAGCTGAATCCGTCTGCACGGAAAACCACGGAGCTTTCAGCCCCTGCCAATTTGCTTCCCCTCTAACACAGGTCCCCTGGACGCTGTATATTTTAACGTATGGACTTTGTGGCGGCCGCTCACATTGCGTTTTCTTGTTGGTGGTTTTTTCCCCCTTGGATTTTCCATTCCCAAGTACCCATTTGCTCCTTGGAACAGGCTTCTCACACTGCTGGCTGCCTCCAAGATGCCTTCCCTCCTTTCTTGGAAAACGCCACGGACACCCTGGTCTCTGCAATCTCAACAACCAGCAGCCCCTCTGCTGGACTCCTTGGCCAGGAGGAAGGCCTGGGAGTACAGAGACTTCCTCCGGCCAGGCAGAGACAAGCTGGTCACAGCCCAGAGACCAAGCAAAAAAAGCATTCGAAAAACCCAAGCCAGTCTGCCTGAACGCCACAGCGGCCTCAGGGCCAGTTACCATGGCAACGCTTGGCTTCCCAGCCTAGCACTTGTCTGCCCAGCTCAGCTCTATTTGCTGATTCCCAAGACTTTGCTTACTCAGCTCCTGGCACTGCCAGATCAGACCTGCCGCCCCTCCACCAGCTGTGCCTTCCAGACCCCACCCCCAGCCCACTCTTTTCCTGGCAACGCCTCGGGAATACTTAACTTAGCGGGGTCTTTTAAGAGGCCCTGAACATCACGTGGGCGTTCCCCCCACCGCACAGATGGCCCCCATATTTATTTTAGCCACTGTTTAGGCTGGGCTTGTTGGCCAAGTCTGGTTCTTTCTGCCAGGCCCAACCCAGCGGGGAGCAGGATGACCAAGGGGCCTCATGAGCCCTTGCTGCTGGGGGGCAGTTACCCGCACGGACCCCAAAGGGGCTTTTGCTTTTTTAGAATGTGAACTCTTCTGGGAGCAAAACCTGTTTCGGTCAAATACTCTCTCAAAGACAGTCCAGAGAGGCTACAGCACCTCTCTTAACTTACAAATGGGGCGAGACAGGAAAATTAAACTCTCACTGCACCCAACGGCAAAATGAAAATAAAACACAGGCATCTGCTGGAGCCTCCTAAGTGCTTCCCGCTCCAGCACCCAGATTTCACTACCCTCCTTTCAATTTTTTTTCCTTTCTAATGTTTTTTTTTGCCATAATTTCTCCTAAGCATTTAAGTAATCTCCTAGAATAAAATGGTCTAGATAATGAAATTAAACAATTAAATTCATATTCTCAAAAATATTTAATGATACAGTGGTTCATATGTTAAAAGAGCCGGATAGAAATCACACAGCAGGACACCAGTTTTATAAAACACACACGTAGAAAAACACCGGGCAAGGTAGCCTTAGACAGTATTCACAGCGTTGTCTGTGTGCTGGACTGCAAGATCGTTTTCTACACACGAGAGCTGTTATTACAATTTTTACAGCAAAGATTGGGGGTTTATGAAAATTTCCATGAACGCGTTACCAATGGTGGCCATGCAACCTGCTTCCCCAGGGCCCGGGGACCACAGGTCTGGGCAGCAAGAGCAATTTTAAGGTGAACCTGCCTGGAGGCAGGAAGAGTAGCTGTGGAGTCCAGCGTTTCATTTCTGTGTCACTCCAGCACGACGGTGAGGAATGCAATCTTGGTGCTGCCTTCCACGAGTTGCCAGTCAAATCCGAGGCCACGTACTAAAACTCACTGACCATTTTCTACCTGCAGAAGACTCTTATGGCCATGGCCTCCCTTACTCCTCACCCGGGAACGCTGAGGGAAGAACAATTACCACGTCTTCAAAGAAGGAAACAGGCTCAGGTTAACTACCTCCCTCAAAGTTACACTGCTAGGCAAACAGCAGAGCCAAGATTCGAACTCAGAGCACTAACATCAAAACCTGCTACCTTAACCACTATATTGCCATCCAAACATTAAAAAAAAAAAACCCTATCAATTACACAATTAAAAAAAAATCACCATCTGGTACAAAAAAAGGAACCCCCCCTCTTCTTTTTTGTGAGACGGAGTTTCACTGTGTTGCCCGGGTTAGAGTGCTGTGGCATCAGCCTAGCTCACAGCAACCTCAAACTCCTGGGCTCAAGCAATCCTCTTGCCTCAGTCTTCCGAGTAGCTGGGACTACAGGCATGTGCCACCATGCCCGGTTAATTTTTTCTATATATTTTTAGTTGTCTAGCTAATTTCTTTCTATTTTTTTAGTAGAGATGAGGTCTCGCTCTTGCTCAGGCTGGTCTCGAACTCCTGAGCTCAAACGATCCGTCCGCCTCGGCCTCCCAAGTGCTAAGATTACAGGCGTGAGCCACCGCACTTGGCCGAAAAAAAGGAACCCCTTACCCATACTGTTTGGTCCTCACACCTGGCAGGCAGAAACCCAGGTGTCTGTCCATCAAAGGGGTCAGTGGAGGTAACGGGCTCCCCGGGTCAGCCCAGGTCCTCACCTTCTCCAGCAAGCCCCGTCCACGTAGGCACTCAAAAAGCATAGTCTGAGGCACCTGAAAAGCTTCTTCAAATATCCTTCTCTCCTTTCTTGAATCTTCAGTCTCCAACCTGTATCCTCTGGTTGCAGAGGATACAGGGATTCCAGCTTCTGAGAGGGCCCAACAGTAGGATAGGGAAAAAAGAACTAGTTTATGAAATAAAACAAATCCTAGAATATGCAAAGCTAATTTTCATATGTTTTTCCTCTGAATGGATCTCTTTAAAAGAACGAATTTTAAAGAACCACAAAAATTGACAACTAAGGGTTTTCATTTCCTAAGTTATATATTTCTGTAATTTTCTTAAAATAAGCATGTACTACTTTAGAAATCACACACAGAAAATGATTATGAGTTTTTGTAAAGAATAACTCCAATGGAGGCTGGGCACAGTGGCTCACGCCTGTAATCCCAGAACTCTGGGAGGCTGAGGCAGAAGGATCACTTGAGGCCAGGAGCTCAAGACCAGCCTGGGCAACATAGTGAGACTCTGTCTCTGCAAAAATTTTGAAGAATTAGCTGGGTATGGTGGTGTGTGCACCTGTAGTCCCAGCCACAGGGGAGACTGAGGTGGGAGGATCGCTTGGCCCAGGAGTTTGAGGCTGCAGTGAGCTACAATCTCGCCACTACAATCCAAGCCTGGGCAACAGAGTGACAAACAAATAAATAAATAACTCCAATGGAGAACTCCTTACTACGTATTCCGAACCATAACAGACTGCAGAAAGGACAAAAAATATAATTTCCTCCTTTCTTTGAATACCCTTAAAGCCACTGGCATCGATAATCGAATGGATGGACACCCAGGGTGGATGGCGCTGTAGCAGGTCTGACCAGGCACGGCCTGGGGCTGACCAGAGCCAATTCTCCAGGATCTCGGAATCCCCTGGCCAAAGCCCTGTGCGGCCTCCTGGCTTCCCCGGCCACTACAGCCCCAGGACAGCCACCTAACAGATGGCTGACAGCTCCCTCTAGGGGCGATGGTTTTTCCTTTACTGATGAGGACTGGAGAGAGAGACATGACATCCTTAAAGGCCGGCATTTAAACGTTAAAGGCAAACCTGGATTTGATGAAAATGCAAATTATAGGGCACCACTATAATCTCATTCTCCCAGAGACTTGCTGCTAATGACCTACAGTGGGTATTGCCGTAAAGACACAGGAATAGGGGAAAGCGGCAAAAAGCTGAGGGGGGAAGAGTCTTATAATTCCCTGCAAGGCCACAATAGTAAAACATGACACAAAAAAGCTAAATTTAGACATAAGCAAGAGGTAACTAAGAAGTTAGACTCACTGGTCTTGTAGAGTATCAAAACTAACCATGGTGACAAGGGTTCCTGCGCTTAAGTCCTTTGCTGAGGAGCCACCACAACATACTCGGGACAATAACATCAGTGACAACAGTTCAATGAACACAAAAGTGAAGACCCACACATCCCAGTGACAGCCTTTCCACATGATCATACTGGGAAGCTGGATTTCCGCGGTACAGCCGTCACACCAGTCTGAAACGCTGCCTCGACAAATATGCCACTGTCTCACACACAGAAATGACATGACCTGGCCCATCATCCTTGTTTACAAAAACCACGTCCAACACGAGAGGATAAAGAATCCCGAGCACCACGGAGAGCATGAAGAGCAGCAGCATCTCCGCCCCTGGCCCCGGCACGGAGCTCTCAATGGCACAGCGCTGCCCATGTTCAAGTTCAGGTCCAGCTACCCACAGGCAACACCCAGGCTTTGCATGAGAGCTGGCCTGACGGTCCTTCTTCCAAACAGCTCTGCCCCACGGTTTTGTCTTTGGCCTCAGATAAGAAGTCAATTAGGACACATCAACTTCTAAAAAGCCCCCTGAAGAGGCTGTCCAGATTTGAAAGCAATTTCCTCAGCACAACACCACAGGATTTAAAAAAAAATGAAGGACTCCTGAACCCAAACTTTTATCTATTAAACCTTGATTGAATGTGAGGGACCAAACACAACTGCATCAAGTGAACAGAAGTAAGAACGACCACCCAGGGCTGTGCCCACCCTCGTGGGCCCCTCAGTGTGCACGTGGCTCAGGTGAGAGCGAGGCCAGCCTCCACGTCTGCCATGCTCGAGACCCCGCCGGTCAGCCTTCCTCCTTCCTTCGTGGTATATTTTTGTGGCCCCAGTTTCCCTATTTTTATCCTGATTCCAATAACCAGGACCTTGAAGAACTTTTGGAGGACAACTGTATTCCGTTTTTAATGGCATACAAACTTCCCCTGCTGCATTAAATCCCTTTAGAAAACACACCAGACAGCAAGTGTGAGCAACCATGCAGAAGAATAGGGAAAATTCTGGCTCATGTAGCTTTAAAAGAGAAACTTGAAACTATCACACAAGTTACACTGAACACTCTTGCTACATAAGAGCACCATTCACGGCCACAAAACCCCTTCAAGTCTCTTGTTGTCAGGCTTGAGATAAAGCTTCCTGGTAGAAAAGTGTCTTTTCTCAATAAAAACAGTTCATTTTCGATAGAGCTTAGATTTTGGGTGTAGTTTCCCTCTACGTCTTTCCTCAGGTTCTCTTGCTCCAACCTTCTCTGACGCTCCAGGAAGTTTAAAATTGTAATCTGTTGTGATGTAAGGTATCGTCCCTTCGAGCCCACGCTGAAATGGAAACACAGAATGCATGGAAATGCTCTAGATAGAGCCTGGAAGAGTATATGGTGTTTTATTTCTCACCCGGAAGACAGTGTTAGAGTGAGAGCCAGAGGACCTCTTGCTCTCATCAGGCATTTGATCCCTTCCCTCACAGGCCCCCCATGGAGCAACTGGCCCCGTAACCGTGCCTGTGCCTTTCTGTCTGGCTCAGTTCCACACACTCATCACACAGCATCAGAGCAAGTGCGTGTGGTGTGTGCCTCTGTCTCAGTATGTGCAACAAGCAGGTGAGAATGGCAGGAACACCCACTGCCCCCAGCCCACTGGCAGCCCCTGTGGCTGTCACTGGGGGCCACACAGACACCCTTGGCCAGCAAGCCCCAGACAGGGGTGTGTCTGAAGACTGTCCTTGGGAGGGGTAATCCTGGGGAGGCACCTCCACTCTCTCCAACACAACCTCCTCCCATGGTAATGGCTCTGCCACAGGGCTCTGGACCCCAAGTGACGGCAATGCACCGTCTTGGGCCCTAGAGGCCACCCTGACACTGTCTTGCCTCATTGAGGATCCATAACGAAGCACAGGTTTCCCAGACAGGTAGCCTTGTTCCTGTGACTCTCAGCCTACTGCAGCTCCTCGCTTCCTGTGGACCCGGCCGGGCTCCCTCCAGGGCTGTGCCTGGGTCAGGCTTACCTGGTTCTTGAAGACACAGTGTGGAATGGAAACAGCTCCAACAAGCAGACAATTCACAGTTCTTAGCTCTTCTGGGGGCACAGGGGTGAGGATGTGGTACAGCCGCTTCTCCATGTCAATGCCCCTACAGATGCCTACAAGACAACACAAAGATCACCCTTTCCAGAAGACAGTAAACCTCACTACCATAGAAACTGCGGAATGGCTTTGAAAATAAGTTTCAATTTCAACTGTTTTGCTTGGAAAATATAAGAAAACCAAGAGATGGAGTACTTGAAAATTCAAAGACTTTTTGTACCGTCCCTTTGTTCAGCTGTGAGGAACAGAAGTGTGTTACATGCAAAAGGCCGAGGTAGATTTAATTAAGGGGTGCACAGGTCAAAGAGAAAAGCCATCATGGAGAAGCACAACGATGATGATGCCATCTTTCCCCGTCACCATTCCTTCTTTATGGTCTGTCTGAAGTGACAGTTTCTGTGGAAATGCTTTTGAGAAGCACAGTGTTGCACAAACCTGAAACGCGCACTTAATTAAGAATTTTGTTACTTTGGGGTTACTTAGTTCCAACACCCTTTCAAAACTACATACTGTCATTTATGGACCTTGGGGAGCCAGGGTTGGTGAAGCAGGCAGGGACCTAATCCTTCTGGGCGCTTTGAGCCCTGCTCCAGATCCCAGATCCTAGTGATGGGAAGTGCCAGCCTCTGGCACAAACTGGGTCTGTGTTCCGGTCACTCGTGACTTGAGGGGTGGAAGTGGAGGATCCAATCAAGCAGCTTCCCCAGTGGCCCAGTGTGGAAATGCCGATGGCTAACTGGCATGGTGACAAGAGGTGGACAATCTGACGTATTTTGAAAACAGAAGCCACCAGTCCTGCTCATGGGCTGAAAGTGGCAAATGAAGGTGAGGGGATGCCAAGGAGGAGCTGGGGTTCAACCTGAGCTTGAGTCAATCTCCCAAGGGACTCTGCACAGACCCGGGGAAAGGAAGGGGTAGTGGGGTGGGAGGAGAGAGCCTCAGCTTTGGAAGTGTGTTTCAGATGCCAAGGAGACCCCCAAGTGGAGGGGTCCACCAGAACCTGGATTTGGAAGGCAGATGCACGGTTGTGCTAGAGGGATACCATGGAAGAGCCAGCGTAAAGACAAAGATTGAAAGCCCAGCAGTGCACGTGACAGCCCTGGGGAAAGGTGTCAAATGAGAAGAGGACCAGGATGGGCCCTCAGGAATCCTAGATTTAGAGGAGCTGGCAGGAGGCAGAGAAAGGGCTGCTTCCTTCCTGGCCTCCAACCCCTGAGGCAGGCGGTATAGAAGAGTGAGGACCTCTCTGACCTCTCCAGCTAAGAGAGAGCTACAAGGTCAAGACCAGTCATCCACGGCTGGTCTTGGACGGGGATCCATTTCAGTAGGTTCATGGGCATGTTTTCCTCTCAGACTCACCAAATCCCAAACAGTCACAGATAGGAGTCTGGGCAAGCAGGATCGGCCCATTTGTGTACCCTCTGACGTCATCCAGGATCTTGCAAAGTCCAACCCAGCTGGCATTGACAGCGTACAGGATGTGGGTAGGGGCGACGTCGGAGTGGGTAATCCTGAGTGCGACTGCATTGAAGGGGACCTGGAAGATAAATCAGCATCTCCCTCTATTAATTTCTACTTTGAAAGATTACTTTTAAGTTTTACAAGTTGAGTAGCCAGCTATCTAAAGCTAGGGCTTCCAAACCATCTACCTAAGGCATCTATAAAGAATAAAAACACTAACCGGTATTTGGTTATGGTTGTACTGCATTAATACACAGACCCTAAGAAACGTACACAAATTTCTTTTTTCTTGTATTTTTGGGACAAGGTCTTGCTCTGTCATCCAGGCTGGAGTACAGTGGCACCATCACAGTTCACTGTAGCCTTGAACTCCTAGGCTCAAGCCAAACTCCTGCCTCAGCCTCCTGAGTAGCTGAGACTATAGGCCTATACTAGCACACCTAGCTAATTTTTTAAATTTTTTGTAGAGATGAGGTCTCCTATGTTGTCCAGGCTGATCTTGAACTCCTGGCTTGAAGCGATCCTCCTGCCTCAGTCTTCCAGAGTGCTGGGATTACAGGCGTGAGCCACTGCACCCAGCCCACAACTTTCTTGTATACCAGCAACATGTGCTAGAATTTTAAACCAAATGCCTGCAACTTTCTCATCTAAAGAGATGCGTCTGTACTCAGGGACGGTACAGGGAGACCTTGTCTCTTTAAAAAAAAGGAAAAAGGTTAGGGATGTCCTAAATGAGTCAAAGCAGAGCAAGAGCTGGGCGCGGTGGTGCACGCCTTTAGTCCAGTTAGTTACACAGGAAAATCACTTGAGGCCAAGCTTCGGAGGCTGCAGTGTGCTATGATTGCTCCCATGAACAGCAGCTGCACTCCAGCCAGCACTAAAAGATAAAATCTTTTTAAAAAATTAAATAAAATTAAGTAGAGAGAGACTTCCAGCTGAGTCCCTGTGAAACCCCACTCACTGAGAGTTTCCTGATATAAGAAAGTAAAAACCAATTCACTGAGAAAAGGCCTCTATTCATTTCTTAGTGTAATACAATGAATTAAGGAAAATGGATCAAAATTCCTGGAACACAAGATAAATTACTAAGTTATAATTTTTTTTTTTTTGTGACAGAGTCTCACTCTGTTGCACAGGCTAGAGTGCCGCGGCATCAGCCTAGCTCACAGCAGCCTCAAACTCCTGGGCTCAAGTGATCCTCCTGCCTCAGCCTCCCGAGGAGCTGGGACCACAGGCATGTGCCATCATGCCCAGCTAATTTTTCTATATATGTATTTTTAGCTGTCCCTATAATTTCTTTCTATTTTTAGTAGAGACAGGGTCTTGCTCTTGCTCAGGCTGGTCTCGAAATCCTGAGCTCAAACATACTAAGTTACAACTTTTCAGGTAATTCCAAATTTTCAAAGTAGAAAAGTATTTTGTGATACATATTAATTTAGATGTTAAAAATAAACATGAGGGGCTGGGCACCTCAGCACTCTAGCCCAAGTGACAGAACAAAAAAAATAAATAAATAAAATGAAATAAAATAAATAAATAAATATGAAACAACAAAGGGCAGCTTAAATTACTCGCAGATAAATTTTAAGTTCTTACAGAGCATCTCCCAGCAAACAAATGATGCTGTAAAGCAAAATCCCAATTAAACAAACCGCCTTAGACTCTCCAGTGGGGCCCATCTGGCCGTCACATCTGGGAGACCCCGCCCTGCCGTCCAGGTCCACCGCTAGGCAAGTGCCTCCCCGACTGTGCTGTTTTCAAAGCAGTAAATGAGGAATGTCACAGCATCCCCCTCACAGATCACTAAGCCCGTCCATGGGAAGTGCTTGGCAGAGTGCCAGGCCAGGGCGAGCGCTCAAAACCAGATGGGCTGTACAGAGTTGGGCTGCCTGGGCTCCAGTTCCAGCCCCAGCTTTCAACAGTGCCATTCTGGCCAAGCTGACTCTGAGTCCCTGCCTTGGTTTTAACATTAGATCATCTATAAAATGGGGATAATAACAGGACCACTGTGAGTAAAGGTGTTAACACAGGCTTAGAACAGAGTACTCACAGAATAAACATTTAGGAAATGCTACCTGTCACTGTTTTTGTTTTTTCATCACCCCAAATCCTAAAGAATTCTCAGCAACCTGGATTCTAAGTTGCAAATGTTCTGCTGTTGGAATCTTTTTTTTTTTTTTTTTTTGAGACAGGGTCTTGCTCTGTTGCCCAGGGTAGAGTGCAGTGGCATCATCATAACTCACTGCAACCTCAAACTCCTGGGCTCAAGCGATCCTCCTGCTTCTGCCTCCCAAGTAGCTGGGACTATAGGCACGCACCACTGCACCCAGCTAATTTTTCTATTTTTTGTAGAGATGGGGTCTTGCTCTTGCCCAGGGTGGTCTTGAACTCCTGAACTCAAGCACTGCTCCTGCTTCCCGTAGTGCTAGGATTACAGGCATGAGCCACGGCGCCTGGCCTAGAATCTACTTCGGACAATAGTAATACTGAACACTTTGACAGTGCTCTCTGGGTGCCAGGTGCCGCTGTGAACACTCCCTGAATCCGTACAGTCATTCTATGAGGGTGGTATTACCCCTGTTTTTTTTTTTTTCCTTTTTTAATTTCTTTTTTGCCAAGTATTTTGGGATGGGAATTATACCGTTCCAAAGATGAGAAACTGAGTCACATACAGCCAGTAAAAAGAAGTGCTGGAGTAGCCACTGGGATTAGGTGGAACATTTGCACCAAGCACAGAGCTACGCTCCAGAGCAGGGACGCTGGAGTGGGACCGCCTGGGTCTGGGTCCCAGCCTGGCCACTTGTGCGGGATCCCTTAGGCTCTCTGCACCTTAGTTTCTCTGGAAAATAGGGATAATTACACAACCTTCATCATAGGATTGTTCTGAGGATCAAATGAGCGACGAGTTATAAAGTGGTTAGAAGAGTGCCCAGCACAGAGAAAGCCACAGAAGTTTGTGTCAAGTAAACAAAATGAAGAAAATTTCTCCCACAAGTTCAGATTACCTGATAGGGTGTCAGACCATGTAAAGGACTGAGTGGCTTTGGCACCGGGGGCTGCAGCTGGCCAAGGTAACCTAGCACAGCCAGATCTCGAAGAATTTTGTTATGTAATTCTCTGCAAAGTAAATCACAACGAGGTAAGTAGCGATTTGACCTGCCATTACCACCTTCCACTCAGAAAATGGAGATTATATCCACGCCCAGCGCTAGGCTTGGCTTTGAGACACCCCTACCCTAGCATCTGTGGGTCTTGCCTTGGCAGACCCCCAGCTAAAAAACCAGGAAGTATAAATACTCTCCTTTAAGTCAGAGCTCTTGGTCACCAGACCTGGAGAACACTACTGGATATTTCCACTGGGAAAATGACAGTTCAAAACACAGCTGATTCTCCTTTGTAAATGTATAGATGTAGCAGATTTGAAAAATTTTAGAGGACTTAGTACTTTTAAGGAATTGACAACAGAATGCCTTGTTCAACTGAAGGAAAGCCAAAAGATGGTTTCTTTACCTATTTCTTGGAGTTATTCTGAATGCAAACTCCGAATGAACGCGCATTAGTTTATGTCCAGTAAACACAACCAGACTCTCTTTTTCTTCATCAGCAAATTCCAAATTCTCTGCAAATTCTGCAAGTTTGAAGCCTTGATTTCTTATCTTGGACTTGCTTTTTGTGTACAAGCCATCCTTGTCATCTACATAGCCCGGGGTGAGGGTTGGCATGTATTTACTGTGGGCAGAACTGAACTGAACGACGTGGCTGGGAGACAGCAATCGGATCAGATCAATGAGAAGCAAAAGCCCTTCATCTGTGAGGAAGGAGATGACATTAGCACAGTTGATGCACTAAAGAACAATGATACATTCCTACAAGAAATGAGTACAGTTGTTCTAAGACAAAGAAACAACCAATAAGAAGGCATCTCTTAAAAACTGGGCTTCAGCACGAATGCCTGGGAGCCAAGAGTGTGCTCACGCTGCCCGTCCTCCGCCTGCAGAGGTGCAGCCTTACCTAACACCCAGCCCATTGTGTTGATGATGAGAGGAGACTCTCTCTTGTAAGAGCTGAACACATATTTTATTATCTCAATGTAATTTTCATAGTCGTTTTTACAAGAAGTTTTCCCATAATACACCATCTTCTGCGGTGTCCTCTGGTGGGAGAAAGGTGGTCCTATGAAGATAAAGACAAGAGTAATCAATTTCTGACTGCTACAGGTAGTGAGGGTTTGTTTCAGCCATCATCGCCGACAAAGGTCCTTAGGCAATCTGAGACCATCCCACCAATAGGAATAGCTGTACTTGCAGTTTTGGAAACCCGAGCTTTCAACTTAACAAAATCACATGCTCACTGACACACACAGCTAATCCCAATTATGTCCTGATGGCCATTCGTTCAACAAACACTTACTGAGCACCTACAACGTGTTGGGTTTGGCCCAGATACTTGGTATATATTTGTGAACAAGACAAACACCCCCACCCTTAAAGAGCTCACATCCCAGTGAAAGGACAATTCGTAGCCAGAGCATCACCTGTTGGAATATAGCACTGACTCTGTTATAGGTTCTTCACGTGGTATTTCACATAGTCTCTAATTTTCATTAAAAAAAGCTCTATGAGGGAAGTAGTATTATCCCTATTTTTACAGATGAGCAAATTGAGAAAGACATTAACTTGAACACAGTCAGAGAGTAAATGTCAAGCCTCGCCTGAGCACAGGCGGCCTGGCTCCAGAGTGTGCGCTCCCGATTGCCACACTGGTCTGCCCAGCCCAAGCCACTTCCTGTCTGCTCTGGTTGGGGACAGGGAGTCAGTTGAGCAGTTCCATAGGACCAGGTCCAGCGCCATCAGCAGGCCAGTGATCAGGACTGTGTGGCAAGAAGGTCAGCAGAGTGTGGCCCCTGGTCAGTGTGGTTGGTGCCAGGCCACCTGGGACAGAGATTCAATCAGCAGCATGGCCACTGTCACTAGAGCTGGGAATTCAGCCAGCAAGGCTCTCTTCACAGTTGGGACCAATAAGGCCAGGGATCCAGGGGGCCAGCAGCAGAGGGACCGGCCTGGCCTGTGTAGTTGGGAGACTGAACAGAGGCACTGAGCAAATATGTGAACATATTGCCAATCATCACAGCCAGGCTTCTTGCCACCAGAGAAGGAACTTCCAAATACGGAACAGGGTGAGGCTAACCAGAATGAACCCTTGGGGGTTAGGCTAGAATCAGAATGATAGTCATAAAGTCCTGGCTTTTATAACAATAAATCGATAGA
The DNA here is from genome assembly GCF_020740605.2 of Lemur catta. Lineage (NCBI taxonomy): Eukaryota > Metazoa > Chordata > Mammalia > Primates > Lemuridae > Lemur > Lemur catta. The sequence goes on along the minus strand of NC_059130.1, from coordinate 122,702,404 downwards.
AAAGATACGTGTACATGCACATATGCACACACACATATGGTGCATATGGTTTAAACACACATATATTCTAGCTGCATCCACCGAGAGGACCTATAAACAATGACATGCCAGAGGCAATGAACAAATCTAGTACCAAGACCCTGGTTTTCAACTATCATTCTCCACTGAAAAAACTAGGGCTTTTTGGAGAAATAATTCATTCCAAGGTTATGGAAAGGAAAGTAAAAGATTATCCTGGAACATCTTGTTTTGCCCAATAGTGCTCAAAAAAGGATGGGGCTATGGGTTAGCCACGGTCAGCAGGGCTGTGGGGCCTAGGCAGGGGCAGCCAGGGCTGAGGAGGTGGAAGGCTCCGGAGCAGGTGGGTCTGGGAGCCAGCAGACTGAGAGGCTGGTTATATACAGGAATACTGGGCAAGTAAGTTAGTGTAGTAACAGCAACGACATTGGCTGGGCACGGTGGCTCACTACTGTAATCCCAGCACTTTGGGAGTTCAAGGCAGGAGGATTGCCTGAGGCCAGGAATTCAAGACCATCCTGAGCAACATCTCTACAAGACACCATCTCTACAAAAAAGAAAAAGTTAGCCAGACATAGTGACAGTGACGTAGTGATGAATGCCTACAGTCCCAGCCACTCAGGAGGCTGAGACAGGAGGATTCCTTCAGCCCAGAAGTTTGAGGTTGCAGGATGCTACAATGACACCAACTACACAGTAATCCAGGTAACAGAGCAAGACCCTATCTCCACCCCCCCCCAAAAAAACATCAAAAGAAAAGTATGGTATCGGCAGAAGAACAGACATGTAGCCCAATCGAACAGAATATAGAGCCCCAAAATAACCTTTCATACATATGGTCAAATGATTTTCCAGAAGGGTACAAACACCATTCAATGGGAACGAGGACAGTCTTCAACAAACGATGCTGGGAAAACTGGATATCCACATGCAGAAGAATGACGTTGGACCCGTTCCTTATACCATACATAAAAGCTAATTCAAAATAGATCAAAGACCTAACTTAAGAGTTAAGACTATAAAGCTCTTAGAAGAAAATATTAGCAAAAACCTTCATGACACTGGATTTGGCAATGATTTCATGGATACAACACCAAAAGCACATGCAACAAATGAAAAAATAAACTAAACTCCATCAAAATAAAGAACTTTCATACATCAAAGAATACTATCAAGAAAGCAAAAAGATAACCTACAGGAACGGGAGAAAGTAATTGTAGATTATTTATCTGATATGGGATTAATATCTAGAATATACAAAGAACTCCTAGACTCAACCAACCCAATTCATAAATGAGCAATGTTCAAGGACTTGAACAGGACATTTCTCCAAAGAAGATACACAAATATCCAATAGCACAAGCTCAACATCATTAGTCATTACAGGAATGTAAATCAAAGCCAAAATAAGATATTACTTCACACTTACTAGGACAGCTATAAACAAAATAACAGCATCAGTGAGGATACGGAGAAACTAGAACCCTCATGTATTGCTGCTGGGAATATAAAACAGGACAACTACTGTGAAAAACATTTTGGCAGTTTCTCAAAACATTAAACGTAGAACTACCATCTGACCTAGCAATTCCACTCCTCGGTATGTACCTGAAAGAACTGAAAGCAAGGTCTGGAGGAGCTATTTGTCTACCCATGTTGATGGCACCATTATTCACAGCAGCCAAAACGTAGAAACAACCCAAGTGTCCATCAACAGTTGAATGGTTCAACAAAATGTAATATATACATACAATGGAATAATATTGAGCCATAAAACGAAATTTTGACATGTGTTACAATAAGAATGGACCTAGAAAACATTATGCTGAGTGAAATAAGCCAGACAAAGAAGGATAAGTATTGTATAATTCCACTTATATGAGAATAGCCAAGTTCATCGGGACAGAAAGTAAAATAGAGGTCACCCGGGAAGGGGACAGAGGGAAGTTATTGTTTAATGAATACATTTGATATTGGGATGATAAAAAAGTTTTGGATATAGATAGTGTTGACGGTTATAAACATTGTGAATATATTTAATGCTACTGAATTGTACACATATGAATGACTAAACTGATAAATATCACGTTATGTAAATTTTATCATTAAGAAAAAACAATGTGGAATTCCAGGTTAGACTCTGAACCAGAAAAAGGACACTAGGACAACAGGTGAATTTTGAGTAAAATCTGTTTTGTAGATTGGGCTGGGCCTGGTGGCTCACGCCTGTAATTCTAGCACTCTGGGAGGCTGATGCGGGAGCACTGCTTGAGGCCAGGAGTTTGAGAACAGCCTGAGCAACATAGTGAGACCCACTCTCTACAAAAAATAGATAAATTAGCTGAGTGTGGTGGCATGTGCTTGTAGTCCCAGCTACTCAGGAGGCTGAGGCAGGAGGATTGCTTGAGCCCAGGAGTTTGAGGTTTGCTGTGAGCTATGATGACACCACTGCACTCTAGCCCTGGGTGACAGAGAGACCCTGTCTCAAAAAAAAAAAAAAAAAAATCTGTAAATTGGTTACATAGCATTGATTCAATGTTAATTTCTTGGTATAGATAGTTGTACATAAGATGTTAATATCAGGAGAGGGTGTGTTTCTTATTTACATAAAACAAAAAGAACAGGAATCTCATTTCCTAGAGAGTACCATAGTTTTTTTTGGAGGTTAGAGGAGTAGTTATGGAAAGAACATGAATTTGGTAGGAGCACATTCACTTTTAATATTTTATATTCTTTTGAGTTTTTTGTAAACATCAGTACTTGTGAATTTCATAAAAACTAGACATTTGAGAAATATATAATACATACCCAGAATTGGTTCTGTAACATTAAGTAAAGAAATACAACCAGGAGGAGTAAATTCTGTCTGTCCCAGATCACATTCCAAATAGTCAACACAGGAAACACTGTAAATTTTTAAGAAAGAAAAAAGAAAATCCTAACTAGTTTTACTCTGTAGAAAGCATAAATCAGATGGTGAAGATCTCATGCCATACACAGGCATAATGCACTGAGTATAGTTTCGGTGGAAAGCTACAAAGATGACAACTGGCATTTAAAAAAATGTCAAGAGAAAATGGTGCAAGTATGGTCATCTTCCATTCGCTACACGGATACAACTTGGTCCTTCCTAATACTTTTATTTTAAAACACAACAGAACTTATCCCTACTCTGAATCTCTGGATTCAGAAACAGCATCTGGACAAATACAGATTCTGAAACCAAGTGTCTCTTCTTGCAAGCTTGCCCACAGGCGAGGCAGTCACTCTGCCCTAGTGCTTTGTCACCACGTTCGAAAGCAGGCCAGTGAAGAACAGCAGTTTTACACACAGCTGAGCAGGTTACACACAGAGCTGTGTACAATTTCCACCTAAAGCCCAGATGCATTCCCACCAAGTTTCTTAAATCAAAAACCTCATTTCATGCCAAAAAATCTAGCAATATGTCAAAACCATAATAAAAGTACTCTTACCTATTTAACAACTGGTTGATCAGGTATCTATTAAATGTTGACTTTCCAACATCCTGAGATCCACAAACTAGAATGATAGGGCAGCCATCTACTTCTTCTGGAGGTGAAACAAACATTGGTCCCAAAAATTAGCCATCTTCTGTAGGATTCTGAGTAGTAATCCTCTGAGATTTTGGTGGAAAAACATTCAGATTTGTCAATGCATCTTACTTACCACAAGAAACATTGACTAACTCTTCCAGTGTGGAAAGGGCACTCTTTGATAAAAGAAGGCCTTTTTTTTTCTTCTCTCTTTTGATGCCAACAGACTTCAAGGCTAAACCTTCAGTATTAATCTGGAAAGTTGGACTCTGAAATTAACAGTTTAAATTTTAAGGAAAGGTGAAAATAATACATATTTTCTTCTTCAATTCTAAAGTAACTAAGTCTTACAGAGTTGTGAGGTACAAAAGATAAATTTGATCTTTTCCTTTCTCTCACCCCCCAAGAACCCAACCCATCAGCAAGTCTCGTAAACTCTATTCCTAAAGTTGTCCTTGTCTCTGTTTTCACAGCTTATGCTTACTCCCAAGCTGCTGTCACCTCTGCAGGAAACTCCAGAGAAAAAGAAAATGCATGGTAATGCAGGATTGCCATAAGAAAAACTCAAGAGAAGGCCCAAACCATAGAACAGGTTGGCGATCTGAAATAAAGTCAAGACGATCTCCAAAAATATAAAGCAAAAGACAAAGAACATATGCAAACAGAGCTGAAAGGATGTGGAAGACAGGTCTGCGAAGTCCAAGGGCAGAAGTATCAGGAAACCATGGGGAAAGCAACCCACAGAATAGAAGAGCAGCCCCAGGTGAAACAAGTGAGCCTCAGATGGAATAAACTGACCATGCAGAAGAGGGGGAAGGAAGGGCCACCACGCACACATCCTCGTGCAATTCAGCAACGCTGAGAAGAAAGGTACCACAAAAGGAATGATAAGCAGCCTGGTGGGAGACCTCCTGTCAGCAACACTGGCTTCTAGAGTAGCTCGCAACTCTATGAGAGGAGCAAGGCCTTCAAAGTTTTGAGGAAAAATTCTTTTAACCTTACAGTTCTACACTCTGCTCAACTACCAATTACTGAGGGCAAAATATGAACATTTTATAAAATGAGAAAATCAAAAGTTTGCCATCTGCTTTACATGAAAAAATAACTCCAGAATGTACTGACACATCGGGGCTGGGGTGGGGAGGGAAGTTACCCAAGAAAGAACATAAGGAATAGAAACAACAGTGAGTGGTTTAGGAAGTCCTAGAAAAACAAAGCTGAAGATGAATGAAAAATGAACGTGCCTGATCCGCGGCATTTGGAACATTCACTTTCAAGCAGCAAAGGCTCGGTAACACCCAATTCCGTTTCCCCGTCAGTGGCCCTGATCCGCAGGTTAAAATGTAAACGCAGTAGTCCACTGGTCGTCCTGCTCTCACTTCATACCTCTCCTCTCACTTCAAACCCCCAACTCCACCTACCGTCTCGTGCAGTGAGGGCCCCGACTCCATCTCTCCGGTGCAGCAGGAAACAGAACTGCCTGCCTCTGGCCCTCTCCTCTGAACTGCCAGCGCTCCCAGCCTACACAGCACAGAACAGACCCACCCCTCGTGGTCACCTCACTGACACAGCTCGGCCATCTTCTCCCCTCTCCAGGGCACCACCAGTTCTCCCTGTCCTCTGGAGCACTCCCACCTGCTGTGTTCAACCATGTTGTTTTTTTCACTCTTCATAACAAAATACAAAACTCTCTTGATCACACCTACCCCCCAACTACTGCTTCATTTCTTTCCCTCCCTTTACAGCTAAACTCTACAAGAGCAATATCTTTACTACCAAAATCCTTGCATCCCTCTCCCCCCAGGCTCTTGACCTCGTTCCTCAGACTAGGCCCCCAGCAGTCTGCTGAATCACACTCCTCCAGACCTGCTTCTACAGCCAACGCTCCTTTCTCAGCACTCATCTGACCATGAGCAGAACTTACCACAGCTGTTCACTTAAGTATCCTTTAAAGACTTCCTGGCTGGGCACAGTGGCTCATGCCTGTAATCCCAAAGCTTTGGGAAATGGAGGCTGGGGATCGCTTGAGCCTAGGACACCAGCCTAGGGACATAGCAAGACCTTGTCTCTACAAAAAATTTTTTAAAAAATTAGCTAGGCATGGCGGTGCACACCTGTAGTCCCAGCTACTTGGGAGGCTGCAGCAGGAGGAACACTTAAGCCCAGGAGTTCAAGGCTGCGGTGAGCTATGATGGCTGTACTCCAGCCTGGGTGACAGAGCAAGACCCTGTCTCTAAAAATAAATAAACAAACAAATAAAGCCTTTCTGACCTCCAGGACACCACACACCTGGTTCTTCTCTAACACCAATGACCAATCCTTCTCAGGCTCCTCTGCTGCTCCCTCTTCTTTGCCTAGACCTCCTCTTGGAGTGTCCCAGTGCTCAGACCTTGAACCCTCTTGTTTCTATTATCAACTCCCTCAGCATTATTATCCCACCCTGGGGCCTTGGGTGTCCTCTCTACTAAATGCTCCCTTGTTTACATCTCCAACCTCTCCTCAGAACTCCAGACTCACGTATTAAACTGCCCCCTTGACAGCTCCAACCGGATGTCTAACAGGCACCTCAAAGTTAACATAGTTAAACTTGCTCCTGCAGTGCCCCCATCTCAGGTAATGGCAACTCCATGCACCTAAATGGTTAGGCCAGGAATCTTGGTGTTATTCCTTGATTCTTCCTCACACCTCACATATCCAGTCCGTCCACTAATCCTGTAGGTTAGACTCAACCTTCTGGCTCATGGGAGGTAATGACAGTAATAGAGCCTGACTTTAGAAAGTGAATAATATAGCCAGAAAAAATTTAGAGGTGAGGAAAGAAAAAGATGCAAGAAAGTGTAAGCACATTTAAACTAATTTAAACTATTCATTCACGTAGAGAAAATTTATACTGTCTCAAGTTAATAAATTGAGATTATAAAGATAACCATTAAAAACCCAAAAGGCAATTAACCAACTACCATATGAAATGATGGCGTTTACTGGGGAATGAAACTGAAGAGGGGGAGGACAGACATGTTTCACGACATCCCTTTTGTCCCTATTTACCGTACACATGCATTACACTGTAGGAGCTACAGCACTAACAGGACAGACTGATCCTCCAAGACAGCGTCCTACACAATCACTTGATATGACTGTTTTGGTGCAAGTAATTAGCAAAACTCTGAATGAAAACTGGTTCGGAGGAGGAGGAAAAAAAATAAAAAAAAAAAGAATGAAAACTTGTTCTACCTCTTGTGTAAAAATGTAGGATAAACCTGGATAGCTGGTTATGAACTTTACAGTGGAAGTTTTCAGATGTTCTAGCAACACAATAGAACACAAAGGAGAAAAATTCTGCATCGACCAACATCTGTCATCTGAAAAGAGAAAAATGAACCACCTTAGAAGTAGTAACGGCACTAAATTCTATGCCCTTTAGGTCTATCATCTCTTGGTCCAAACTAAACTTTTTGAGAGTAGGAATTATGTTTGAGAGCCTTTCTCAGGGGGCCATATTGTATAATAGGAACACACCTGGCTGGGTTTGCCACATACTAACTTAGTGGCCTTAGACAATTATGTCTGTAATATGGTGAAAACAATAGTATTTTCATTCTCAAGATCCTTCTGAAATCTTTTTTTTAATTTAATTATTTTTTATTTCAGCATACTATGGGGGTACAAAAGTTTAGGTTATGTATATTGCCCTTGGCCCCCCACTGCTCCCGAATCAGAGCTTCAAGTGTGTCCATCCCCTAGACAGTGCCCATCGCACTCATTATGTATGTATACACCCATCCCCTCCCACCCCCCACATCTGCCCGACACCCCATTAATGTTATTCCTAAATGTGCTCTTAGGTGATGATCAGTGAAACCAATTTGATGGTGAGTACATGTGGTGCTTCCTTCTAAGGGTTTAAATAAAGTGCTTAGTGCAATGTCTAAACCATAACACGCATCTAAATATTTTTAGCCTTACGATAGTCATAGTCAGCCCTCAATAAATTACTCAGTTCTTTTCATTACCCAGGTTAAGGTGAGATTTGAGCAAAGTCCGGGCTTCCCTTTTGATCTCCTTCTTGCTTTTCTCAGGCATCGAGTAACGAACTGCATTGATAGTCAGGTGGGAGTGGGTATAGGTAGAGAAGACATCTTGGGCAGGTTGGCCTTGGCTGATGTTAAAACCAAACACCTGCACCTGGCCATAGAGGCAAGTCACACGGCAGATCCCACTAAAAGTGAAACCCTAGCAGGAAAAGAAAAAAACAAAGGAAGACATAACATTATAGATCCTGTTACTAATGACTGAAAAATTCTAAAATCTTAACTTGCTACTCACATATCAAAAGGCAGCCGATTTCTAAGTAACAGATTACACTGTACTACGTGACCATCATGTACTTTATATTTTTAATGGAAGATCATGCCCCATGGCAGCTAGAGAGAGCCCAGTGAATACTAACACATGAAGAACAGGAGGGTCCCACGAACTCAGCTCTGCTGTCTCCTCATGGTTCAATCATCCCATCTTACAAAGGGCCACTGCTTGCCAAATCTCTCCCCTTCCTGGGTTTTCACTTCCCTTCAGCGTTAGAGGGGGGATCTCCCCTACCAGAGCATATGTGAGGAATAAGGGTGCTGAATTAGGCTGCCTGATTTCGACTCCTAGTTCTGCCTCTACTGTAGAACTTCTGGCAAGTTATGTAACCTGTCTCCTCTGTAAACGTGTAAGAGAGCTGGGAGTATTATATGGTTTCATACACCTAAAACACTTAGAATCCTTACAGCTTGCCATTTCTAAGTTCCTAATAATTGCAACCTATCATTATATTTACTATTAAAAACCCTTTCAGCTCTGAACGCCTAAGGACCCAGTGGCACGGGACCCGTTACCTTGCTGCTCAGGGGGAACCTAGTTACCACCGCAACGACGCACAGACTTGAATCTGACTTGCAGCCAGAGAACAGGTCCAGAGGGACCACAGTCTTCTCCTACACTGTAACTCCCTGGGGCTGCGTCTCCACCCCGCTCTATCCACCAGGGGCTCCCGCTGGCGCGACCCACCTGCTGGACTGGCAGCAGAAGCAACGCGCGGCCCGGGCCCACCGGCCGCACGGGAGGGATGGGGAGAAGCGCAGAGCAAGGCCGGGAGGGGGCCGCGACCGGGGTCGGGGTCGCGCTGGGGGGTGGGTTAGGGGCCGCGGTCTTGGGCCTCCGGGCTTCATCCGTGTGCGACACCTGGCAAGCGACATCTCTCCAGTCCGCGCCAGCCGCCTGGGCTTGCAACAGCCGCCGCCGCAGGCGCCGCCGGGCGCACCAGCGTAGGTGCTTGAGCCGGCGGCGGGGCCTACGGCTGAGGACGAGCTGGGGCCGGGCCTTGCGGGCCCGTAGCCATGTGGAGCGGCAGGGACCCCGTTTGTGCTGCTGCAGCGAGTCCGCCATGCTGGTCCGCCGGCGGAAGTCGCGCGAGAATCTCGCGAGATCCCGTCGTCCGCCCCGCAGTCCGCCAAGCCGCTGAAAGGAGCGGTCTTGGAGCCGCTGGCGCCCTCTGCCGGCGGTTTCCGGCAGCGCGCTGGGAGGCCCCAGCCGGCCTGGGGGTGCGCTCTGCTCTCCCAACGAGGGCCCCATTTACATTATGCAAAAGCTCCCCCCGGACTGGTTTCAGAGAGAAAGCCAGACACCCTGGGCCCAGCCCCGGGTCCGCCTCTCCGGAAATCCACCTGGGATTTTTTTCCCCTGCAGAAAAAGCTCCAGGGTTGGCATTTTAAGCAAAACCGGTCTATTTGCATACCTTCGGTTTGCATGGATTTGTCTTCGGGCTGATGGGAGCAACCCTGTGTAACAAGGTGAAACTATGATGATTCGCTCAGATTTCAGTTCCAGAAAACTGAAGACTGGGGGGTAGGGATGGGGGGGCAACTCAAAGCCATGTCACATTCGGTAAACTGAGGCCCAGGTAAACAGTTCTAAAACCCACAGCTCCCTAACAGTAACTGCCTACACAGACTCCCTCAAGGGCCAAGGGTAGTTGTGTCCCAGCCTCCCCCCTCCCCCCAGCATGCCAGGGCTCCCTTTCTGAGCCAGGTGAAGCCACAGGCGCCAGAGCAAGGATGGAACCCACAACCGTCCAGAGGAAGGGTCATTCGGTGCCACCTGGTTTGCATCCGTGCCTTTGCCCTGCCCAGTTCCTGAGTGGGACCACAGGCCCGGAAGCAAACAGCCCTTCCAGGGCCATGAAGTTGCGAAGCGTCTGGACAGCTCCCTTTTATTCTATTTAAGCAACGGCCTCCTCAGAGCGCTCGGCTCGGCCATGCTGGACGCTGGGCTGTGTGTGTGGCCAGCATGTTGCTCCAGACAGCTCACCTGGTTGGCCTGCAACTTTGCATTTCCTGCTGCTGGGCTTACAGCTGCCACAACACCGAGTCCTCTCCCGACTTCAGCCTCCCTGGGGATTACCTCCTTGCAGGCCTGTTCCCTCTCCATGCTGAATGTCTGCAGGTGCAACGCAGACCTGAGGTGACCCTGTGTGACAGGTGAGTGCAGGGTCAGCAGAACCATCACTTAGTGGGACCTGTGGCCACGTAGCCCCTCTGCCGGCCCTCCTCAGCAGGGCCTTGCCATCTGTGCCTCTGTCCTTGCCACCTGAACTGCCCCCAGTTAATCCAGTCACCACTTTCAAGTGCCGGCTAGACCTTCCCAGACATTTCTGCCAGTTTCCACTTTGCAATACGTTATTCTGTCCTTGCTGTTAGAATGTGTTGTATTGTAACTCCGTTCAAGTCATCTCCTGGCTTTGTACCATAACTGGATGGCAAGGATTAAGCAAGGATGGTCATTCCATCTTCCATCTCCTACCCGAGTTCAAAACTCCTTAGTCTCCCAGATGGCAGGTGGGAAGGGGAGACACATGACACAAACCAGTAGATGCTTCAGGAGTTTAGCAAAGATAAATATGTTGGTGCCTTCAAGAAGTCAATGATCTAGGTAGAGTGAAACTACTGCTTTTTTTTAATTTTTTTTTTTTTTGAGACAGAGCCTTGCTCTGTCGCCCAGGATGGAGTGCAGTTGTGCTATCATAGCTCACTGCAGCCTAGAACTCCTGGACTCAAATGATCCTCCCAAGTAGCTAAGACTACAGGCACACACTACCAGACTGGGCTAATTTTTTTTTCTAGAGATGGGGGTCTCACTATGTTGCCCAGGCTAATTTCAAACACCTGGGCTCAAGTTATCCTCCCACCTTGGCTTTCCAAAGTGCTGGGGTTATAGGTGTGAGCCACTGCACTTGGTCTCCTTTTTTTTAAAGAAGATAGTTGACTGCAGACTGTGCAAGTAAGTCACAGGTCTGGAGGCTCAAGAATGCTGTCAGGGCTTAGCTGCAAGTTGACCTACACATGAAGCATAACCAACGGTTGGCCCAAGAGGAAGATTCTGGAAATCCTGGCATATGAGGACCTGCCCAAAGAGCTGCAGATAGGAGCCTGGGAAGAGAAGTTGGGTGGGGCAGGAGGGGAGGAAGACAGGCAAACTGGATTTAGATAGCTGGAGGACTGTCTCCTACAGGCGGCACTAAGCCTCCTCTGAGAGACTGAGGGGACAGAAGTGACAGAAGTGATGAACAGTCTGAACAGTCTTTTTTTTTTTTTTTGAGAAAGGGTCTCACTATATTGCCCAGGCTGCTCTCAAACTCCTGGGCTCAGATGATCCTCCTGCCTTAGTCTCCTGAGTAGCTGGGACTACAGGTGCATACCACGGCACCCGGCTTAGCACGTTCTTTGAGCAGGGCAGAATCATGTCACCAGCATGTCCCTGTTGGGTTCCAGACAGAAGTTCCCAAAGTAGGGGCAATGAGGCACACAGGCCCTCAACACATTCGTAGGTGTCCTGCCAAGAAGCACTAGTTAAACAAGGTTAAGCAGATGTTGTGGTCAAATTCTCTTTTTAAATTTTTTTGAGACAAGGTCTCACTCTGTCACCTGGGTAGAATGCAGTGGCATCATCATAGCTCACTGTAACCTCCAACTCCTGGGATCAAGTGATTCTCCTGCCTCAGCCTCCTTAGTAGCTGGGACTACAGGTGCATGCCATTATGTCCGGCTAATTTTTCTTTCTCTCTTTTTTTTTTCTTGAGACAGGGTCTCCCTATGTTACCTAGGCTGATCTCGAACTCCTGGCCTCAAGTGATCCTCCTGCCTGCCTTGGCCTCCCAAAGTACTAAGATTACAGGCGTGAGCCACCATGTCCAGCCTTATGTGTCGTCTTGTCTAGGCTATGGTTCCCAGGGCTGTTTGGTCAAACACTAGTCTAGGTGTTGCCATGAAGGTTTTTTCTAGATGCGATTAACTTTTAGATCAATGGACTGATTAACCAGATGCCCCTCCATAACGTGGTGGGCTTCCTCCAGTCAGTTGAAAACCTTAAAAGGCTGAGGTCCCTGGAAAAGGAGGGAATTCTGCCTCCAGATCGCCCTCGGCCTTAAGCCCATAACATCATCTCCTGTCAGAATGTCCAGCCTGCTGGCCTGCTCTGTAAATTTTGGACGTGCCACCCCCCCCCATAATTGTTGAGAGCCAATTCCTTAAAATAAACCTCTCTGACTCTACATACATGCCATTGATTCTGTTTCTCTGTAGAACCCTGACTAACACAGCAGGCTTCTCTGCTTCAGAACTTCGTAAGCCTTTTGATGCTACGATGCTTCTCCAAGGGTGGGGGGGCATGTGGCATTTCTCCAGCTTGTTCCCACCTCCCAAGGCCTGTTAACACCTACTGGAACTGTGTGTGTGCTTCAGGGCCCACGTTGAGATCATGGTTGTAGGGGACTGGACAGATGACCTCAGAGGTTCCTTTCTACCCCCAAAGCCTGGGAGTCTAGGGGACCAGGGATATCACTGGGGCCTCATCCTTCTCAGCTCTCGGCTCTCCCCACAGGCCCGGCAGCTTCAATGGCCACGGCTACCACCACTTCCAGACCATGCGGTTTGCCATTGAGGAGATAAACAACTCCACGGCCCTGCTGCCCAATGTCACCCTAGGGTATGAGCTGTACGACGTGTGCTCGGAGTCTGCCAATGTGTATGCCACGCTGAGAGTGCTCTCTGTGCCAGGGACACACCACATAGAGATCCAGGGAAACTTTCTCGACTATGTGCCCAAGGTTGTGGCGGTGATTGGGCCTGAAGACTCCAACCGTGTTGCCACCACTGCTGCCCTGCTGAGCCCTTACCTTGTGCCCGTGGTAAGCTGGAGCCTCAGAGATTTGCCCATCTCCCTCCTGGCAAATCCAGCATGGGCTGGGGAGGGTGGGCAAGAGCTGCTGTCTCCTCAAAGCTAGTCTTGCCCCTGGATTTCTTGGGCAGTGAAAGCTCTTTAGTCGCATTGCAGAGGTCCCTGCCCAGCATGGTCCCTGCCCAGCCTTCCTTCCTCTCCAAGGGCTGGTTCCAGATCTCCCTGCCCCCACCTCGTGGGAAACCCATTCTCCTTTGGAACTACTGCCCTGCAGCTGCACACCACTGCCCTCCCCTCCCGCTCCAGCCGAGGTTCCTTCTCCTTTGTTAACAACGAAACACCTTTCACCTCCCGCCCACATGCTCCACCTGCCTTCCTTCCTTTCTTCCCTTCACTCAGAAGTGGGGGGTGTTCCTTTGTCCTGTCCCTGTGCATATGCCTGTCCTGTCCCTTGGGCCTGCCCCTCCTGGCCTGTAACGGCCCTGCATGCCCTCCCTGCCCTTTCCATCACTTGCCTCTCCCTTCCCATCTGCTCCTGGCCTGCCCCAATTCTGCCCTCACCACTCTTGTTCTCGCACCTTCTCGATCTCCACATCTAAGGAGTGCTTTTCAGCCCTTCTTTATCTTACATGACTTCTTGGTGACTTCTTCCACCACTCCTGCTACGACACTCTTTCCTCAGTGCCTGTGCCCCCTACGTCTTCCACTTTCAGTGTGGAGAGTCCTCCTGCCCTGCTGCCCCTGAGAAGCCGCCCTCCTCTCCTCCCCAGTCCTGGGCAGGCCCCGATGAGACACACCACTTCATGGACCCAGCAGGCCCCAAGTTGACCTTACCCCACAAACGACACAAGAGTCTTCTCTTCCTGCATCCCGCACCTGGAGCCAGACCAGAACCCCAGCAGTCCTGCCTGTCCCACCTGTAGTCCCTTATTGTGGCCTTTCCTTCTTCCTTCTCAATGTCAAGTCCATCCCCCACCTCTTCTCCACTGCTGCAGCTTGAATTCAGACCAGTGTCATCTCCCAGCCAGATTATTCCATCAGCTTCCCATGAGTTCTCCCTGACTCATCTTGAACCTTTCCTAACAAGTTCTTCACTGAAGTCAGAGATATACTTCTAAAACTCCAGTCTGAACATGTCACCCCTCTGTGGACACCCTTGGGGGCTCCCCGTGGCCTACAGGACAAAGACTAAGCCCTTTAGCTTGAGAGTTTAAGCCTTCTGCCCTGTCCCACCTGTGCTCCCCTTCTCACAAAGGGCCTCCCGCTGAGCAGAAGTCCCTGAAGTTCCCTAAACACACCATACTATTTCACTGTACGCTTGCTGCTTTGTTCCCTTTGCTTAGAATGTGTGTCCCTCCCCCCTGTCCACTGGGGACAAGTAGGAGTTCCCACTCCTCCCCCAGGAACCCCCGGTGGAGCCTTGTGGTTCTTTGTATGTAATTTGTCAGTCTGCATGTTGAGCACTGCTCTCCTGATCTCTGTCCCCCCTGTATTCCCACACAGCACAGGGCCAGGCACTGGGGGGCTTTCAGTTGAGGTTGATGCCACTGAACTTGCTGAATGCCCCCCCCCAACACACAGATCAGCTACTCGGCCAGCAGCATGACACTTGGCATGAAGCGGAAATATCCCTCTTTTCTGCGCACCGTCCCCAGTGACAAGCACCAGGTGGAGACCATGCTGCGGCTGTTGAAAAAGTTCGGGTGGGTCTGGATCTCACTGATCGGCAGTGAAGGTGACTACGGGGAGCCGGCAGTGCAGGCACTGAACGACAAGGCCACCAAGCAGGGCATCTGCATTGCCTTCAAGGACTTGGTGCCCTTCTCTGCCCGGGTGGGTGATGAGAAGATGCAGAGCATCATGCGCCACCTGGCCCAGGCCAGGACCACTGTTGTGGTTGTCTTCTCCAACCGGGAGTCAGCCAGGGTGTTCTTCGAGTCTGTGGTGCTGGCCAACCTGACCGGCAAGGTGTGGATCGCCTCAGAAGCCTGGGCCATCTCCAGACACATCACTGGGGTTCCTGGGATCCAGGGCATCGGGACGGTGCTGGGTGTGGCCATCCAGCAGAGGTTTGTCCCTGGCCTGGAGGAGTATGAAGAGGCCTATGCCTGGGTGGACAAGAGGGCTCCCAGGCCTTGCACCAATGGCTCCTGGTGCAGCAGCAATCAGCTCTGCAGAGAGTGCCAAGCTTTCACGCCACACTCGATGCCCAGGCTCGCAGCCTTCTCCATGAGTTCTGCCTACAACACATATCGGGCAGTGTACACTGTGGCCCATGGCCTCCACCAGCTCCTGGGCTGCACCTCTGGAGCCTGTTCCAGGGGCCGAGTCCGCCCTTGGCAGGTAAGAGAACATAGCCCTGGGAACCCTGTGTCAGGGAGAACAGCCAATCCTTAGACAAGCAGAGTGGGCACTCTCTAGCCTAAGTGCCAGGGTCTCATCTCTGAACCTTGCCTTCTCTCAACCACCCACCATGCCTTGGAAGTGTCAAGGGACAAGATCTAGGGCTAAAAATGTCTGTAAGGAGTCCTTTGTCAGAGGCCTCCTCTCAGCAGGCTGGTTGGAGGCTCAAGGGGCTTCCAAGGAGGGGAGGGGGCTGTGAGGAAGGGACTAGACCTTCTGGGTGGGCTGAAACCACCCAGGATAGAAGCCTAAGAAGGCCTCAGGCACTGGCTTCCTGGGCCATCTGGGTTTGTGTGGTCTACCATGGCTTCATGATATGTTTGTTTCAGCTTCTGGAGCAGATCCCCAAGGTGAATTTCCTTCTACATGAGGACACTGTGACATTTAATGACAATGGGAGCTCCTTCAGTGGCTATTCCATAATTGCCTGGGACTGGAGTGGGCCCAACTGGACCTTCACGTTCGTCGGCTCCTTCACATGGTCTCCAGTTCAGCTGGACATAAATGAGAGCAAAATTCAGTGGCACCAGAAGGACAACCAGGTAATGGTGATGTGACCTCTCACCAGGTGACTGCCTCATGGGCAGCCTGGAGCCTGGGGTGATGCTGGCACAGCATGCACAGAGCAGGAGGGCGATGCCAGGTGTCAGGCTGACATCGCTCTATCCAGCCCTGCCAAGGAAGCAGGGAAGGTACTAGCACACAGACACCCAGTGCGGCGTTGGTTTACATGACCAGGGGCTCTGCCCTGGGGGTGAGCCCTGAGGGCAGGTGCACAGAGATTCTGTTTTCTGTTCCACATGTGAGCTGCCGTTTGAGGTGGGCCCCTCTGTGTGGTTGCAGAACACCTGTGGCTTCTTACAGGTGCCTAAGTCTGTGTGCTCCAGCGACTGTCTTGAAGGGCACCAGCATGTGGTTGTGGGTTTCCAGCACTGTTGCTTTGAGTGTGTTCCCTGCGAGGCTGGGACCTTCCTCAACAAGAGTGGTGAGTGAACAAGTGAGTGGGTGGGCTACCCAGCACCCTGGGGACCACATGGTAGATGGAAGGACCTCCCTTGTCCCCCATGTGCACACACCCAGCACTAGAACCTGGGCCCTAGTCACGGGCTGCCAATTAGGTACAAGGTGGAGGACACCTGCCATCAGACTGAGTTCTAATCAAGAAGAAACAACAAACCGACAAGATAGCTTTAGACCAAGGTGCGTCCTTTATTAGAGAGCTCCCATCACAACTTTTACAGATCCAATCTTATCCTGAATTCAACCTTTTTCTCCAAGTGAATGTAGCTACTTTTCCCTTTGTACCCTCTTGTCCTAGTTGTCCCTTCTATTGCCCAGGCCAAAGACAGCTAGCTCCTTGAACAGCTTGGCCTGGATGTAGACACTAGCACATTTGCAGCAAAAACCAAAACAAAACAAGCTAAAAAACCAGGATGTCCCATCCAGGGTGCAAAGTCAAGATCAGAGAGCAAATTATGTAGCTAAGGGCTCAGCCTAGAGCTGGACTCCTGGGGCCACCTTCTTTCCTTTTACTATCCCTGTGGGGATGGGGATGCATTTCTTCTGTCCTCATTGAGTGAGTCAGGACTCAAGAAACCACAGAGCTGCAGCTCAGGAAGGAGGATTTGGTTAGTGGAAGTGCTGGAGGGAAACATGAAAATTCCCTTCCTTTAGGGCTGGCTCCCATCGGATCATAGCTAATGGTATAGTATGTGGGCAGAACTACCAGGGCAAGGCCCTTGCTAGGGACCTCTTGGTTTGCCAACCCCTGCAGGGATTGTGAGCCATATAGAACTCAGGCGTATGTCTCCAGAGTCTGTAATTAACACAGACATTTTGAGGAAACGCTTGGCCTCAGGCCTCCCTGCTGGCTACCCACCCTCCTGCCCCTGCTATGGCCAGCAGAGCCTAGCTGCCATGGTACAGCTCTCCCAGCATCTTGCAGGCCTGCACAAACTCCCTCTTACCAACTCTCAGGAACCTTCTCTGCCTTCCCTTTCAGACCTCTACAGCTGCCAGCCTTGTGGGAAAGAAGAGTGGGCACCTGAGGGAAGCCAGACCTGCTTCCCACGCACCGTGGTGTGTTTGACTTGGCATGAGCCTATCTCTTGGGTGTTGCTGGCAGCTAATTCGCTATTGCTGCTGCTGCTCGTTGGGACTGCTGGCCTGTTTGCCTGGCACCTAGACACCCCTGTGGTGAGGTCAGCTGGGGGCCAGCTGTGCTTCCTCATGCTGGGCTCCCTGGCAGCAGGTAGCTGCAGCCTCTATGGCTTCTTTGGGGAGCCCACGCTGCCCACATGCTTGCTGCGCCAGGCCCTCTTTGCCCTTGGTTTTGCCATCTTCCTGTCCTGCCTGACAGTTCGCTCCTTCCAACTGGTCATCATCTTCAAGTTTTCCACCAAGCTACCCATGTTCCAACGTGCCTGGGTCCAAAACCATGGTGCTGGCCTGTTTGTGCTGATCAGCTCAATGACGCAGCTGCTTATCTGTCTAACTTGGC
Organism: Lemur catta; assembly: GCF_020740605.2. Classification (NCBI taxonomy): domain Eukaryota; kingdom Metazoa; phylum Chordata; class Mammalia; order Primates; family Lemuridae; genus Lemur; species Lemur catta. The sequence continues at coordinate 122,684,713 of NC_059130.1, read as the reverse complement.
TTGCGGTGTGGACCCCACTGCCCACCAGAGAATACCGGCGCTTCCCCCAGCTGGTGATGCTTGAGTGCACAGAGTTCAACTCACTGGGCTTCGTGCTGGCCTTCGCCTACAATGGCCTCCTCTCGGTCAGCGCCTTTGCCTGCAGCTACCTGGGGAAGGACCTGCCAGAGAACTATAACGAGGCCAAAAGTGTCACCTTCTGCCTGCTCCTCAACTTCGTGTCCTGGATCGCCTTCTTCACCGTGGCCAGCGTCTATCAGGGCAAGTACCTGCCCGCTGTCAATATGCTGGCCGCGCTAAGCAGCCTGAGCAGCGGCTTCAGTGGCTATTTCCTCCCCAAGTGCTATGTGATCCTCTGCCGCCCAGACCTCAACAGCACAGAGCACTTCCAGGCCTCCATCCAGGACTACACGAGGCGTCGCGGCTTCACCCGACCAGTGGGGTCCTGCGGGGCCGAGCGGGGCGGGCAGGACTGTAAGCCTTCCGTGGCCTGAGGGTCGAAGGTCGAGCAGGAGCGTGGGCCTGGGGTGTCCGGGAGGCCTTTGGACTCCTTGGTCTTGGGTCGGGATGTCTGAGCGCACAGGAGAAGCCGACTCAGACTCCGGGCTGCCAATAAACAGGCGAAATGCGAGTCTGCGTCTCGGCTGCGCTTCCGGTCTGGGGAGGGGGCGGTGTCGCCTCTTCAAGTGTGAGCCGGAAGCCCAGCAAAGGCGGACGCCCAGCTTGGCGTTGCTGGGCAACTCCGGGGGGCGGGTCCAGCGCCGAGAGCATTGGGCCTGGGCCCGCCCTCCCCTGCATCCCATTGGCCGTTCTCGGAAGTGTCCCGCCCCCCCGGGTTGGAGCTAGAAGCCCTACGCGACCAAGGCGCCCGCCTGGCCGGCGCGCCCTTACGTCACGTCCGGCGTGGCGGCGGTGGTGTCTCCGCAGGGTAGGCCGGGCACGCACGGACAGGGCAGTTGTTTTGTGGGCTGTGGAGGTGACGGAGCGCGGGGCCGGTGGGGCCGGTGCAGGGAGGACCAGCCCGGGTGAGGAGGGTGCGGCGCGAGGGAGGGAGCGGCTGCGGGCCGTCGTGGTCGCTGATAGCAGCGTGGCCGCGGCTGCCTTCCGCCCGGCGGCTCGGGACCTGTGGGCGCGGCGTGGGCTCCGCTCACCTGTCCGCGTGCGCCGCCCTCCCCCGTCCACGGTCTTCAGTTCGCGCACATGCCCTGCCTCCTTTTCCCAAACTTTGATTCCTCCCACCAGCCCCTCTTCGCGACCCTATCTCCAGCCATGCCCCGTCTCCCAGCTAGTCCGCCTGCGCCCCCGCCCCTCTCTGGCCAATCCAATATGGCCCCCGCCCCCCTCCCCGGAGGCTGTCAGCCTATTCCTCTTCTCCGCGTGCACCCTCTAACCTTGATCTAAGCCCTCGTTCTGATATTAGTCCAACTTCCCCTTTCTTTTCAAATCCAGGGGCTTTCTGTTGCATACCCTCGGTTGGGCTGGCCAGGGTGTCACTGCTGCCTTCCTGCTCTTCTGATCATGGACGGCTCCTTCGTCCAGCACAGTGTGAGGGTTCTGCAGGAGCTCAACAAGCAGCGGGAGAAGGGCCAGTACTGCGACGCTACCCTGGACGTGGGGGGCCTGGTATTCAAGGCACACTGGAGTGTCCTTGCCTGCTGCAGCCACTTCTTCCAGAGTCTCTACGGGGATGGTTCAGGGGGTAGTGTTGTCCTCCCTGCTGGCTTCGCTGAGATATTTGGCCTCTTGTTGGACTTTTTCTACACTGGTCACCTCGCCCTCACCTCGGGGAACCGGGATCAGGTGCTCCTGGCAGCCAGGGAGTTGCGAGTGCCTGAGGCTGTGGAGCTGTGCCAGAGCTTCAAGCCCAAAACCTCAATGGGACAGGCACCAGGTAGCCAGAGTGTGCTGGGGAAACCTGCTTGCCAGGAGGTGAACAGCCACCTCAAAGAGCCAGAAGGCTTGGAGGAAGAGGAAGTTTCCAGGACTCTGGGTCTAGTCTCCAGGGATCAGGAGCCCAGAGGCAGTCACAGCCCCCAGAGGACCCAGCTCTGTCCCCCTGCTCAGAGTGAGAGTCCCTCCTTCCTTCGTGGGAAACTCAAACAGGCTCTGAAGCCTTGCTCCCCAGAGGACAAGGAGCCTGAGGACTGCAAAGTGCCCCCAAGGCCCTTCAATGCTGAAGGGGGGCAGCTGCAGGGCGGGAGTAATGAGGTACTGTGCTGTGCCCAAGGTGCTGGAACTGGGGAAATAAGAGTAGGGGGAAAAGATCGACACTTTTTTGGGGTAATCTGGACCCCAACGAAGAATTTCTGTTATGTGGGTTTGGAATAGGCTTTCTCCAAACCAAGAAAGCTGGTGACCTCAGGCTGAGCTTTCTACTGGTTGTAGCTGTCCATATGGGTGCCAGTTTCCTAGGAGTGGAGAAGGCAGCATCAGGACTACAGGTGTTTCCCCAGGCCAGTGAAATGCAGCCAGGCTTCCCGTTCCCCATAAACAGAGCCACTTGTCTCCAAATGCAAGGTGCAGATGCTATCTGCCCTGGGCTCCTGAAGGGAACAGTCCCTGATGAAGGGACTTGTTTGGGTTAGGGGTTGGGATAGAACTGGAGCTGAGTCCCCACAACCTCTGCTGATTAATTTGGTGACCCCACCCCCTCCTGCTGCGTCTTCTGCCCTAGTGGGAAGTGGTGGTTCAAGTGGAGGACGACGGGGATGGCGATTACATTTCTGAGCCTGAGGCTGTGCTGACCAGGAGGAAGTCAAAAGTAATCAGCAAGCCCTGTGCTACTGAGCCAGCCCTGAGCGCAGGTTCCCTAGCAGCTGAGCCCACTGAGAACAGAAAAGGTACAGCGGTGCCGGTTGAATGCCCCACATGTCATAAAAAGTTCCTCAGCAAATATTATCTTAAAGTTCACAACAGGTAAACGTTCTGTTTTTCTATTTTCTCTTCCTGTCTGCCATTTCCACGTTGGGGGAGGGATCCTGTGCTTCCCACTTGGTGCCTGGCATTGGCACAGTTCTGGTCATCAGGGAGTGAGAACATAGTTTTGGGTGGGATTCTTCCTCCCCCTGCTGCTGTGAGTCCTCTGGCTGGAGATGGGTTTGTGGACACCTTGTCAATAGGTTCCACCCACTGTGGACCTTGCCCTCCGGCTGGTTCCTACCAACAGGAGGAGAGAAGCCTGTGGACCCTGTGCAGGCGCTGAGGCCTAACCTTAGGTATTAGTAATTAAAATTAAATAAAAAATTTAGGTCCTTAGACACACTAGCCATATCTCAAGTGCTCAGGAGCCACATGGCTCCTGGCTACTGAATTGGACTGTGTAGCATAGAACATTCCCATCAGCACAGAGAGTTCTCTTGGAAAGTGCTGCTCCAGTGTCCCTGCAAGGTCTGTGGGGATGGCAGGTAGGCGACATGCCTTCCAGTCCTATCACTCTCCAGCCAAGACATCACTAATCCCATCACAGGGCACTTTCCTGCCAAGCCTAATGAGGCCACAAATCTTTTCTCACTGTGACATTCAAGGAAGCCACCAGTGATCACCTGGAATTGGAGCTGGGGGTGAAACCAGGTTGCTATACCTGCGCACTTTGCTCTGTGGCAGCTGCTGCCAGTGGACTCTTTGGGTAATCGCAGTGTATGGGGAACTGTGGGGCAGTCGCTGTCCTGCCTGGACACTGCCAGGGTGAGACTCAGGTGCTCACACTTCTCCAGTCCTGACCTTGGGCTTCAGGTTGCTGGATTGGCCCTGAGAACTGGGAGGGGAGGGGAGTGATGACTTCATGAGGTGATTTTGATGGCGGATGAGGACAACTGGTGCAGTGACGAGAGGAAGAGAGCAGTGCTTGGCTTCTGGCTGGTCCTAAGAGCTCTCGCAGTGCTGCACACGGGCTGAGGTTGGTTCATTTAGTTCATTTGTTCAACAAACTGTGAGGCAGCTGATAAGACTCTTGTGGGCACTCAGGATATATCAGTGAACAAAACAATGGTCCCTTGTGGAGCTTATGCAGGGCCATGCAGATGACAGACAATAAGTAAATTTGTGTGTGATAGAAGGTGAGAAGTGCTGTGGAAAAAGAAAAAGTAGAGGAGGCCCAGGGGTTGGGGGGGTTCAGGTGGGGTCAGGTTGCAATTTTAAATAACAGTGGTCTGGGGGGGGCTTGCTGAGATGGTGAGATTTGAGCAATGACTCAAAGGAGGTGAGGAAGGTGACCAAATGGGTGACTGGGGGTGAGGGCTGTGGGGTAGCAATGAGCCTGGTGGGTTGACGGACAGCAAGGAGGTGCGTGCCTGACCTGGTGGGGCCTGGTAGGACACCTTGGGAATGAAAAGGCACCTCCTGGCTCTTTTCTCTGAATTGGGTAGCACTGGAGGGCTGTGAGCCAAGAGGTGCTGACGCCTGACTTCTGTTTAAAGGGTCTCGCTGGCTGCTGCTGGCAGCTGAAACCAGTCAGGGAGGCAGGCAAGGAGCAGGGAGACGGGTGGGCAGCTCCTGTGGCAGCCCAGGAGATGTCGTTGCCACACTAGGTGGTAGCAGCGGAGCGAGGTGAGGTGGTCAGCTCTGGTCACACTTTTGAAGCTCTGGGAAGACTGAGTTGTTTCTCCAGGTAGTCAGGCCCCAGGGATTGTTTTTGCCTTCAGTGGGCTGGCCAGGCCTCCCCGTCAGCTCCTTTGCCAGTCAGCTCCGTGGTGGCCTCTTGGGAGCCTGGCTCTGGATGTCCCTTCTTGCTGCATGGGGTGGCCATGGCACTCTCCCTTGCAGAGTCTCTGCTGGAGGTGGTTTCTGGGCTTGTCCTTGCACCTTCACCAGCCAGGGTCTGACTGTGCCCACGTGGGGAGCCATGAGCTGGCCTCAGGACACCTCTTTCCCCCGTGCTGTGCAGCAGGCACCGTCAGCCTCGGGGGCCAGAGGGGGCCCAAGGTGAGGGAGAGCCGGGAAATCCTCTCAGCCCCCACACCGCATGTGGCTTCTCCTGGCAGGAAACACACTGGGGAGAAACCCTTTGAGTGTCCCAAATGTGGGAAGTGTTACTTTCGGAAGGAGAACCTCCTGGAGCATGAAGCCCGGAATTGCATGAACCGCTCCGAACAGGTACTTGGGAGCTGGCCCAGGTACTTGTGGGCAGGGGCACGCTGGCCTCTGTCTTGGTGCCATCTGGGAAGGGCCCCCAGGAGACTGTCTCAGAGGGGGACTGTACGCTTAAGAGAGCTGCAGGGTCCTTAGATATAATCGAGTCCACACCTTGGTACAGGTGGGGACACAGGTTCTAAGGGTGGAAGGGATAAGTGCAGGAGGGACTCTGGGGAGGCACTTTAGATCTACCATGCGCTTTGGAGAAGGGGAACCTCAGCGGCGGGTGGCTGCTGGGAAAGGCCTCCTGGCCGCTGCCCCCACCCACTGCTGGCCCATGCGTGGGGCCCAGCTAAACCTTGCCCTTCTCTTCCTAGAGGCCTGTCGCTGGCAGCTGGGGCCAGGGACCGTGTATGAGGCCACTTGGTCCCTGCCTCCAGCGTGTCTGGGCCCCGAGAAGGGCCTGGTGTGTAGTGGGTTTGCAGCACTCAGTGACAGTCAGGGCAGGCAGGTTACGTGTTACCCTCTCCCACCTGAGCGTCCCCCCAGGCAGACTCTTCCCAGCAGCGAGTGGAATTCCTGCCGCCACAGGCAGAGGCCCTGACGCCGGCCCTGCTTGCCCCTCACACTGCCAGGTCTTCACATGCTCCGTGTGCCAGGAGACGTTCCGTCGGAGGATGGAGCTGCGGGTGCACATGGTCTCCCACACGGGGGAGATGCCCTACAAGGTCAGGCTCAGCTTGTCCCAGGGCAGGGGGCAGGGGAGGGCAGGCCCAGGATCCCTCCTGCTGAGCCCTTTACCTGGGGTGGTGTCAGGCACCGCCTCCTTGATATCCTTCAAGGTGCTTTCCCGCATCGCCCTGTGTCTGTGGGTGGGGCCACTGGCTGCAGTTTCACCTCCAGGGTCCTTACTGGGCGCTGGTTTCTTTCCGTAGAGGGCAGGCTTAATACCCCTCTGGCCATGGCACTGGGGGCTCCCCTGGTGCCACCCTTCATTCCAGATCAGGGAACCTCTTTGTACCTCACCTGGGTCCTGCCTTCACCCTCCCACCCGACAGCATGGGGATGGGTGGCTCCATTGGTGCAGGCTGCCCTGGAGGTGACTGTGGGCCTATTTTTCAGTGTTCCTCCTGCTCCCAGCAGTTCATGCAGAAGAAGGACTTGCAGAGCCACATGATCAAGCTACACGGAGCCCCCAAGCCCCATGCAGTAAGTGGCAGGCAGGGCTGGGCCAGGCACACTCGGATGCTGGCATGAGCAAGAGTGGGCAGGAGGCTGTGTGCTTTCTGCTGTTCCGGGGTACTGGGGGCCTGTGGGGCTCCCAGGCAGCCCTGCCCTCACCCTGGCCTTGGCCCCTCTGCCCGACCTGTCTGCCCTGCAGTGCCCCACCTGTGCCAAGTGCTTTCTGTCCCGTACGGAGCTGCAGCTGCACGAGGCGTTCAAGCACCGTGGGGAGAAGCTGTTTGTGTGCGAGGAGTGTGGGCACCGGGCCTCGAGCCGCAATGGCCTGCAGATGCACATCAAAGCCAAGCACAGGTGTGGGTCAGCCGTCCTCCCCCAGCCCAGGCCAGCAGCTGGCCGGGAAGGCAGAGTTTGCTGACAGTTACACAGATGAGTGTGGTCTTCCACCCTGAATCTAGGCCTGCAGCCTTTCTGGGGTGGGGATACCTTAGGGTTGAGCAAGAGTTGGCCAGGCAGAGCGACTGGGGGATGGGATTTTGGGCTAAAACAAGGCTCTGTACCTCCTGGGGGCATGTTCTTAGTTTCCTGTGCCTCCCACTCCATAGAGCTCCCTTCTGCTCTGGGGGTGGAGGTGGTGCCCTTGCCTGGTACTGCCCAGGCCCTCCTTGCCAGTCACGCTCCCAGCTGTAGCAGAGTGAAGGGGGCCAGTTCCCTTGTTGATGGCCTCTGTCCATGTCCCTGCCCGAACAGGAATGAGAGGCCACATGTCTGCGAGTTCTGCAGCCACGCCTTCACCCAGAAGGCCAATCTCAACATGCACCTGCGCACGCACACGGGCGAGAAGCCCTTCCAGTGCCACCTCTGTGGCAAGACCTTCCGCACCCAAGGTGAGGCGTGCCTGTCCCCTTCCTGTCCCGAGACTGAAGCCAGCAGCTAAGCCCCCACCTTGTCCCCGCAGCCAGCCTGGACAAGCACAACCGCACTCACACGGGTGAGAGGCCCTTCAGTTGCGAGTTCTGCGAGCAGCGCTTCACAGAGAAGGGGCCCCTGCTGAGGCACGTGGCCAGCCGTCACCAGGAGGGCCGGCCCCACTTCTGCCAGATCTGTGGCAAGACCTTCAAAGGTACCTGGACAAGCCCTGGGGGAAGCCGAGGGCTGGGCCATCTCCGTTTCCCACTGACCTGAGTGGAGGGTCTTTGGGAAGGAGGTGGGTGCAACAGTGGCTTTCAAACGCTCGTTCTCAGCAGCAGAACCTTCTTGCCAGTGAATCTCTTTCCTCCTCTGTGCCCTGAAGAGATGAGAGTGGAGCTGCTTTGCCAGGGTGGGGGGCGTCCTGTGCGGCAGCAACCCTGGGGTGGCACTGGCAGGGCCTGGGCAGCAGTTGTAATTGGCCCCAAGGACAGTGGAAAGAAAGAAACCCCTGCTGACTGCTTGGCCACCTCCTTGCTGCCTCTGTCCTAGCCTCCTGCCCCGTTTCTGTGAGGGCTCTGGGCTCCTGGACTCATCTCGGGGCCATCCCCGTGGAGCTCCCACCTCCCCTAACGCTGGTGGTGCTCCGTTCCTGCAGCTGTGGAGCAGTTGCGCGTGCACGTCAGACGGCACAAGGGCGTGAGGAAATTCGAGTGCACGGAGTGCGGCTACAAGTTCACGCGGCAGGTAGGGCTGGCCCGGCCCCCTTTCCTCCCTCAGGCTCTCGCCCGTCCTGAGCTCCCCCTTCCCCCTAGGCCCACTTGCGGAGACACATGGAGATCCACGATCGGGTGGAGAACTACAACCCACGGCAGCGCAAGCTCCGAAACCTGGTCATTGAGGACGAGAAGATGGTGGTGGTGGCGCTTCAGCCACCTGCAGAGCTGGAGGTGGGCTCGGCTGAGGTCATTGTGGAGTCTCTGGCCCAGAGTGGCCTGGCCTCCCAGCTCCCCAGCCAGAGACTGTGTGCGGAGGACAGCTTCACTAGCCCGGGCGTCCTGGAGCCCTCGCTCATCATCACGGCTGCCGTCCCTGAGGACTGTGACACGTAGCCCACCCTGCCCAATCGAGCCCACTTGGCCCCCAATAAACCATGTGGCTTTGGACTCACTTATTTCACTCTGTCCAGCTGTCCATTCCCCAGTACCCTGGAGCCACAGAGCTGACTCCAGCGGAGTGCTGCCTTCCACTGTGCCCCAGGATGGAGTGCGGCCTGCCCACTCACCAGGAGACCTCAGCTGAGCGAGACTCAGGCGCGGCAGGTTTGGGGGCCAAGTCTGTGGCCTGGCCTTTCTTTACATCTATGCTCTGTTCCTCATTCTTCCTGGCTTTTAGCACTGGGAGCACTGGCCAGTAGAGCAGTGGTGTTCCTCTCAGAGCTCAGCGGGATGCCAGCTAGTGGGAGCAGAATGCATTACTCAGCTTCGGGAGTCAAAGCAGGGTGGCCAGGGCCCACGATGATGGCCTTGCTGGCCAGAGTCAAGACTCAGGCCCGGTTAGTAGCGCAACTACCCACCCGGAGCTCGCCTGGGTGCCTGAGGAGGGCTCATGGCTAAGCAAGCTCTGGGTGCGGGCATGCCCACAGAGGGAACCCTTCCGTTGGGAGGACCTAGCCTGGTCTGCATGTCAAGGTGACCTGGGGTGTAGGTGAGGCCAGGCCTTGAATGGTGAGATACCTTGGTGATCGCTGGGTTCGACAGCCATGGGGTGCTACGTGTCATGGAGGAAAAGCACGTGGGTCCTAGAGCACATAGCCTGTGTTTAAATTTCTTCCTAACTCCTTTATTTGTAGTTCTGTGACTGTGCAAGGTACTAGCTGCTTCATTTCTTTCATCTTTTAATGGAATTAGTACATGCTTCATAGGCAAGGATTACATTACCTGTGAGTAGATAATAAAGCACCCCAAAACTTATCTGGGGGCTGAGGAATCTGCATCTCAAGATGGCTCACTCACGTGCCTGGCAAGTTGGTGCTGGCTGTGGGCTGGGGCCCTGGGGCCTCTCCTTGGGCTGCCTGGGCTTCTGCACAGCATAGTGGCTGGGTTCCAAGAGCACATGTCCCCAAAGCAGGTCAAAGCTGCAAGGCCTTTTTGTTTGAGACAGAGTCTCACTCTGTCACCCAGGCTAGAGTGCCGTGGCATCATCATAGCTCACTGCAACCTCAAACTCCTGGGTTCAAGGGAATCCTCCTGCCTCAGCCTCCCAAGTAGCTGGGACTACAGGTGTGTACCACCACACCTGGCTAATTTTTTTATTTTTAGTAGAGACAGGGTCTTGCTCTTGCTCAGGCTGTTCTCAAACTCCTGAGCTCAAGTGATCCTCCCACCTCGGCCTCCCAGAGTGTTAGGATTATAGGTATGAACCACTGCGTCCTGCCAAGGCCTTTTTATGACGCAGCCCTTAAATCATGTGGTGTCACCTCTGCCATACCCTGTTGGTTGAGGTAGTCACCAAAAGTCACTCCCCTGATTCAAGGGGAGGGGACGTAGACCTCTCCCACCACTTGATGGGAGGGGTCTGAAAGAATGTATGGAGACATTTAAAAACTGCCCCACCCACAGTTAGTTCTGGATCATTGGTGATGATGGTTATGACCCCAGTAACACAGGGCCAGGACTCCCGGGACACTGCCCCCTGCCAAATTCCTGCTAGAGTTGGGGGTTAGGGAAAAGTTTCTCCTGTTTTAGTCCCAGAAGCTATCTACCTATAGTTCTCCTTTTATTCCTGGACCGTTGGGAGCTCAGAGGTAAAGACAGGACTCAAGCGTAGGAACTGACACCCAGGTTTCGGACTGACTCCCCTACGTAGGTCGTGAGCTGCTTTTGATCTGTTTTGGGAAGGGTATTGCAAAGGCAAACACTATCTCTTAATTTATAAAGTCTTAAGAACATAAAAAAAGAGAATAATTTAAAAATGCAAACTAGCCTCAAAATTTTGCTCCCCTTCCCAGCCCAGAGGAAGGGCTCTCTTCAGGTTCAGACGGGCTCTGCAGATGTGAACACTGTCCCAAGCTTGATTCCTAGTGTGGACTCGCAGCCTGGCTTGGGGTCCTCCTTCATTTAAGGGCTCCACCTCCCAGGTCCAAGACTCATCCCGCCACAGGTGGGAGTCTCACGCCCCCCTGCACTATGGCCTAGGGAGGGAGGCTGAAGGAGCCAGGCATTGGGCAGAGCACCAACCAACGGGACTGAAGCCAGGAACAGGCAGGGGAGGCAATGTCCAGGCCTCTTCGTATAAGGATCTGAAATGGGAAAGGCGCCTGGAGGCCTTTGTAAATGGCAGACTCCTCAGACCTTCAGCATGTGCCCTGTTCTCACCAAACTGTCCCCTTCTGCTACATACAGGGACCCTCTGTGCTGCTCCCCACTCCTCAGACATCTGCCCTCTGCCCAAAGAATTCCCAGAGGACACAGCACCAGGAGGGCAAAAGCAGTGACACCAGATATATAGGAAATATCTTTATTTGAAAAAGTATTGAAGGCATCCTAAGACATTAAGCAGGATTCCAGACAAGTAAGCCCACAGAGTAGACAAAAATAAATACACACACCTGCCCTATCCTCTGGGGCGGGACCAGACGCTGGACACTTCGGGGAGGGCGTCCTTTATCACAGGAGTCTCTGAAGTCATATAAATACAGAATACATTATAGTAGATCAGTATTAAATAATGAATCTTCATAATTTAATTTGTAGACAGATGAAAGTTCTATATGTGTAACATGGGGACAGTCCTGTCCCCAGGCAGCCCAGCATCTGTCCTGAAGTCAGTGTAAGGACGCCCTCAGGTGGTGGGGACATTACAGCCCAGAACCCACACAAAGGGGAGTGAGGGCAGAGGAGGCCTGATCCTGGATCCCCAGCTGGAGGGACCCACTGGGCTCGGGCTAGCGCCTGCTCTTCTACATCCTTCACCTCTTCAGCCAGAAGACACGGGGTCCTGCTGGAGACCTGGGCAGTGTGAGGAGCAAGACGCAGGACGGGGGCACAGAGGCAAGCCCATCTCTCCTGCACTGGCCCACACCAAAGCCCTCACTGAGTGCTGCTGGCCATGGCAGAGCAGCAAAAGGAGCAGGAACCCGGAGCACTTTCACAGGATCAAGGCCTCCCAGCCCAGCCTCCCCTGGGATGCTGTGACAGTGGTCATTACAGACCAGACAGGGCATGTTTTCTCTGGCACCCAGTGCAGTGCCCTGCCACCCTCTGCTGCTAACAGGAGACAAATCATCCCGGAGAGCAAGAACCACCTCTCAGGGGGCTCAGCAGCCCCTTAGGAAGCTAAGTGAGGCAGTGGGAGGGGATTCTAGGGCTGGCAGGGGCAGGGGACCATGCTCAGACTAGGAGGCCCAAGGGAACAAAGGACAGAGCAGGCAAGCTGGGCCCTGCTTGCTGGCACCCAGGAAAAGGCCCCAGGCATAAAGCAAGGACCGAGGCCAGAGGGGCGCCTGGCCCTAAGCAGCCTGCTGCACGTTTCCACGTGGCCCGTGGGAACCACAGCTGGGCCTGAGCAGGCCGGGACAGTGCTGTCCCACTGTCCTCCCCGCCAGTGCCTGGTGCACAGCAGCTGCTTGGTCATGACCGATGCGTGAAGACCCAACAAGGGAAGGGCTGCTATGGGCTGTGACTGCGCCAGCTGGGGGCTCTGGGACAAGACAAGACCCACAGTGCGTGGCAGCGTACTGGGGGCTCTTCAGGAGCTCGCAGGGGCAAGGCAGGGCCACCTGCAGCCCTGCCCGGTGTCCTGGGAGAAATTAAGGCAACCATGCCATCTGGCTGGTGAAAGGGTTTTAAGTGCAACTTGTTACGTGATGGTGCTAAAGCTATGTTTTTCCTGGTGAGAGCACATCTCTACAAGTTAGTTTACTAAGAAAAGGCAACTTAATAAACATTTGCTTTCGTTTTCTCTAATGAGGAAAGGCAGCCTAAACATCCTCTTCTCTAAAAAGAGAAGGAAGGACAAATTCATGCAGTGTACTACAGGTACCTTGAGGGGCCCAAATCACCCAATCCATGGGAACCTCTTGCTTCTGAGAAAACCAGGGCTCCCCATGCTGTGGCACTTCCCTGGAGCACCTCCTGCAGTGGCTTTGGCAATGGTACTTTGTGGACTTGGAAATCAAACAAAGCTGACCCTGTTTCTAGCTCCCTTTTCTCTCTTTTAATGGTTAAACTGCAAGCATGTCAAACCTTGGAACCAACCACCAGGGCCAGCCCTGCCCAGGGCTCCTTTGGAAGCAACAGGACTCTACTCTGGAGCTCGGCGCCTGCAGCTGTTTGCTGGGCTGAGGATCAATGACGACCCATGGGCCCTCCCAGGAAGGAGCTATGGCTTTGCAACACAGGCTTCCACCCTCTTTCCTTCATCAGCCTGGGGTGAAGGCTCAGTGGAAGTGTCCAAGCCAGTGAGGACACACTAGCAGGACAGATGCAGCATCTGCCACGGCATGTCCTCTGGAGACAGGAAAGATCCCCACTCTGTCTGGAGAGCTGGCTCACTGGGACACCTGGCACCGGACACAGGGCTGCAGCCGACCAATGTCTGCCGACCAGCGATGCTCCAGACCATTCTCAGTGCCTCATGGAAGGCCCCCTCCCCTTCACTCGTCACCCCCACGTTGTCTTCCTCTCCCAAGGTGGGAGCAAGTAGGTGCAGGTGGCAGCAGCAGGAGGGTGTGCGTTGCATGAGTGAGCTGGGGATCTGCAGGCTGGGGGTGACCTCTGGGACCCAGAAACACGTGCTGGCAGCGAGGTGGCTCCTCCTCAACTGAGGAGGGCATTCACAACCGGCTCTGGCCCCAGCAACTGTGACTCAGGCTCCAAAAGCACAGGAACCATCCAGGCGATGGATCCTAGGGCTCGCTCAGCCACCCCAGAGCCTGTGCTCGTGCATGAGGGAGGGGTCACTGTCTCTGTGGAGGTGATGGTTACCTGCACTGAGGCCCTCATTGGGCCAGGCCGGGGCTAGTGCAGCTCCTCTGGGTTCTGCGGTGGCCGGTGTCGGCCTGTGTCTATGTCATTGCCACTGTCCAGCTCGAAGCCGCGCCCGCCCGAGAAGGTCTGGGGCATGAACTGGCGGAAGATGCTGACGCTGCCGTGCCAGAAGGTGGGCTCCGGGAGCCGCCCCACCACGCTCCACGCCCGAGTCTCTGGGTCATACGCCTCCACCACGTCCGAGAGTTCAAATGTATTGTCGTATCCCCCAGAGACATACAGCTTCCCTCCCAGGACAGCGAGGCTGCCCCCCACGTGCACCTGTAGGCCAAGGGGACAGGTGAGTAGGGGCCAGCAGCCCAGCCCGGGGACCAGTGGGAGACAAGGCATGCCTAGTCAGTCCCCGGCCAGAGGGCAGCCCTGGCACTCCCTGGAGACAGAAGACACATCAATGTCCTCCCAACACCTGAACTGAGAGAATAGGGGGCTTGCCCAGGAGTCAGTTGCCAGGCCTGGCTGGGTCTGACAAGTGACCCTATCCTATGGTGGTCAGGGTGGCCACCCATGGGGTCCCCCTATGTGCAGGCCATGCCCAGAACTTCCTTATGTCACCCTTGGAACCTCTGCAACGGCCCTCTGGAGTGGGCACTACTGTCCTCTCCACCTGGGGCTGACAGTGGCAGAGCTGGGACTCGCCCAAAGCCTGGGCTCTCAGCCACAGGCCGGTACCTCCATCTTTCCCAAATTTGCCACAATGAGTACAGTGGGGAAATATAAAGTTATATCTCCTAATCATAAGAATGTTCAGCTGTGCTGTACAGCGTGTCATCAGCTATCACTAGAGTAGGTTTGGGAATGTTAAAAGACAGAAAACAAGGCTGTGGGCAGGTGCGGATGTGTATCTGGGGCTAATGAGATTGCCCCTGTGGCCAAACGCCACTGACTGTCCCCACCCTGTCATACTGCCAGGCCCAGGGCCTCTCTTCTCAACAAGCAGAAAAGGGGAGATCCTGTTCAGAGCACACAGTAGGTGCTCAATAAATGTAATCCTAAGGTCAGTCCCCAAAGACTCCTGCCTGATCTCATTCCCTCTGCTGCAGCCACACTGGGCTGCTGGGGTCATCCCACAGAACACACCAGGACCCTCTGCCCCAGGGCCTTTGTACTTGCTGTCCCGCTGTGGGACACTTCCCAGGTGACTGGCCAGCTCCCTCGCCTCCTTCTGCTGTCTGGCTCATAATAGGTGCTCAATAAATACAGCTCCCTAAGCTGTGTGATCCTGGCTCCTATTTAACGTCTGTGTATCTCGGCAAGCCTCAAGTGCAAAAGTCTTCTACTGATTAAGGTGACACTGGAGAGAGCTCCCCACGGGCCTCGCCCACCACAGCTGTGGGTCCCAAACACTCACGAGGACACTTTGGTTGCAAAAACAAGACATAGCGTGCGCTTCCGACACTTGCGTGTCTGCAAATTTACCTGATTCATAGATGGGATCTTGTCCCACTCATTCTTCACTGGGTTATACACGTCCACCTCGGCGGAGTCATCCCTGCGGAGGGGAGGACGGCTGGTCAGAGCAAGGAGGAAGCCCCCTGGGCTGTTAGGCTGGAGATGACAGCCCTCAAGGCCCACCTCCTTTGACCTGGGTTTTCTGATCCTGGGGCAGCTCCCTTGCTCTCAGGGGTCTATTCCAGGCTCCAAGGCCAGAACCCAGCCTCACTTCCCAGACCTAAAGGTCGCAATCCCGGGTGCCTGAAGCCTGTCAGCACCTGCCACCCGCTAGCACCTGCCCCTGTGGCCACAGTGGCTCCCTGCAGATCTCGCGGGACCACGTTCCTTCCCACCTCAGGCTTCAAACCACCCACCCTACCCCAGCCTCCTGCTCCTCCTCCTGATTTTGACCTGAGCCACCTTTTCAAGCCATGTGCCCTGGACCACTCCTTGCCACTGTCCCCAACATCACTGTGAGTCCCCAACCCTGTCCCATTCACTGCTGTGTCCCTGGTGCCTGGCAGGCTAAGTCCAGTTACAGGAATGAAGACCCAGCAACGCCCTTCACTTTGGGATCAAGATCCTTCAGCCTCGTTCGCCACCCTCCACACCCCTACAGTGAAAGGCTCAAAGACACAGCCTTGAAAAGCAAAGATACTAGAAGAAAAAAAAAGTAACAGACATAATGATGATCATGGGACCGGGGGCAGCAAAAGGGCCAGACAGTGAGTAATTTAGGCTTCGTGGACCGGAGGAGTACTCGACACGAAGAGGCTGGCACATTCCCACAAAACTTCATTCGTGGGCACAGAACTCTGAATCTCACATAACTTCGTGTTGTGAAATGTTATTCGTCTTGATTCCCGCCTCCCGCAATTATTTCAAAGTGCAAAACCCGTTTTACAGTTTGTGGCTGGATCATTAAATACTGGAGGGGCTGCCCCTGCCCGCTTTCCCAGCAGACACGCAGGCCGCAGGTGGAGCGGCCGGGCGGGACAGCGCGCCCCACCCCTCCTCTGCGGGCTCTGCGCCCGGGCCAGGGGCCGCCTGTGCAAAACCAAGACAGGGCAGGAGGCCCACGACAGCAGTCCCTCCACTGGTGACAAGGAGGACGCTGGGACTGTGGCCCCCACCCAGCACAGGTAGCCTCCCTGAGGACAGCTGATCTGGGAGCCACTCAAAATAGGTGGCATTCCAGGCAGGGGGCTGTGTGGCTCCTGAAGAGCCGAAGTGCACACACAGGGCAGCGCCCAGGCCCTGCCCCCGCTCCCAGGACCTTCTCCTTCCCCTCAGGTCACACTGGTAGAACAAACCTTTCCAGAGCACTCCCTCCTCCCCGCCACACGTGAAGGCTAAAAGGGGTGTGGGGGTCCCCAAATGCTTCCAAGCTGGCGACTGCCCTTGGGCACATGCTGCTGGGGTGGGGGGCAGTCTCAAAAGCACTTGGCCTGGAACCACGGCCTGCTGGGGCTGCAGTGAAGGTTCTGGCACTCTGATAGGTTGTATTTATAGCCATCTCCACCCCCTCTTTGAAGACACCTCCACAACTTAGGAAGAGCTGGGTGAAGGGTCAGAGGATGTCTTCTAATGGGACCAGAGCTGGCCGAGATTCCAGGGCTTTCTCAGAACAGTTGGTTCCTGGCATATGATAATATGGCCTCCCCCACAGCCACTTGGGTGACAAGCAACTTGGGGAGGAGCCTCTTGTCTGGGGCTGGGGCAGACAAAGGCCAGCGCTGCTTAGACAGAGCACACACCCTCTAAGGCTCCCAGGTCAAAGCCCCAGACTAGTCGGGGGCTGCAAAGGCAATTTATGTAACCAAAGCGCTTGTACCCTGGGGGAAAAAAAGCCCAGGCCAGAAGGGCACAGAGAGGACTGTCAATCATCCATTCCTTCCCCTTCCCTCCTGGTCCTGTAGCTTCAAGGTAGGTTCTAGGCCAGGGAGGGAGCAGCAGCCATGAACAGGTGCACAATACTGTGCAGCACGCACAGGGCTCCTGGCCCCTCCTGGATGCTTACTGCCCAGTCAGGACGGGCATCTGGCTGTGACAGACAGGCCACAAGACCAGCAGACACAGTGACCCACTGTCTGCCTGTCTCTGCTCCACACTGACAGGACGCAGCTAAGCCCTTTTCCTGAAAGAACATAACTCCATCACTCTTGGGATGGTTCGACTAAGAAAACCCAGAACTGCTCTGAAAAAAGGGGTGGAACAAGCATACTTGGGGTCAGAAAGTCCCAGCCCCTGATCCCAGCTTGGCCTCAGTTTCCTCATCCGTGAAGTGGGGAGAACAGTGCTGACATCCTTAGCACTGGGCCTGGTGAGAAATGCCAAACACAGAGCGGACCAGGCACCGGGGACTCACCTGACGAAGTACATGAGTCCATTCAGAGTCACGGTCTTGGGGGCGAAGGACCAAGGGGGGAGCTGGCCACAGTCCACCAGTGACCATAGGTCGGTGTCGGGGTCGTAGCACTGCATCACCATGGTCTCCTTGCCGGCCAGGGAGCCGATGGCATAGAGCCGGCCACGGCAGGCGGTGGTGGAGCAGTTGTCCATGGGGTAGGCCATGGGCTGCAGGGCCTCCCAGGAGTCGGTGGTGTGGTCATAGCGCTCCGTGCTGTCAGCGGCCACCACGTACAGCAGTCCGTCCAGCACAGAGGAGCTGTGGTACTCGCGGGCCTTCAGCATGGGTGCCACCTCCGTCCACTCGTTCACACTGGAGTTGTACCTCCACACGCAGTCATAGAGCCGGGAGCCATCGGACCCACCTGCCAGGATGCACAATGGGCAGACTGTCAGCCCACTCAGGTGAGTCACCTGCCATGTCTTCCTGAACTTCTGCGAGGGCCTCTCCCTAAACTCACGTCCTTTCCCCCTAAAGCCCAGGCCAGAAGCTCCATGCTGGGGCTGAGGCAATGAACACATTGACCACCGCCAGCAAGGTGACTGTGGCCACCTCTGCCGGCCCAGCAAAGGCCCTGGCGCAGCCTCCATCTGGACCCTCCCACACACAGACATCTCAACTGGGCCAGAGCATCAGGCCTCAGGGGCAGCTCTCCTGGGGAGCCACAGGCATGTGGGTGGGGTGCACAGGCACTTCACCAAATCCTAGGCTTCCTGGGCACCCTCGAACCAAGGTTGTGCCAGGACAAGATGAGAGCAATCCACTTCTGTAAGCAAGAGACCTAACACAATGCTACAGGGCACTTCTGGGCCTCTAGCTCTTGACTTTGGTACAGGTTACAAGGTATGTTTTGGGCCAGGCGCGGTGGTTCACGTCTGTAATCCTAGCACTCTGGGAGGCTGAGGTGGGAGGATCACTCAAGGCCAGGAGTTCGAAACCAGCCTGAGCAAGAGCGAGACCTCGTCTCTACTAAAAATAAAAAGAAATTAGCTGGACAACTAAAAATATATAGAAAATATTAGCCGCGCATGCCTGTAGTCCCAGCAACTCAGGAGCCTGAGGCAGTAGGATTGCTTAAGCCCAGGAGTTTGAGGTTGCTGTGAGCTAGGCTGACGCCCTGGCACTCATTCTAGCCTGGGCAACAAAGTGAGACTCTGTCTCAAAACAACAACAACAAAAAGGTGTGTTTTGTTTGCAAAAATTCATCAAGCTGTACAAATGTGATATATATACTTGTATTTTTATTTCAATAAAAAGCAAAAAAATAAAAAAAGGTACTGGCTATAATCATAAATCATACTACATCTATTAAGGATATCAGAATCCCCATGGCGTGAGGGACCCCAGGAATTCTGGGGCTGCACTCCTTGGCCTCTGAGGCTGGCGCCACAGGATGGAGCAGACATGACATTCTATAACAAAGCTCTTATAAAGTCACTGTGCCGGCCTCCCTCCCAAAGCAGAACTGTGTAGAAGGCAGCTGAAGCCGGCTTTCTCGCCCCCATGAAATTCCCTACAGGCAGCTGGATGGAATGACCCAGCCACCTGCCTAAACCCAAAGGATTAACTGCTCAGCTATGACATTTATGGAAGGGTGTGCAGGAAGTGGGGCGAGTCTGGCCAGTTCTGGGAAGGAGTTCTTTGCTCAAAGTCACTGGCCAGACTTGGGGCACGGCAGGGGGGACGAAGATGACAGTCCACAACCAACAAGGGGACAACCTCGAGGTACTGGACTCGGACCAGGCCAAGGAAGCTGTGGCCAGAGGGCCAAGGATTCCCCTGGGCTGGGATGTGTCCCCCTTGTCAGGTCAGAGCCCCAATGGAACGCTGGAGCATGTCACAAAGTGGGCTTTGTCCCAAATGTGCCTGGCAGGGCACAGTGGCTGTGATAACCCATCCCTAGCTCCTTGCCTGATAACAAAACCTCCAATGCCTGCCTGGCCAATTCTTTCCTTATATAGCAGTCACAAAGACAGCCCCTCCGCACCCTTGGGAAGGAGGCAGCCTCATGTTTGAACCGAGATTCATCTTTAATAAAAAATGTAGGAGAAGCTGAAGAATCAGGCAGGCTGGGACCCGCCCACCATGACTTGGCAGTGTTTTGGGGTTTGGGCCAAGTAACTGGAAGAAAATCTCTGAACATGTGACCATGTTTACAGTTGCTGGCTAGCTCAGCCTAAACGCCATGTGACCACAGCACAGAGCCTAGGTGCAAGTCCAAGAGAACCTTGTCAGCGGTGACAAACAGTGAGTCAGGAGCCTCAGGGCCCAGCAGGAAGGGAGAAATCCCCTATGGGGAAGGGATGCCTCACCAGGCGTCAGCCTCCCACCCAGTCCTGGATTCCTTAAGGAGAAAAAGAAAGCGCCCATTGTGCGGGCTGAACGTCCCAGTGCCTTTCAACCATATGGGGGGAGGCACCTGCGGGGCAAGGAGTTGGCTCAGCCTGGCAGGCCCAGCCTCACGGGGCAGAGACCCACAAGCAGCTACCTGTCCCCGCTCACACAAGGGGTCTTTCTTCAAGGTTGAAAGTATCATCCCAGCAAGCATAGTTACCCATTTCGCAGCTTGGGCTCAGGAGCGGCACTCGGATTCCAGGTCCTTTTTCTCCCAGGGGCAGGTGGGCTCCCCCAGGGGCAGAGCAGGCCAACCCCAGAGAGCCCTGGGAGGGGGTCCCTCTGACTGGCCCCCAGCCCACTCACCTGTCACGTAGATGTCATTGCCCAGCGCCACGATGCTGTAGCCCCCGCCCAGGTGGTCGGGGAATTCGGCCAGGTAGCGCCACTGGCCCGTCTGAGGGTTGTAGCAGTCGACAGTGACCAGTTCGTCGCAGTCCTGGTCGCAGCCGCCCACGAGCACGAGGATCTCGGCGAGGCCCGTGGAGGGGCGCGGGCGCATGCGGGGACAGGGCCCGCGGTCGTGGCGGTCGTAGCGCGCCGCCTGGAAGTCGCGCGCCTCGCGCAGCAGGCGCAGGCAGGGCGGGCAGCGCGCCACCAGCGGCTCGGCCTCGACGTGTGCCAACAGGTAGAAGCGGCGCACGAAGGGCAGGCGCACGGCCTCGAGCAGCTGCGGCCAGTGCGCGGCGCGGCGCGGCGGGTCGGCCCGGACCCAGCGCAGTGCCAGCTGGTAGGCGGCCTCCTCCTTGGGCACGCACAGCCCGTCGTCGCGCAGGTAGCGCAGCAGGCGCGCCAGCGGCAGCCGCTCCAGCTGCTCGGCGCCCAGCTCGCCCACGTGGCGCAGTATGAAGCGCTGCGCCGCGCTCGCCAGCCCCGCGCAGCTGAAGGCCTCGGCGAAGTCCTGCATGTCCAGGCAGTTGGCCAGGTCGAGCTGCTGCTGCAGGAAGGCGCCGCATGCCTCCTTCACGGCCGGGAACTGCAGCAGGTCGGCGGCGCGCAGCAGCGGCTCGGCGTTGTCGCCGCTCACCGCCACGCGGCCGGTGTAGCTGAAGTCGAGCAGCAGCTGCAGCATGTCGGGCGGCACTCCGTGCAGGCGCACCCGCTCGGCGCGGCTCTCGCGCAGCTGCCCCGCGAACATG
Source organism: Lemur catta (assembly GCF_020740605.2). Taxonomy (NCBI): domain Eukaryota; kingdom Metazoa; phylum Chordata; class Mammalia; order Primates; family Lemuridae; genus Lemur; species Lemur catta. The sequence continues at coordinate 122,664,128 of NC_059130.1, read as the reverse complement.
GCGCGGAAGTAGGGGCTGGCGGCCGCCAGCACTGCGCGGTGCGCGGGGAAGTCACGCCCGCCCGCCGCCTCCAGGGTCACGTCCAGGAACTTGCGCTCGGCGCGGAGCTGGCTCAGGCCACGCAACAGGCTTAGGGCGTGCGCAGGGTCCGAGAAAGGCAGCACGGCCAGGGGAGCCGGCCGCTCCATGGCGCCTGGACTGCGGGGCTCTGGGACGCCGCGGCCGTGGCCTGCGGAGAGACGCTGCGCGCCCGGCATCGTCGCTATAAATACGGCTGGGCCCCGCGGCCTCCGGGGGGCGGGCCTGGGCGGGGCGGGTGCCGCCCACTTAACCCTTCCGGGCCTGGCGCGCGGGCCGGCCTCCCCCGCGTGGGCCGCCCGCCCCGGGCTCTCCCGGCTGAGTCACCGCCGCCAGCGCCTCGCTCCCTCACTCCGCCCTTCCCGGGCTTCCTGCCGCCTCCCGCTGACGCTTGAGAGGGGATGGCGGGTGACAAGTGCCAGTTCCGAGGGAGGCGACGCCGCGCGCGGGCCCGGGGGCCTCCAGGGCCTGCCCGCGACCCTCCCGGGCCCGGCTACCGAACAAAACCCGGGCGAGGCAGCGCGGCGCCCTAAACCCAAGCCACCGCTTTCGCGCCTGGCTTCCCCACTGCTGGAGCCCCGGAGCCCCTGGGCAGCTTGGTAGGAAGGCTTTGTTTTTGTTGTTGAGTTCCACTCCTTCCTAGGGTTGCTAGATAACCCCATCACGGGAGAGATTCAAGCGATAAGATTTTTACAATTCAAAGACCAAAGCACGAACAAGTATGAGGTTTTTCGGTGACGTTTTTTTCCTGGCGCATTCATGAGTGACACTGAGCCAGATTCCAGGATCAGTTCCGCGGTTCCTGCAGGAGTTTCAAACTCCACAACACAGGCATTAACTTTTGCCTGCTTGGGAGGCATAGTTTTAGTTTCCGAGTCAGAGAGGCCACTTTGGGCTCCAGAGCTGCCCGCCCAGGGGGGCCGGCCTGCTGGGGGCACCCTGGCCTTCCTGGAGCAGGATTTCCTGTTCCGTGAGATGGGTACTAGGGTGCGGAGAGTGTCAGCTGAAGGTCAGACGGTGGACTGCCTAAAACACTAGGAGATGAGGGCATTCAGCAAAGTGACAGTCCCTTGTGCCATATTGGAAAAAGGAAGGAATCTCCCTCACTTTCTTTCCAACAGATAACAGTACCACTTTCAACCTAACTATAGAAAAAGACCCCTCACTTGGAAGCCATTTTTTCTTTAAGTTACACTTTGCTTAGTTTTAAAGAAGACCCCAATTTCACCTTCAGTCCTGTTTTACAGAGGGGAGCCCGGGGGGGGGGTGTCTTTATAAAGGTATTCCTGATGAAGGCGCCCGCCCACGTGGGTCCCAGGGCAGGCCAGGTACACTGGGACTTGGCTGTCATTCCTCGGTTCTAGCTAGATCGGCACAGCCTTTGGAGAAGACATTTTGTTTTTATTCCCTCTCCGAAATGAGAACTGTGGGCTTTCTCTTCTACTTGAGAATTTCACGTCGTCTTGCTCCGAGAATGCATCTGGTCTAGATTTCAGGGTCGGCATGGGAAGCGCAGGCCCAAGTAAGAAAACATTCAGGTACCCAGGCGGGTAGCCTGTTGCCCATAGAAGGACTGTTCGCACAGCTATTAACAGCAGCGGCAGCATTCCTTGGCCCAGGAGCCTGGCCAATAGCTTACTTGCACAGGCTTTGTGACAAGAAAGTCTGAGTAGCCAGGAAGTGGGATGTTTGTAGGGAAAAAAAACTATAGTCCCTCAGGGTCAGCTCATCCACCTTGTGAAAATCCAGCGATTAAATCTATAATGTTTCTGCAGTTGAGAATTGAGTAGGTTTTTTTGTATTCCTAACCAGGGGGTTATTTAAGCATGACGTTTCAGCCTTACTATGTAGCCTTGAAGAATGATGGTGTAGGTATTTATTGAAATAGGAAGATGTTCACACTATAGTGTTAAGTGAAAAATCAATCGGATTACCCAATTTGTTGTATGTGTTCATATGCCTAGAAAAAAATTGTGAAGTTAACATTTTTTCTAGGTGATCAGGTTCATTTTGTTTTTGCTTGCATGCATTTTCTTTCTGTATTCAACATACAAAACCTGTGTATTAAAATAAGTTCAAAATAAAATTAAAATTTCAGTTCTTGAGAAAAGTATTATTGATATCCTGGACCTAACAAGCAAGCATTTGAGACCATGTGTATATATAGTTAAGTCAATTAAAGGAATGTGGCTAGAAAAGAAGGGAACGGATTTAGACCTATCAGCTGTGTCTGGAATTTAAAATAACCTACTAACCCAGGCATGCTATTTAATTCCTCTTTTTCCTTGTCAATCTCATGAGTTCAAAATTAGAATGTGAGAAACTCATTGATCGCAGTATGACAATGCCATCTATATAATCAGCTAACTGTATTAATGAAGGTGATTTAAACTCTTCCATTATCATCCAACACAGTGGTGTGGTGGAAACATTATTGTTTGGTGAGGATGATGTTAACTCTGCCAAATGAGTAGTAGTTTATGGAGAAATGTTTGTATTTATAAACTTCAGTCATAAACGTTTTAGAAGTTTAGTCTAAAATAATGAAAATGCTCTTTGCCTAAGTAACTTGTTTAAGATAATGTGATTTAATGTGATCATGTGATTTAACAAATAATGGTTCTATTTATTTATTTATTTTTTTAGAGACAGGTTCTTACTGTGTTGCCCACGCTGGAGTGCCGTGGCATCATGAGAGCTCGCTTCAGCCTCAAACTCCCAGCCTCAAGCAATCCTCCCACCTCAGCCTTCCAAAATGCTGGGATTACAGGCATGAAGCCACCACACCCAGCCTATAATGGTACTATTTAATTCCAAAAATTTAAACTACTTGATTTTGATATTTAAATTCTAATTTTGGGCATATTGAGCAAAAGGTATTTGAGATCATTTTAAAAACTGCTAAGCTATTAGCCTCTTTTTTTTTTTCTGTGAGAATATTTAGGAACTCATACCTTAGTATTTATGGAGTCGGAAATGATTGTGCCTTATTTTTTGATTTTTGAGGCTGATCAAGTGAACCAGTGGGAGTGGAGAAGGAACAAAGGAATCTGTAACTAGGTGTGATCAATTAGTTGTAAACACCATGATTGTGCCTTTTTCCCTATTACACACCCTGATTTTTTTTCTTTTTCTTATTTGTTCTTTTTAGAGGCAGGGTCTCCTTGTCTCCTAGGCTGGAGGGCAGTGGCCCGATATGGCTCACTGTAGCCTTGAACTCCTCCTGGGCTCAGTAGCTGGGACTGCAGGTTCAAGCCACTGTGCTCGGCTACCACCCTGATTTTTTCTGATTCTGGGCCTCCTAAAGTGTGGCTTGTAATTTACTTACTATATATAAAAGTTTTTCTTTAATGAGTGTTACAGTATTCTCTATTTATTAAATGCATTTATATATGTAAAAGAGATATTGTAAGTGAGGCCAGGCATGGTGGCTCACGCCTGTGATCCTAACCTCTGGGAGGCCAAGGCAGGAGGATTGTTTGAGGCCAGGAGTTCCAGACCAGCCTGAGCAAGAGCCAGACCCCATCTCTACTACAAATAGAAAAAATTGGCTGGGTGTGGTGGCATGCGCCTGTAGTCCCAGCTACTCAGGAGACTGAGGCAGGAGGATGGCTTGAGCCCGAGTTTGAGGTTGCTGTGAGCTAGGCTGATGCCCCAGCACTCTAGCCCTGGCAACAGAGTGAGACTCTGTTTGAAAAAAAAAAAAAAAAAAAAAATTGTAAGTAAAAACATTTTAAACATAGTGTTAGCTATTACCTTTATATTCTACTTGTGTGAACCATAATATAAGAAACCCATTTGATTCTTCTATGCGTAAACCATATTCCTCACTATGTGAAAATCTGACAATATATGGTCTAGAGATTAATGTTTTCAAATTATTCATACACATATATTCATACAGTAGTCAAGGTACCAAAAGTTGAAAACAATACAATTTTCATTTTTTTCCATCTCCTGGAAATGGAACCGAGCAAGGAAAAAGACAGAGGGTGGGAAGAATTCATGAGAATATACTATTAAGCTGAACAAAAAGCTGAAACATCAGAAAATTGTTCTGGAAAAAATAAACCTTTGGTTATGTTCACACCCACACTCAAGAGCAAAGAGTTAAAATGGGAAGCAGAAAGCTTTACCCGAATGTGCCCCTAAATGAATGCAGTGTAGCCAGTGAGATTTAGGAAGGTGAAGCTATATTTGGTAACTCAATTAAAATAACTACATTCTCAAGTTACTTACTGGGAAATCATGGTATTCTTAGTATTTTTAACTTGTCACAACCTGTGCTAATGTTGGCTTTTTTCCACCTCTCCTAAGCAACTGTAATCATCTGAGAATTAGCATTCAGTAGCAGGTATAATTTTTTTTTTTAACCAGAAACTAAAGAATTATAGACACCAGACGAATCTGGCTACTGTGGCTAATGCTCTTGAATGAATCAAAGAATTCACGATTCACTCCCTAGAGCCCAAGGAGTAGGACAGTACACCTGAAAAATAAACAAGATAATGAACAAACCTTAGCCTACCATATAGAGAAAATCAACTTTATCAACCCACAGCTACATTTTATGCTATTGAGTTTAGTTTAGGTCAACTACTGGTGTTATAGTCTTTTTTTTATTTTTTTTGGTTCAGTCTCCACAGGGACCATCAAAAATTGCCAATGCCAACTTTAAGTATTGGGAAAAGTTTTCAATTAGCAATAATTGTGCGCCTCAGATAGACCTCATTGGCTATGATACTGCCACTGCGCATGGCTTTAGTCCTTTTTTTGAGATTAGGGAAGAGATGGTAAACATTAATGTCTAAATTTCTAACGCAAATTGAAGGAGACACAAAAAAAGTCCTTTCTGCATGAAGTTTTCTCTTTCACTGGAGTGGCAGGAAGGTACTGATCAGACCTATGTACTAAGATTACTGTTTACTGAGGACATATCCCAGAAATATCTATTGAATACCCACTCTGAGGAAGAGTTATCACTTGGTCTGAAAATCTGTCACATGACACAACCCAAGTTTGGGATTTTCCTTCCTTAGTGTGACTTAGTGGTGCAATATAGGTCCCTGAATTTTAGGCTTAGTTTTCCAACAAGTCCATTATTATTCTAAGCAGGTTCTTTAATTCATTTGAAGTTTGAGAATCAGTTTCTTAATCTGTGTGTGGGAAAGGATTTAATGTTTATTATATGAAAAATTTACCATAGGGAATAATGACCAGGTGTAAAAAAATTCGCTCCTTTCATTTGTGGTTCAACTATAGTAATAATTCTTTTTGGTATTTACATTCTTAAACTACCAATAAGATAATATCCTTCTTAGCTCTTTTTTATTCAGGTACAACAAGTTGCTCCTGGTGAATCTGACCCTGGGTAGCACTGGCTAACCTCAGGATATTTGCTTTGGCCACAGTGATCAGGGAACATTCCAAATCCGTGGCTATATCATTTGAATTTGACAATTCTGTAAGAAACTGTTAATATAATATTGACAGCCCAAGTCCAAAATGTTTCTGTTTTTCTCTTAGGAATTTATGTTTTACCTCGTAAAGCACCTCAGTTTATCACCTCTGGGGAGCCCTCCAATGGGCTTCAATATTGTAGAAATAATACGAGAACCACCATAACGGTAAACTAGCATTTATTAAGCCAGGCACTAACTAAAAATTTTGTAGTTTAGGAAACTGAGGCTCAGAGAAACATTTTCTAAGATAAACTCCGTTAACCACTCTAAATGTTTTCATCAGAATTATCTTAACCACTGAAATAGTAATAGCCAACTAATGTAGCATTCTGTCACATAACCTCATCATTCCAGTAAGTCCAAGAGTCTGTTTTCTGATTTAAATAAAAAAATTTGTCACTGCCTTTTAACAGTTTGTCTTTGAAGCTACCAAATACGTTATTGAATCATCTGCATTTTGTATATACATTTTTTCCTTTCATATGGTTATTAAAAATGTTAAAGAACACTAGGCAGCCTTTTGGTAATTTCATCAGGGCAGTCAACGAAGTATTCAGAGTCAACCTTCAACATGAAGTTGGAAAATACTTGGTGGTCTGGCATTTAAACACTGCCAGTGGTCAATTAAGTATCAATAAACAAGGTGAATGTAAATGTCGATACCAAATATCGCATACCATGTTTTCACCTCACCCTCCACCGTTGTAATCCTATGAAGAATATTTTCAGGATGTAAAGTGAGAAAACGGGCCGGGGGGCGTGGGGGGGGGATTCTCAAGGTCAAGCGAAGGCGAAAACAACGAATTTAAGGCAAACCTCTTTAAGACATTGACAACGCTGGTATCGAGTTGTTTTTTTTTTTAATGCACTAACCCGGCACCCAAAAGCGAATCCAGGAGACACCACGAGAGACAGCCTCGTCCAACCCCAGGCCTGAGGGTATCGGCCGGCTGTCCGCGGACACTCGCAGCCGGCACCAGCCGACCAGGACACCCGCAGCGGCGGAAACAAACTCGCTCCGCCCAGCCCAGGCGACGTCAGCGCCCCGCCCCAGCCCCCCACTCCCGCCCGGCCCCGGGGACCCCCGCCCCACAAAGGGGTGCAAACCCCAAGCGCGAGAGGAGAAAGAGGAGGTGCCAGCCGCCGCCACTGCCCTTCGCGAACCAGGCCGTCAGCCCCGCCCCCGCCGGCCCGGCCAACCCCGCCGGCGGAGACCCAGGCGCAACCGCCCGCGCCGCCCCTCCCCCCAGCGGCCAGGCCGGCGCGAGCCCCCACCCCACCCACGCTAGAGCGGCCTCGAGCCCGGAGGACACCGCCCCCGCACACCGGCCGCCGCCGCGCGGAGCCCCATGGGAGCTGGAGTCCTCATGGTGGCCTTTGTGCGCCGCTCTGGCGAGGCCGCGACTACGACCCCCACAATGCTCTGCGCCCGGCTCGCGCCACGCCCCCGCGACCCCCGCCTTCCAGATGCCGCCGAACTACATTTCCCGACAGCCCCCGCGGCTCTCCCGCCCTCCCTCCCGAGACACGAGCCGAACTGGGCGTCAGGTCGGGGAGCCGGTCGGGTTCCCGCTCGCCGCCGCCGCCCCCCGCAGCGACTCTCCCGCCTCTCCCGCCGCGGGAGCTGCGTCGCCCACTCTGCTCGGCTGTGGAGCCGCCAGTCCGGGAGCACAGAGCCCGGGACGCGACACGCCGAGCCCCTCATCACCTTCGGCCGGGGCGACCCCTCCCCGGTCCGCCCTCGCCTTACGCAGCCGTCGGAGCCCCCAGCCCAGAGCGGCGCCGCGGCCGCATCTCGGCCCCTGCACTCCCGCAGCCGCCGCCCCCCGCCCGGAACATGGACTCCGACTCCTGCGCCGCCGCCTTCCACCCGGAGGTGAGTGAGAGCTGCGTCCGGATCGCCCCCGACCCCCTCAGCCGTGATCTTGCGCTCTCCGGGAATCCGGACCCCTAGCCTCCCCGAGTGCCGCCTTCCCGCTCCCCCAGCTTTCCCTCGTCGCCCCCCCGGGAGCCCCACCCCCGCCCCCTGCTCGGGCCCGCGCCTCAGTGTCCCTTTCCCGGACGTCCGCGTCCTCCCCGCGCCCTTTCCTCAGGGCCGCTGCGCCCACCCCTCTCCCCCGGGACGCTCCTCTCCGGCCTCGGGTAGCCCCGGACCTGTCGGCGCCCCCAGCCCCTCCCCGCCGGCCTGCTTACTCCGTCCCCGCCCGGGGACGCCGTCCAAGCCGCCTCCCGCTTCGCGCTCGCGCTCTTCTCGGAGGAGTTCCCCTCCCCCCTCCCCCCTCCCGGGGGCTCGAGGCCCCCTCAGACCGGACTCGGCTCAGCGCAGCCCCCGCTGCTCCCCTAATCCCCCGGGCCCGGCGGCCCGCGCCCCGCCCCCTGACTCCGCGCGAGGCCCGGTCGGTCCCCGCCGCCCCCGGTGCTCGGGGGCCGCGTCCTTAGGGGTCCCCATCCCTTCCAGAAACTCGGGCCTGGTCGACCCCCAACCCCCAACCATCCCCAGGCGAGCTCGCCGCCCCCTGCGGGGCCTCCGCCCCCCCCCCCCGGCCCCCGCCCGCGGGCTCTGTTCGCTCCGCCCCGACTACTCACTCCCCCTCCTTCCGGGGATCGGCCCTCGGTACTCCCGGCCGTCCCCCCGCGGCGGCCCCGCGGTCCCCTCCCCCCGCGGAGGCTTGCCAGGGTTTCGGGTGCGGGTCCGGCCACCGCGGGCGGGCGGGTGGGGGAGGGGAGGCGGCGCCGGGCTCTCGCGCATCTCGTTGCGCCCCGGTGGCTTCGGGGAGCCGCCCCGGGATCCCCAAATTCTGCCCGGCGCCCCCTCCTACATCCCTGCGGGATGGGCCCCGCACCTTCCGGGCCGAGTGCCGGCGGGGGGCGGCTTCCGCAGGAGCGCGGGGAGGGGGCCGTACCGCCATCTGCTTTCCCTGAAGGCGGCCTGGCGGGCGGGGTGGGGGTGGCGCGGCCCCCACAGCAGACCCCGCGCCGTGTCGCCGCCCGCTGGGCTGGAGGGCGCCGCCGCCTTCCGCCGTGTGTCCCGGCTCCCAACCCGCTTCTGCACGGTCCCCGCCGAAATAAAAGTTCTCCCCGGAGTTTGAGCACCGGGGCTTCGGCCCTCCCACCCCGGCCGGCCGGCGTTTCCCGGGCTGGGCGCCGCATCTCGCACATGCGGGAAACGCCCGGGCACCGCGCTGCGTTTGCCTCAGCTGACTTACTGAGCGGCCTTCGGGGTCTGAGGGGATCGAGGGTATGTGGTTTGCCAGAACCAAGTTGAGAAAATTCTTTTAAAAAGTGGATTCTGGAATAAAACCTGTGGGCCACACGCCTGTGCCTCGCGGCTCTCCGCGGCCTCTGCGGGACGGGAGGGCCCAGGTGCCCTGCTCGCCCTGCTCCTGCATTTCCCCGCAGGCTTGCACCTAGCGGGGCCCTGGGCCCCAGGCTCTGGGAAGATTAGCTGAGCACCTAGGTAGGGATGGGGAGTGTGCGGAGTGATAAAAGTGCTCAAAGGGAGTCTCCGTAAACTTGCCGGTCGAATAAACAGTAATAAAGCACAGCTGTTTTGCCTGGAAGCAAATAAGGGCTCTTTTTCCCATTGTAGGCTCCTAGGAGAAAATCCCTTCTTGTTATGGGTGTTCCTAGATTGAATGAGGGAGGGACTCACAAGCAGAAATCTCTAGTATTGCATCTTAAATGTGCAGCTAAAGCTGGCAGGAATTCTTCTAGATATTCTCTGAGTTAGGAAACGTTTGGGTGCATGGCACCCCGACTGTTGGAGGAGCGGAGGGGACCCTAAGGCCACCCTGGCTGGGCGGGGGTCAATTGGGATTCAGCTCCTGGGTCCCTCCCAGGTCCTAAGGAAGATTAATCTTCTGAGAGACGTGAGTGATTTTTGAAATCGCTTAAAATACTTTACTTACAGCTGTAGCAGCCGTTTATATTCAAAATGGAAAAATTTAGCAAAAAAACTAGTTATTAGAGCTCCTGATAGGCCTGCAGAGACTAACAGATAAGGTCAGAAAATGCCACATGAGTGCTAAGAAATAGACTTTTGTACCAGCTTTTATCTCCCAGCCAGTTTCCCAGCATTCTTGGCATAAAAATCTTAATACTCCTCTTTCAACTTTCTGAAAGTGGTGTTATTTCTTGACCTGAACTTACCTTATCTTGTTTCTAGACTGTCTGTAAATCTAACAGTTTTTTGAGTGGTGGACGATAAAAGCTCCAGCTTGCTTTGTTTTGTTTCTGTGATTCCATACAGAAGTGTCTCCTTCAAACATACTCTCTTTTCTCCCCTGGTAACAGGAATACTCCCCCAGTTACAAGAGGCGCAGGACTGTGGAGGACTTCAACAAATTCTGCACCTTTGTCTTGGCCTATGCTGGATACATCCCTTATCCGAAGGAGGTAATCTTCTGAGCGTTGGAGACCTTCCTTGTGGGGCAGTCAGGCCAGGCGCCCTCTCTGCAGGCCCTGGGTGCCTGAACAGACAGTGGGGCTGTGGATGTGGAAGGTGTTGCTTGGGAGGACTTCAGGCAGTGGTCCCGCAGAACTGTTTCTTGGGAACAGATCAGCCAGGGAGTTGGTTCCTAAAACTGCAATAGAAACTGCAGGCTTGTCTAGAAATGGCTTGATAAACTTTTAGAATTTATTTGTAAATATTGCCTTTGACATCTGCTTGCTGTTATTAATGGCCAATAATTGCTGAGTGTTTGTTATGTCCAGACCTTGTTCTTGGCCCTTATATTGCTATGAGGTAGGGACTATTTTTTATTCCCAGCTTAAAGATGAGGACACTGAGGTGCATCGAGGGAACTGCCTTGTTCTAGGTCACCAGCTAATTAGTGGTAGAGCTTAGGGTTCAAGGAGATATGTGGACAAGGGGTGCACACCCTGCCTCTCTGGCAGCCTCCTGGTTGCTGTGAGGACCACACACCGAAGCCTTCAGGGACTCGTGGTTAGAAGCCACACAGGAGAAGAGTTTTCCATTTTCCCTGCTGAGAGAGGGCAGACTGGGCAGAGCTGGTGTGGGGCCCCAGTGTCAGAAGACTTGTTCATATTGGATTAAGCTAAAAGTAAAAGAATCCAGAATTTCTAGGATTCCAAATCCCAGCACTGGTTTATTATTTCCACTTGCCACACGGTGGATAACGCTTGCCTTGTACGAAGCTGCGTTCCACTATTTGAAGGTAACGTGCTCGAATGATCTGAAGGAGCCATAGAGTTCAGCTCACTGCTTTGGGGCAGTAATTACCTGCTTTGATTTTGCAATATTTTGGGATGTCTCCAGTTTTTTAAAAGTGTCAGGAAATTCTCAAAGCTAATTTAAATTCAGTTAATTAAAAATATATATCTCTTGGGAAGGCAAACGGAAGGAGAGATTTTACAATCAGGGAGAGGTAAGAGGACATGAGAGGGCGTCTGTCGTGTCTTTTCCACAGATGCCTGTTGAATGTTGGCTGATTTCCTGGCTGAGGGTTCAGCAAGGGAAGGTATTTTCGCCTGTTGTGGCGTCATATTAAACAAGTAATGATGCTGCTGTTTCTCTGAGAACTGAGCAGCCCAGGGCTGTGCGAACACATCGCTGGAGGCGTGCCCTGGCTGGGGGAGGGCCGGGGTTGCTCTGCCAAGGGCTGGTCTCAATAATCAGAACCTGCCACCTCTGCCTCCATCCTTGTAGGAACTCCCTTTGAGGAGCAGCCCCAGCCCTGCCAACAGCACCTCTGGCACCATCGACAGTGACAGCTGGGACACTGGTTTCACCGACATTGCGTCCTCGGTGCCCTTGCCAGTCTCTGACCGCTGCTTTAGCCACCTGCAGCCCACTCTGTTGCAGCGAGCCAAGCCCAGCAACTTCCTGCTGGACAGAAAGAAGACGGACAAGCTGAAGAAGAAGAAGAAGAGGAAGCGAAGGGATAGCGACGTGCCCGAGAAGGACGGGTACAGGGGTGGCTTGCTGAAGCTAGACGCTGCTGATCCGTACGGGGAGACCCCCACGAGTCCCACCTTGCAGGATATTCCCCAGGCCCCCAGCGACCCCTGCTCAGGCTGGGACTCCGACACACCCTCGAGTGGATCTTGTGCCACGGTGTCACCTGATCAGGTCAAAGAAATAAAAACTGAAGGCAAACGGACTATCGTCCGGCAGGGAAAGCAGGTGGTGTTCCGAGACGAGGACAGCACTGGCAATGATGAGGACATAATGGTGGACTCAGGTAAGTGTCCCTGAAGGACCCACTTGTTTGCTGGTGGTTAGAAGAGAGGTTATTTTAAGTGCTCATCTCTCTGGGGCAGAGGGTCGGGTCCCTTCCATGGATTGTGGCAGCAGAGTGCCCCACCATCTCCAGGGAGCAGGAAAGTGCAGGAAGGTGGATATGTACCGAGGGTCTCAGGAAGGGGTCAACGCTGCTAGAGAGAGCCATGTGGCCCATAAGTAAGCGTCTCCTGGTTAATAGCTGGTCGCCCCACACTTCAGTGCCTTTTGTGCATTTTCTGCATTTTTCAGAGAGAAGTATCGTTAAGTGACATTGAAAGCATTTTTGTTAGTGGAGTAACAGGTCTCATCGACACTCTCCTTGTTGGATGCGCAGCTTCCTGGTGGAGAGGGGCTGAAAGTTATTTTCCATCCTCATGTGTTTCTTTCCTTCCAGATGATGATTCCTGGGACCTTGTCACCTGCTTCTGCATGAAGCCGTTTGCGGGCCGCCCCATGATTGAGTGTAATGAGTGTCACACCTGGATTCACCTCTCCTGTGCAAAAATCCGGAAATCCAACGTTCCAGAAGTGTTTGTCTGCCAAAAGTGCCGGGACTCCAAGTTTGACATCCGCCGCTCCAACCGCTCCCGCATGGGCTCCCGGAAGCTGTTTCTGGACTGACTGCTGGTGGGCGAGGAGGCTGCCGCGAGGAATCCGAAGGGACGGTGGGCTTTCTGGCCCCTCTGTTAGTTGAGCACAGAACTCTCCGCTCTGGTGCGGGCAGATCCCTGCCATTCAGGTGCCTAAGCAAAAGGACAGGCTGTCCAAGGTAGAAACTGTACATAGTGACCGAATAAAATCTTCGTTGGCCAAAGCTGCTGCCAGAGCTGTGTTCTCTGCAGTGGAGGTGGACTAAACACCTAAGTGCAGTGGGTTTGGTTCAGCTGAAAATGAGGGTACATGGTAGTTGTGAGTTTTTGCTATCATTGTTAACAAGTTCCTGCCGACTGGAACAAGTGCTTAGCTGTTATTCCTGCTTCCACTGTGTTGGGGAGAGGAGTTGTTCGGTTTCCCCGGCCTGTTAATGAACAGCCATATGTGTAAGTTTTTTCTTGTGTGTTAAGTCTTTTACCAAAAGTGTCTGTACAGCACCCATCAGAGCTGCCCTAGTGGGCTGTCATCCAAAGGAGCCCTCTGGCCTCACTCTGAGAGGAGCCATGCGGTGGCAGGCTACCTCGTGGTTCTTAGGTTTCCTTCTGTTTGTTAAAAGGGACAGTGTGGCCACTTCTCTGTGGCAAGGGGGTTGGTTGGTGGGTTGAGGTGGCCCGTGTTCATTACTCAGTTTTCTGTTTTGCACGATGTAAAAAAACCTGTCTTTTTGCACGATACAGCCAAAAGTACTGGCCGATTCCTTGCTGAGTGCCCTTTTCCAGGTGGTGTGTGAGGTGTTGGGGTGAGGCCTAGGCTAGCGGGTTCCGTGTGTGGGGGCATTTAGGTTCATTCCTCGTCTCTTCCCCTCACCTTACTCTGGTAGAATCATAAAAGACAGGCAATCACTGGGACCCAAATGGTGTTCCTCTGAATTAATGGTAAAGGAAAAGTGGGAGGAAGGCCTCTGTTTATGCGTGGGTTTTAGTATGCCCTTTACACAGGCTGGCCTGCTGGTTCCACAGGGCAAGGTTGAGACTTGAGTCCTTTTTTTGGTTTACGTTGGTGAGTGAGTGATAGGGTAACAGAGGCCTTCAGGAATATAGCATTGAACTGTGGCGGAGCTCCTTAGATCTCCACTGGCATCCTGAACTGGGGAGGCCCTTGTGAGGGCCAACTCTGGAGAAACCAGGGCGTTTGCACCAGAAGCCCCTGCAGAACTCTGTGCAAGGGCCTTGTACCCCAGGACACTGGTGGTTCTGGGGCTGGGAGGAGAGGAGGGCTTCAGCTTTCTCCAAAATTGATAATTGGTTTTTAGCAGTTCAAGTTCTTGTTCTCAAACATGTTTTGTAAATTGATGGGTATGTTTTCATAAGCATTGTTTCTCGTAAGGCATGGAAAGGGAAGAATGCCCAAGTTAGTCATGTTTATTTGCAGCAGGATGGGCCTGTGGGATCCCTGCCAGGGGCTTCCCCTTCATGTGGCACCTTTGTGCGGGGCCACCAGGCACACTTTCCACGTTCTCACTGAAGGAACAAGGGGTTTGAACCATAATTTGGCTATTCAGAGCCCATGTTTTGTCCTAGTATCTTTCACGCTTGTCCAGTCAACTGTCTTATTTTTTTAAAAATACTCTGTTGCTTGTATTAACATACAGGTAGAGAGAAAGTTTCTGAAACCTAGTTTATTGTGAAGCTTCCCAAGGGAGATGTTGTTCTGTAGAGAAAATAGTAAGCTGGTTTAGAAACAATCTTCTCTCCAGACAGTTATCTGGCTCTGACTAGGGCAGACATCCAGGACAAGGCGGAGAGGAATTTGCCAAAGATCTGCCCCGTGACAATGCCTGTCCAGTGTCTTCACCATGACAATAACCAAAGTTTCAAAGTGTTTTTCTTCTTTTTTAAAAAACTCCACAAGATTTTTAAAGTGCATGTGAAGAATATGACCGATTTTAGAGTGGACCTGGCAATTGTTACATGTGCTGAAGGTTTGATGCCTCTGGAATGCGTTTGATACTCACCGCCATTTCTGTTTCCTTGATTGCATTTTTGTTCTTTTAACAGATCCCTGTGGGTGGTGTCTTAAAAAGTCAGACACCTTGGTTTTTGTGTTAGATTGAACTGGGCAGCTGCAATCAGTTTCTATATGCAAATTAGGCATGACCCATCCAGGGGCTCCTGGTTGGTGGCTAATGAAGGGAGGGAAAGATGTTACCCCCAAAGTAGGCCCCTCCCATGGGCTTTGGCCAGGCCAGACACTTAACATCGTTTACATGGTTCTGTGTAATTTTAAAGTTTATGTGTATAAAGCGAAGCTGTTTCTGTGAAACTGTATATTTTGTAAATAAATATATTGCTACTTTGAGGTTCATGTCTAGCTTCAGGTGCTTGTGTTCTGCGCTGAAGGACAATTGTGTTTCTCCTCCCCTCATCACCTCCCTAAACTATGATCACCTGAGGACTCTGGGAAGTTAAAAAGTCTGAGTTTGTGTTTAGCAAACTGAATAATGCCCAGGGCTCTTAAAATACTTTTCTAGTGAATTCTTCAGAAACAAACTATAGTATGAGTAGACATGAATAGCTTTCAGTTTCTTTGTCAAATTCTGGATTAGCTGCTTAAACCCTGGCGCGTGGTGCGCCTGCTTTGTGAGGCTGCAGCCTCCGAGGCGCTGGGAGCCCGGGATGGGACTGTCCCCTCCGGTGCTCACTTTGCCCATCTGCTCTTGGGGTTCCCAGTGGCTGATCCTCTACTGGCCTCTTATCTGAGACCAATGGTGGCCAGCTAGACCCTCCTCCAGCGACATCAGAGGAGCCAAAACCTGCTTATTAACACCTCTCGAGGCCTTAATACTGACTAAAGTGGGGGTTGGGTCTTCTTGGTTTCCAGGGGTCCAAAGCTATTGGTGGCGTGTCTTGCGTGGGGGGCGGAGGGTCAAAGCAAGGTGACGGGCGACTGGCTGTAGCGAATCGAGGTGAGACTTGCACCGGCCCAAGCTTGGGGGTTGGGCTTCGGGCTTGAGTTGGGGCCGCGACCACCCCTCGACGTGGCGCCCAGGGCCCACCCGACCCTGGGGCGACGCCAGTCGCGGGGACCTCCGGTGAGCGCGCCCTGGAGCCAGGCCAGGCCCGCCTCCCGCTCTCGGCGCCCCGCCCCGGCCCCGCCCCGCCTGCGCGGCTTGCGGGCGCCGCCGCCGCCATCTTTGTTAGGGGCACCGGGCCTGGCCTGGAGATGCCGAAGTCGTGCGCGGCCCGGCAGTGCTGCAACCGCTACAACAGCCGCAGGAAGCAGCTCACCTTCCACCGGTGAGAGGCGGGGGCGCCGGGGGCGCCGGGGGCGCGGGAGGCCCGGACCTGGGGCCCCCGGAGGAGCTCGGCGGCCTCGGCGCGCAGAGCGGGGACGCTGGGGAGGCCCGAGGACGTGCGGCCGCCGGGCCCGCGGGACGGGCAGGGGTCCTGGGCCCACGAGGCCAGCGCCGCCTTGGCCTGGCCTCGGGGACAGCGGCGGAGCAGCCGGCCCGCGGCCGCACGGCTTTCTGGAATGACTTTGGGGTTTGGGCGTGTATGGCCCGGCTGGCGTCTCCTCCCGCGTTCCCAGCCGCGGCCGGGAACGTCGCAGGTGCTCGGCGGGAGGAATGCGCCGTGGGGCGGTGGTCGGCCTTGCGGCGTGCTGGCGCCCTGCAAAAACCGCGCCGTGCGTCATGTCGTGAAGGGAGAACCTGGGGCGGCTGCAGTGGAGGAAGGAGAACCCTCCAGGGGTGTCGGTGTCAGGGCGGTGGGGAAGGGACTTGGCGGGGGCGTGGGAGATGGTGGAGACTTCGGAGTCCGCCCTCGCCTTCCCCAGCGCGCCCAGTCTGCCGCCCTGCCCAGCAGAGCGCGTCCTCGCCCTCCGGCGCACAGGGGAATGTTGCACACTTTCTCCAAGGTTTCTCTGCCCCCTTAACAGCACAGCTCCTCAGGGTGGCTTGAGCTCGTTGTTCCCATTCCCTCTCCCCCTCCCCATGACACTCTGTTTTGTAATAAATGCTTTGATTGAAGTATAACATGCATAAAAATGAACAGATCATAAGTACCCAGCCCAACGAGTTTTCACCAAGTGAGCACCATTGAATTAGAACGTTACCAGCCCCCGGAGACCCCGCACCGAGACCACCTTCTCCCGCCTCCCCACGGAGAGCTGTGGGCTGCCTTCTATCAGAGTGGCCCGCAGTTCATTCCATTTGATCACTGCATAGTGCTCCGTTAAATGCATATGCCGGGCCGGGCGCGGTGGCTCACGCCTGTAATCCTAGCACTCTGGGAGGTCGAGGTGGGCGGGTTGTTTGAGCTCAGGAGTTCAAGACCAGCCTGAGCAAGAGCGAGACCCCGTCTCTACTAAAAATAGAAAGAAATTATAGGGATAGCTAAAAAACATTATATAGAAAAAATTAGCCGGGCGTGGTGTCACATGCCTGTGGTCCCAACTACTTGGGAGGCTGAGGCAGGAGGATTGCTTGAGCCCAGGAATTTGAGGTTGCTGTGAGCTAGGCTGACGCCATGGCACTCTAGCCCAGGTAACAGAGTGAGACTCTGTCTCAAAAAAAAAAAAAAAAAAATGCATATACCGGAATTTATCTGTTTTACAATTGAAGCGAATTTGAGTGGCCCTATTTTTTGGCTGTGACAGCCACACTGTCCTGGACAGCCTTGCTGGGACTTGTCTTCTGGTGCATGCATCCACCTGTTTCTGCTGGGTATGTACCTGGGGATGGGGTTGTCTCCTGTACTCTCTTGAAGCCATTCCCACAGCTCCCACAAAAGAGCAATGTCCAGTCACCAGTGAGCCTTATGATGCCAGATCCAGGGGTCTGTCCTCATCATAGTCGGCCTCTGTAGCATTTGACACAACTGATCATTGACCCCTGGATTGCTTTTCCCACTTTGCCTATAGGACACTTCTTTGCCCTCTTCCTTTGTCACAGGTGTTGGAGCACTTGGGGTGTGGGCCATGGCCTAGTCATGGTCCCCATACAAGCTTGCCACCGAGGGCACCAATCTCATCCAGGTTTATGGGTTATGCAGGGTCCATCCCACATTGACATCTCCAGACACGTGTGCCCACCTGCCACTCCAGCCCATAGACAATCTAAAAAGCACCTCAAATTTAACACCTAACATACAAAACAAACTTCTGATCCCCTAACCTGCTCCTTCTATAGCCACTACCACCTGAAACACAAACCTCCTTCCTTCTCTATTCCATGGTCCACAGGCAAACCTTGCTGCACGGCTTTCAGAATGCATCCAGCTCCGCCCTCTCATGGTTTACCAGCCATCATCCCTTTCTAGGAGGTAGGGTCCTTGAGAGTGGGGACTTTCTTATTCACTCTCACATACCAGCGCCAAGAACCGGCCCTGCACGTGGCAGGCTCCTGAAGCAATGAATGAAGGCTCCTGGCAAATGGAGCTTCAAAAACAGCTAACTTGGGCACATGGGTCATGTTCATGGTCTCAGGTTTCCTATTAAGGATGCTGTTAAATCGCCATGACAGAAGCTTCCAGAAATTCGATGTGATTTAACAAAGTACTGAATTTCCAGAGCTGCCCAGTGAAATACTCTATGGTGGTGTGGAAATTCTACGAGATCTGAAGTGCGGAATTCAGTTTTGCTGGATCTCTCACGTTCCTGCCTCGGCCCATAGGTTCCCATTCAGCCGCCCGGAGCTGCTGAAGGAATGGGTGCTGAACATTGGCCGGGGCAACTTCAAGCCCAAGCAGCACACGGTCATCTGCTCTGAACACTTCAAGCCTGAGTGCTTCAGTGCCTTTGGGAACCGCAAGAACCTGAAGCACAACGCCGTACCCACGGTGTTTGCCTTTCAGGACCCCACGCAGGTAGGGACATGAGGCTGCCTTTTTGTCTTTGCAGATCCAGTCCGCACAATCCACCGAACAGTTGGGGTGGGGAGGGGGAGGTGGTGACATTTGCAGGCAAAGTGGAGGCCAAGAATTACAGTGAAAGCAGCATTGTCAAGCCTCTGTGGTCCAGAGCCCTGTGTCCCTGCTGGCCATGACCTTTGCTTTAAGAGAAGTCCTAATTTAATGCCACTTTAAAAATAAGTCATGCTCCATACCAGGATGCTGTTGAAGAAGCCGGCTGGCACATGTGCCAGGAGCTCGGTCCTCTCTGTTTTGCCGACTGGGTCTCCCGTGGGCTCGAGACCAGCAGGCTCAGTATTGCATTCAGAGGCAGTGCTCTGTGTCCAAGCAGCCAGTCAGGGCTTGGCAGTGGGCACCACTGTCACTTAGGTCCTGCCGCCTGCTGCTGGGCCTGTGCTGACTGGTGAAGGCAGACAGCTGGGTCGGGAGAACTGAAGGATGTTGCCAGGGCAGTGGTGGAGGGAGAGCTGGGGACAGTGGGCATAGGCTTGCGGTGGAAGAGATTTGGGCCCGTTCAGGAACAGTACTGATCCAGGCTGGAGGGTCACCCGATGCTGGTTCTGGTCAGGGCCCCCTTCTGGGTTTGCAGGGGGCGGACAGCAGAGTGGGGGGCAGGTGCTCTCCCGTGTCTTCTCCTGCAGTCACGAATCCCACCAGGAGGGCTCCACTCTCATGACCTAGTTACCTCCAAAAGGCCTCACCTCCTAGCACCATCATGTTGGGGGCCATGAGTGTCAACATGGCAGTTTTGGGGGGACATAAACATTCAGTCCATGGCAGTGGGAGGATTGTGGCTTTGGAAGGCTCCGTCTGGCCACAGGCAGAGAGTGCCTTGGTTGGAAGCTGTGTCCTAGCTGAGTGTAGTCGCGGCCTCAGCTGAAGGTGGGATGCAGGGAGGAGGCAGGTGGACATGTGGACGGACTCTGCAGACCTGGCAGGCTGGGGTGGTCAGGGAGGCGGAGCTCGCTGAGCCCCTGGCGAGTGTGGTTGGCCCCCTGGGGAGTTCGGTCCCATATGTGTGGATTTGATATACCCACGGGATACTGAGGTGGACACATCTGGGTGGGGGCAGGGTGTGCGGGTTTGGCTTAGGAGAGAGCTCACGGACAGCTGGATGCTGAAGCCACGAGGAGGGACTCTGTTGAATCCGAGTGTGGGTGCACGGGATGCACCCGCTGCAACAGGAAGGCAAAGCAGGGGTGGGACAAGCATGAGGCCAGCAGGTACCTGTGCTCCCTGATTTCATTGAGGGAAGGGAGCCCAGAGTGGAAGGGTGGAAACGGGGAGCCAGACTGCAGGGCTAGCGTGGCGGATGCGTGTTGGCAAACGTGCCCCAGGTGGCCATAGCTGCTGTCCCTGCTCCTAAGTCCTCCAGGAAGGCCCTCCCCTGCACCCTGCTGGCCCTCCCGCCCCTTGGTCTTCTAGCACCTGCTCCGCTTCACTTTTCCTTCAGGTTTCGGTCTCCTCCCTTGAATGTAAGCTCCACGAGGGCCGGGACTTCGTTTCCCTGCTGTATGTCCAACCAGCGCGTCGCCTGGCACAAAGTGGGTGCATGTTTGTTAATAAATGGGGTACAGTTTAGTCCCTTTCACATATTTGTGTAAAATGTTTGTTCCTGAAATAAGGTTATGGTTTAGCAACTGGGGTTGGGGACATCTGCAGTCGTAGTCCTTCGTGCTTCTGCTGCCAGGCTGGTAGGAGAAGCTGATTGTGGCCCCTTTCGGCTCAGGCAGGGTCTGCTCTAAGGTCACCACACCTGGCAGGCCTGGGGACTAGGGGCTCTGCACTGGTGGTGCCAAGGGTGAGATGAGTGTTCTGCCACGTGCTGTCACTCCTAGGACAAACATTTATTGAGGAAGGATGCCAGCCCTGGGGTGACATGCATGAATTAGGTCTCTGGCTTGATAGGGACCTTCTCAGGGGCCACTGACCATGATTTGGGAACATCTTTGGAGGAGAACACCAAGTAGGTGGCGTGAGCCGGGCCGGGCCTCTGGTCAGTTTAATTGAACAAACGCTTCTTAGACATGGCAGACACTGGGCTGAGCGTGGGGACTGTGAGGGGACTGAGGCTTGCGCCTGGCTGTGAGGGATCTTGGGGTCCGCAGCTCTTCTTGTCCTCCCGAGCAAGCGGCCATGCAGCCGTCTGCATCCGCTCGTGTGTGTCTCTTGCAGCTGGTGAGGGAGAACACAGACCCTGCTGGCGAGAGAGGAAATGCCAACTCGCAGAAAGAAAAGGTGCGTCAGGTCCCGTTCACCTGGATGTTGACATCCTGCTGTGGGTGGAAACAGAGCAGGTAGCATCTGCCCGGCAAGGCCTGCCGGGCTCTGCCGTTTTCCTAGCAAGGGGAGGCCCAAGCTCTTAGGCTTCCTGCCTTCTTTGCAATATTGTAGAAATCCCCGTTGATAGTGAGGCTCGTGCCTGGTTTCTTGCGGCTCCCGTTCCAGTGTGTAGTAGGGAGAAGATGGCTGTTTAGGCTGCTGCAGACCCGGGAGCTGGTCCCCTGGCTGTAGCCACCTCCCCAGATGGCGTGAAGGGATTACTCGGGATGGACAGGGAACAGCTGGGGTGGATCCCGTGTCTGCAGCCACCACCTGCCTGATTGCACCCTGCTGTCCCCAGGTCCTCCCTGAGGCAGGGGCTGAGGAGCACAGCCTAGGGAGAAACATGGACACCGCACTTGAAGAGCTTCAGCTGCCCCCTAATACCGAAGGCCCCACAAAGCAGGTAAGACGTGGGGTTGGGTACGAAGGCAGCACGTGGTGGGTCAGTCTCAGCCCGAGATGATTGCTCCAGACACAGTGGAAACTGGTGCCCAAAGAACCTGCCACATGAGAACCGCCACGAGCAGGGTATGGAGTCTTAATTTCTGAGCTTCCCAGTAAAATTGACCCCCGTGATTTGGGCATACTTGGATTTCAGAAGAGCAGGAAGCCAGTCCTGCCGCGCAGGGTTGGTGCTGTGCCTCCCACCGCCCCATAGTGGCTTTTGCCTTTGGGCAGCTGTCAGCTCTCACTCCCCTCTGTCCTCAGGTGTTGCCGCACAGACCGGAAACAGCAGAGGCTCCGGGGCGGCCGGGCAGCCTCACAGGGCTGAGAAGGCCGCCCCCCAGGCAGCCGTCTGACCACAGCTACGCCCTTTTAGACTTAGATGCCCTGAAAAAAAAACTCTTCCTCACTCTGAAGGAAAACGACAAGCTCCGGAGGCGCCTGAAGGCCCAGAGGATGGCGATGCGGAGGATGTCCAGCCGCCTCCGCGCCCACAGAGCGGGGCAGCGGGGACCCCAGGCCAGGCCTCGGCCAGAGCAGCGGAGCTGAGCCCGACAGGTTCTGGGTCGTGGGGGCAGCAGTAGCCCCGGGGCCAGGCGTTGGGTTTGGGGCTCTGGCTGTGGGTATTTCTGTCTGCTGCCGACATGGAGAGCCCTGGCAGCGAGCTTGCTGGACACGGGATTGAGACAGTAGCCAAGCTAGCTGGTGAAGAGCCCGAACACTGCTGTGACGTTGAGAGGCCTGAGGCAGGGATCCCTGGGCGTGACGAGCTTAGTCCTCCTGTGGTAAGAGAAGGGCAGTCTGAGGCCGGCTTCTGGACTGCCGTCCCTCCGGCACACGCAGTCAGCGCTGCGCGTCCCTGAGGGAGCGGTGGCTGACTCTGCGGCAGGGCGAGTGGGTCCCCTCCGTCAGCCCGGACAGCTGGCTCAAGACTGGCTCAAGACGGCAAGAGCGGCCTCTGTTCTAAGGAGCAGCTCCTCTCCTGGCCTGAGTGAGCAACAGACATAATAAAGTGTCTTTCTGTACTGTGGTACGTCCTCCTTCATTCAGAGTTTTCTCTTCTGCTGTTTCCCTGCTCCCAAGACTGCCTGCCTATTTCCTGTTAGAGTGGGTGGGGTGGGACTACCAAAAAAAATTGTGCTTTTTGTTAAGAAAGAGAAACTAAAAATCCTGATTGATTTCTTTACTTTGGGTGCTATTTCTTAGCAAATGTTTAACACAGAAAATGGAACCACAGCTTCAAGTTGAGCCTCATCGTCTACATGGGGTTGACCAGTGAAGAACAGAGGACGGAGAGAGGCCTCCAGGGAGGGGCACTCCCTTTGCTCCCTCCTAAAACTGAACCCGCAGGCCGGGCGCGGTGGTGTGTGCCTGTGTCCCAGCTGCTCGGGTGCTGTGGCAGAACACACAGATAAACCGAAAAATACTATCCTCGGCTTTCAGGAAAGGTTTATTGTGGTAAGATAGTGCCTTCCGTACAACTTCGAACGCAACAGAGACATTGGTGCCCAAAAGAACCGCCTGCAGCAGAGGGTGCCCAGGCCGCATCCAGAGTCGGCTCATGCAACACGGTAGGTACTGCGCGGCCCGCGGTCAGTGGGGCAGTCGGAGAAACTTTCTTTTAAGATGGAGATGATAAATTATTACAGAATTGGACCACCTGAACTGCTGTTAGAAACTGGAAGGAGGAGGTTGTTGGCTATTATACCAGTGCCAGGGGGTGAAGCCTGGTGTTAGCAATAGTTCAGGGCAGCTGGAGGCCAGAGCAGCCGTCACCCCCAGGGCCAACTGTTGTGGCCACTGGCCTTGTAGCACCTGCTGGGAGGTGTCCGCAAGAGCGAGTGACCACTGCCACTTCCAGGACCCAGGCGACAGGCCTCAGCTCTTCAGGTAACTGCTTATGGTAGGGGTCTGCTGACGCCCACGACATTGTGCATCCAGAGTGGGCAGGTACAGAGAGGCTCCTGGAGCAAAGACAGCCCCAAAAGGAGTCCCCGTGTGCAGGGGTGGGCCCCGCCAGGAGTGGGGAGCAGCAGTGCCACCTGCTGGGCGCTGCAGGCCAGCGCTGGTGTCCACACTTCGGTTTGGCGTGTCGGACCCCTGGTCTTGTCGCTCCCCTGACCTAATGCTTGGCCTGTCCCTGCGAACTTCTCATCCCAGCACTGTGCTCTGGAGGCGGTGGGCACAGGTGGACCAGGCTGTGCCTGGTGGGGCAGGGATGGAGGGACGCAGGTCAGCTCACATGCGCTGGCAGCCGGGTGTTTTCCCACAGGGATACAGGAAGCAACCCATGACGGGGATGGGCCCAGGGACCAGGAGTTACACCAAACTGTCCCTAGCCAGGGGCTGGTGGAATGATTTGAAAAGCTCTGGGAGCGGGGAAAAAAGACTAATTTTCCAAACCCGTTTGTTCTCAGATAGAAAGCAGTTTTATAAACCCACAGTCCTTTCCAGATTGACTTGGTAATATTTCAGCAGAAAAAGGTGGTTTCTGGGAAGTCGACCAGACACATGTTCCCTTGATCCGGAGGCCGTGGCATGTGAGAGCGCCTGCCTGCCTTTGTGTTTGTTTCCCCCCGTCACTGTGATGTTAGGAGTTCACAGTCCCAGGTGTGGGGCAGGGTGTGCCACAAAGACCCCCAGACAGGACCGACAACCAGCGGTGGCTGCAGTCAGCACACATGCTGAAGACCCTGGGGGGGACCTAGGAGAGTCGGGGGCCAGGGCACGTGCCTCCAGGAACATGATCCTTGGGAACACAGCCATGGGCCATGCTGTGGTCTGGTCCAGGGTGGGGCTGCCTCGGTCCTACCCACAGCACCTACAAAAGCTGAGGTGTCTGTGTGTTCTTTCACATAATTGATATGGTATCACCTTTTATAGGAATAATAGAAAATAAAAACATCTGATGTCTGGGTTTTCTCCCTGCTTCCAAATTTGTAGACTCCCAGGACAAGATTTTTTGCAGCCTTTTAAAAATCTGGTTCTCAAGCAGTTTATCCATCTGTGTCGATCCTGTGAGCTGTAAAAGACAAGACAGACACAGGCCATCAGAAGGTGACTGTTTCCACACTCCTTTCTATTAATACTTGAGGGGTGCAGCAGTCATCCGATGGACCAGCAGCTGTCTGGGCCCCAGAGCACACACTGCGCAGAATCAGCTGCTTCTGGAACATGGAGGTTTGCTTTCCTGCCCAGCCAGCAAAGCTGGAGTGGCCAAGCCAACAGCTCACTCTAATTCCACCATGAAGGCTAAAGTCCCCTCCTCAGGGCACAAATCATGGGCTCTGAGCGAGACAGGAAGCCCAGCCAGTTGACCTCCCTAATCCCAGGTGACAACCGAGGGATGGTGGTCATCAGCCCACATGCTGAGCAGCCACTTCAATGTCTCTGCCCCCAGCAGGTGCCCATGGCAGGTGACTGCAAAGGGGCAGCTACTCACACTGCTTTGGTATCCGAAGGGCCTCACTGTCCAGCACCATCACCTGATGCAGAACACCTCGGAACTGATAAAGCACTTTCAGGTTCTTCTCTTCACCCACACACGGGTCATAAAACCCAGGAAGCCCAGCCTGCAACCAAAAGATTGTTACTCTAAAGACAGTTCGAAACCCAGCACGAACTCCTCCCTACTACCACCTCGGGTACAGCGTGGAAGATGCAAACTTTGGAGCTTGAAGAAAAAGAAATGAGAATCTAAAAAAGTTGCCTGTGTACTCCTAGACGTGCCTCTCAATAGCGGCCCCTTCCTCACGGTAAACAGACCCCTGTCTTCACAGATGCCCTGCTGAGACAGAGACGCTGGACGACGTCTTTAGGAGTCAGGAGTTCTTTGGCCTCAGCTAACCTGCATGTTAATTCTGGACAGTCCACGCCCAGGCTCCAGAGGTGAGACTTACATATGTTACAAATGACCTCATGCTCTTTCTGGAACAAGGCAAAAACAAATAGAATGCCGATGCCATGAAGGCAGACGCGCGTTCTGTCTGTGCTGTGCCGGCACATGGCAGGGGCTCAGTAAAGACTTGTTGAGTGGGTGGATGGATGCATGGATGGACTGAATGGCTCCGGTGTGGATACCGTCTGCGTGTTGGCAACATGAAAGATTCCATGGCAAGGGGCCGCGACTGTCTCTGTCAGCCTGAACCTACACCCCAAGCTGCCTCTTTCTGTCTGGATCTTGCGAGCGAGCACGTGGCACGTGGCGGCTGGCGTGTGGTACCTTGGAGGCCTCTGTGAGGATGAGCTTCGAGTCCTTCACCAGGCACTGCAGGGGCACAGTCACGTCGATCACCTTCGCCTTCTCGTTTTTCTTGCTCTTGTCGTTGACGAACTTCCCGTACCAGGCGTTCACGATGATGAGCCCTGCGGACGGGCTCGGTCAGGGCAGCGGCAGGCATGTGCCCTGAGCAGCCGCAGGCCCCCAGCGCCCACCCTGGCCCCCGAGAGGACACGCCTTCTCACCCATTCTGGACTCCTCTGCCTCGATTATCCTTCGGACAGATTCCTGCATCAACCGAACCTGCCAAAGAATGAGGGTGACCACTGTTAGGTCCCCAGAGGGTTTGTTCCACCTGCTCAGAGGGCCGCAGACATGCAGCCCTTGTCCACGCCAACACACCTGCTCAGGGTAAGGGCGAGAGCAGGACACCTCAAGAACTTGGCTCCCCAACTGGCTTGCTTTGAAACCCTTAGTCCCAGAGTAGGCAGCTCGGGGTCAGCAGGTGAAGACATACCTGAAATGCCACGAGCCCCACCTGTGACCCCAGTGGGAGCAAGAGCCTCTCACTTCCCCTTCTAGGGATCGTGAATAGGTGGGTAGGCTTCATCGACCCAATACAGTCATACTGAATACATTGTCAGCATTTAAAAATAGAGAGATTTCACACAAGCAGCTGGACCCCAGCTCCCCTTGAGAAAGGACCAGCGCTCTCCCATGGCACCGTTCCGCCAGGCAGAGCTGTACTGACCCTCAGATGGGCGCATGCTGGCCGGGCTGCACACACAGCCCAGGGCACACTGCGGGCCGCCTGCCCGGGGGGCTGCACATGCATTTCGGCCCTTCAGACCACAGGGACAGTGTGCCTGCCATTTATCCAGGACGTCTCTGTTCCCTCATGGTCCGTAAAAGGCAAAAACAGAGGACAATACCTACCACTTTTCAAAACCCTTGTTATATCATATGCTGAGGGTAACTGTGTGTAATCTTTAGGACAGGGACTGAAGTTCCCAGCCTTGCGTCCTGGAAACAATATGAAGACTAAAATGGTGAATGAAGCCGTTGAGGAAGAAAAGCCTAAAACCTAAGGCCCCCAAAACCAGCACGCAGGGTGTGAAGTGTGTTCCCACACAGCCCCAGCATGAGGACAGACAGGAGCATTCACTGTGTCCTGTGTCCCGCACGAGCAGCAGGACGATTCTCAGAGGCCAAGAGGGGTGGAGGCCTGGCAGGGCGGCGCTGACGGAGCACTCACAGCGGCTTCCGCCTCCTGCTTCTTCTGCAGAATGTCGGTAGCGGCACTTTCCCTTTGCTTCTCCAATTCCCTTGCGCAAGAAGAACACAGTCCACACGTTAGCCTGGTGTTGCCCAGCAGTGCGCCCAGCAGAGCCCCTTGTCTGGACCTGAGCCCAGCAAACAGTCTGTGATCTTACTGGATTTCTAGTTCTAAAACTTTAAAAAATATTTCCAAGACAGTCTCAGGCAAGTGTGCTAGTCACAGGCCTGCAGCTCTCATTTTGTCCCCGGATGGCTCTGCCTCCCCTCCTCACTGGAGCCCACAGATCACCCACTGGAAAGAAGACCCCACCTGAAAGAATCTCAGGAGATTCCACCAGCCTTCTGGGATTATTAAATGACACTTTCAGTGATAGGAAAAATGAATACAACTTTAGACACATAGATACACTTTCCTACAGCAAAGTAGAGGGACCTGGGTCAGCACACACCTGTCCCATCAGAAGACTGGACCCAGTACCTTCTCTGTTCCAAGCCTCAAGCCTCTGGGGAAATTAGGACCCTGAATTATAGTAATTCAAACGCTAGAAGAGCCTAGAGAAAGATGTTTTCCTCCTTTCTCTGAGACTCTCCAAGTGCAATGCTTTATTAAATCAGATCATTATAAGTAACAAACCTAAACCACCCCCCAGATTTCTGTAGAGATGTTCTCACTAAGAGTTTAGATTTAATGTCATACTCCAGTAGATTATAGGAAACTGCAAAATAAATTGCATTTCTGTGACTTCCAAGACTATAGTTAATGCATGTCTCTTATATAAGAACCCAGAACTCATTCCTCCGAAACTTAGGGCCAGGAAGGAAATGATTAGAATGAGAAAAAGGAAAAGTTTTTAATTCTTGGGGTCATGGTTTTAGAGTCTTAACAATTTTATAAACCAACTCTAGTCCTTTCTGAAA
Source organism: Lemur catta (assembly GCF_020740605.2). Lineage (NCBI taxonomy): Eukaryota > Metazoa > Chordata > Mammalia > Primates > Lemuridae > Lemur > Lemur catta. The sequence goes on along the minus strand of NC_059130.1, from coordinate 122,636,657 downwards.
GCAGGAATGACAGATGAAGGGATGACATCGGTCCTACTACTGATGGTGAAAACACAGTTAACATTCACTGAGTACTCTGCATGGCCCAGACACTACACTAAGCACTTTACATGTATCAATTAATTTAATTTTCCTAATAACCCTACAGGGTAGATTCTGTTATTATTTCCATTTTAAAGACGAGGACACTGAAGCACAGGGTTTAGTGACATTCCCATGACACGTCATAAACTCACTTCTCTTTTTGAGCCCTGAGGTATGGTTTGATGATCAGACGGTGCATAGCAAAGTAGACCACGAGAGGCCCGACGGTGGCGTAGAACACGGCGCTGGGCAGGAGCTGATCCGTCAGATGGACGGGGAAGAAGTACGTCTGACTGGCCCTGTTTAACCTGGGCGGGGAAAACACAGAGCACCCAGGACGAGTTAGGTTTCCCAGGAAAGAGTAACAGGGGAGTCAGTCACAGGAAAATCTCGCTCAGATCCACCGAACACAAGTTAACGGGAGCCCAGAAGTCTGCTTGTTTCATAATCCACTCCCCTTTGCCAGTTCCCTATTCTAAAGTTTGGCTGCTGGATTTGACACATGTGACAGAAGAACTGTCCTCACTCTGACCTCAAGGTCAGAGGGCGATACAACAAAGTAATGCTTTGCCACAGTAAACGTCCCCTATGGTTGCATTAGGTCAGAAGCCCTAGAAGGCGGGAATGGACACTCTTCCAGGTATCCTGGAGACAGAATCATATCTCAATCCTTAACTGACGTGTTTGAAATAAGTTTGTGAAGAATTCAAAAGTTAGCAAGTTACGGAGGTTCTGCTTCCAGTAATGCCTGAGTAGCTTCTACTGGACCAGTCTGTGAACTCTGGGCCACATACAGGCCACAAAGGCTTTATGGTACTGAAGAGATGCTACAAGGCAGCAGATACTGAAGGAGGAGGGCTGCAACTTAGAAGAATGGAACGGGACTGGCAAGTTTCCTAGATTTTTTTTTTTTTTAACAGCTTTTAGCCTGAGACTAAATCTCAGTCAGTACCATCTGGGCTGGCTAAAACTTGGAAAGACACTTGTAGTCATATTAGATCGAAGAACCAGAGCTCAGAGTTTGGGATAACCATAGCAGCTAGAAAGGAGAACAGTCCCCCATAAAGAAAGCCAGAGATGCAGAGCACCAAACTGTGTATATGAATGTGGCGCAAATCTCCAGCTGACCCCTGATCTGTCAAGTGGCCTAGCTAAGGCTAAAATCATTCTACTGAGGTTTCTGGTTGCTGCCACCACAGGTGAGTCAGAGTCTGCAGTCTGAGTTCAGCCAAATTAACTGTCTTCTAAAATGAAAAATCAATACTTTTTTGAGAAACAAAAGAATACAGTTTCTACCATACATTCTACAATGTATCATTCATAATACTCAGTATGTAATATAAACTCCTTTCTATACATACACACATGCCTGCGTCCACACACACACATATATACATACATGAGAAAAATAAACAGAGGCCAATCCCAGATGATCTAGATGTTGGAATTAGTGGATAAGGATTTTAAGTAGCCATTTGAACTATATTCGAAGACATATATGAAAATATGCTTGTAAAGAATGAAAAAGAGGCCAGTTGCAGTGGTTCATGCCTATAATCCCAGCACTTTGGGACGCCTAGGCAGGAGGATTGCATGAGGCCAGGAGTTCGAGACCAGCCTGGGCAACATCACTAGACTCTGTGTCTCTGCAAACCATAAAAAAATTAGCTGGGTGTGGTGGTGCACACCCCTGTAGTCCTAGCTACTCAGGAGGCTGAGGTGGGAGGACTGCTTGAGCCCAAGAGCTCAGGGTTGCAGTGAGCTATGATTGGGCCACTGCACTCCAGCCTGGGTGACAGAGTAAATAAAACCCTGTCTCTTTAAAAAAAAAACCAAAACCCCAAAAAACCATATATATAATTATATATATTTATAAAATGTATGTAGATAAAATATAATAAATGAACAAAAATAAAAGCAGAATAAGGGAAAAATGAGACATTTTCCAGTTAAAGATTACTAAGAGGACATCACTGGCAGACTTACAGCTATAAGAAAGCTAAAGAAAGTTCTTCGGGCCAAAGAAACTAACACCAGAAGGAAACATATTTTTAGGACATGGGGAGAAGGAAAACTGACCTAGAAGTTTTTGAGGTTCTTTCATTTTATATGTAATACAGTATTAGCTTGAAATAGACTATGAAAGGTTAGTAATGTGTATTGTAATCCCTACTGTAACTTAAAAAAAAATGCAAAAGGTATCACTAAAATGCCAACAGATAAATTAAAAAGAAATACTAAAAATATTCAACTAATATAAAAAGAAGGCAGAAGAAGAGGGTTAGAGGAACAAAAATCAGAAGGGACAAATGGAAAACAAATGATAAAATTGGCAGGCATAAATCCAACTGTACTAATAGTAACATTAACCATTATGACACTTGCCAATTAAAAAGTAAAAGATTGTATGAATGGAAAAGCAAGACCCGACTACATGCTGCGCAGGAGACGGCCAAATACAAACACGGTGTAGACCAAATGTAAAGGGACATAAAAAGACAAATGATATAAACAGCGTAAGAACATTAGAGTAGCTATACAAATATCAGATAAAGTAGACTTCAAGAAAAAGTCTACTATTAGAAATAAAGAGGGACATTTTATAATAAGAAGGTCAACACATCAGGAAGATACAATAATAAAAATGTATGTATCTAATAACAGAACTTCAAAATAAGCAGAAATTAACAAAGGGACAAACAGACAATCCCACAGTCACAGCTGGAGATGTTAACAGTCTTCTCTCAGCAACTTAGAGACCAATTCCCCAAGAATCAGAAAAGTCATAAAAATTCTGAACAATGCTGTCAATCATCTTGATCTAATTGGTATTTAAAGAACACTACCTCTAACAACTGTAGAATATTCTTTTCAATTGCACATGGCATATTCACCAAGATCAATTATATGTTGGGCCATGAAACAAGTCTCAATATATTCAAAAAGACTAGAATCATACAGAATATGTTTTCTGACCAAAATGAAATTAAATTAGAAATCAGTAATAATCAGATATTTAGAAAAAACCTACATATTTGCAAATGAAGCAATATATTTCTGAAAGTAGAACTGGAAAATAGTTTGAATAGTTGAATAATAAAAATACAACATATCAAAATTTATGGGATAAAGGGAAATTTATAGACTTGAATGTTTATATTAGAAAGGAAGACATCAAATTAATAACCTAAGGTTCAATTTTATTTTATTTTTCTTGGGGGCAGAGTCCCGCTCTGTCACCCTGGCTAGAGTGCTGTGGCGTCAGCCTAGCTCACAGCAACCTCAAACTCCTGGGCTCAAGCAATCCTTCTGCCTCAGCCTCCCAAGTAAGCTGGGACTACAGGCATGCGCCACCATGCCCGGCTAATTTTTTCTATATATTTTTAGTTGTCCAGCTAATTTCTTTTTATTTTTTAGTAGAGACGGGGTCTCACTTTTGTTCAGGCTGGTCTCAAACTCCTGACCTCAAGCGATCCACCCACCTCGGCCTCCCAGAGTGCTAGGATCACAGGCATGAGCCACTGCGCCCAGCCTAGGTTCAACTTTAAAAAGCTAAACGAAGGGCCAGGCACAGTGGCTCATGCCTGTAATCCCAGCCCTTTGAGAGGCCGAGGCAGGAGGATCACTTGAGGCCAGGAGTTCAAGACCAGCCTGAGCAACACAGCGAGACCCCGCCTCTGCAAAAAATAAAAAAATTAGCCAGGTGTCATGGCATGCACCTGTAGTCCTAGCTACTCAGGAGGCTGAGGAAGGAGGATTGCTTGAGCCCAGGAGTTTGAGACCCCCCCAGGGCAACACAGTAAGACCCCATCTCTACAAAAAATAAAAAATTAGCTGGGCACAGTGGTGCGCGCCTGTAGTCCCAGGTACTTGAGAAGCTGAGGCAGGAGCTTTGAGCCTAGGAGTTGGAGGTTGAAGTGAGCTATGATCAGGCCACTGCACTCCAGCCCTGTCTCTTAAAAAGGAAAAAAGAAAAAAAAAAAAAAACCCTCTGATCTGACATGCGAGGGAGGGCGCCCCACTGATGCCTGAGAAAGGCCGTTTCTGGAGAGGGCTGGGCAAGAGAGCCTGACTCAAGTGGGATCAGAGAGAAATGAAATGAACGCGAGTGAATACAGGCAAGTCTTTTGAAGAACTAAGGAGACAGGAGGGCAGTGAGCCCACACGGAGTGGGGGGAGCAAGGGTGTGTGCGGATGGAAACCCTCTGGGGTGAGGCATGAACTGATGCTGTGTCTTGAGGTGTGGGCTGCCCCGGCCACCATCCAGTGACATCAGGGAGGGCCGGTGCATGGCTGAGGGGCAGAGCTTCAGACTTCACTGACTCAATACTGGATTTCTATTCCTTGACATTTGCTTAGGCACCAAAGATAGAAGCAACTGTATCTCTGAGGACAAAATTACAAAGCAAAGGCCATTTCACCCTTAACTTAGTTCAGCCTAGCTGAGTGAAGCTGCCAGACATTCTTTGGCTGGAAAGATCCGAGCTCAACTTACTTGACTTTGAGGGAAACACCCTGTGGGACTCCAACGCTGACAGCTGCACCCAGAACGCTGTGCCTGGAGATCTTCCTCTCGGCTCCGTACTCCACCACCGTCCCGAAGAAGCCTGCCCTGCAGGGAGCAGACTGCAGTCACCACCTCTGTCCTTCTCATTCGCCACCCCAAGGGCAGCTGTCCACTTGAGAAGAGACCGGGTCCCCGTCCCATCCCTACCACCCACAGGGAACAGATTCATGTTCAGTGCCCTTGGTCATTGACAGAACAAAGCTGGGACATCCACGGTCCAGTTCTTCCATTTGACTCTCGAATTCCTCAAGGGCTGGGACTGCAGTGTTCAATCCCCACAGCGTCCCCACAGGAGGCTCTCAAGAAACGCCACACACACACACGAAGACATTCATGTGAGCGGGCGCCTTATGCCGACCGCTCCCCATGGGAAGCACCCACGCAGACCAGCAGGCCTGAGTGTTAGCCAGGCCAGCACTTACTTGAGGGATCCTTTCACGCGAGTCTGATCGTCATCCTGGAACTTGTGCTGATAGCTGATCAGTGCAAAGGAGTGAGGGATCCCCAGCTGAGGAGACAGAGGGTACACGTATGTGCAACTCTGTGGGCAGGCTGGGGGGTGCCCAGCCAGCTGCCCACCAGCTCTGGGCATTTACCTGCAGGCCTTTAAGGCAGCGGCCACTATATGGCAGCTGCACAAAGTGTGTGAAAATTTCCTAGTAGCCAGTATTTAAAAACTGGGAGATTGCACATAAAAACCCGGTTTTTTAGCTTCTCACAAAAAATAAAAACTCTGGCAACACTGAGCCTGTGCTCCCAGGGGCAGCAGTTGGTGAGAGTGGCCTTTGAGGCGTGGCCTCTCATTCACCAGCCCTTGCCTGGCCTCCTTTACTCACTGCCTGGCCAGGGTGGCATCTGAGTGCATGACTCTGCTTTAGGGCTTCATTTGCCAACCAGTGCTCCCACCTGAATTCTGTGGGCTTCTCCCACCAGATGTTAAAATGTCATTTTGCTTTAGGATAATCCAGACACAGCTCCCTTGGGTGCCTAAGAACATTATCTCAATGCTCTGTGAGGCTTCCAACAGATCACTCCTGAGTGTGGGCAACCAGGGCCTGCCCCTCAGGCCTCCACGGGTACTTAGACCCGAGCAGGGCACCTGACTGAGTGCCTGGAGCTCTGTCCTCGGGAGATGGCAGCTCCTTGGCTCACCTGCAGGGCCACAGTGAAGTGGCTGGTTTTAGTGTCCCGGACGATGCTAGTGTTCATGGCCGACTGGATACCCCACCGCCACTGCAGGTAGCCCACGGTGTTCTTGTCCAGGTTCCGAGCTAGGACAGTGGTAAGGCCAGGCCGGATTCCACGGGATGAAAACTGCAGAGCACAGTTTGTCGTCACAAAGCTGGGGGGACACAGAGAGAGAAAGGGTCCTGGATGGCACCTGCTCTCAGCTGTTCTTTGTCACCTTCTCTCTGCTAGGCCAGGATCTTGCTCACTATCACATCTACGAATTCCTGGGCCAGCAGCCAGCAAGGAAAGGCAGGAGACCAGGCCTCCACCCATACGAGGAAGAGGAAGGGCAATGGGCAGATCCTTCCAGCAATCCTCCCAGGAGATCCACCCCACATCCACTCCGACTTTAACTAAGACCACAGGGGCACCTGGACATCTGCCAGTAGAGGCAGTCCTCGGCAAGTCAGAATCACCTGGGTGTGCAAATGAGGTAGCCCAGGGCAGTGGTTCCCAAGCTTTGGCGCACAGTAGACTCACCTGGCTGATCTAAAAACAACACTGACGGCTGGCTCCTCCCCCAGGCATTCTGATTGCTTTGGTATTGGCTGAAAAGTCTCCCAGAAGATTCAAATGTGCAGCAGAGTTTGGGAACCACTTACCGAGCGCACTCCCCAGACCAATTAAATCAGAATTCCTGGGCAGGGGCCCAGGCATCAGTGTAATTTTAGAAAACCGCCCATGTGGCTCTGATGTACATCCACAGTGTGTACTACAGACTGAAGCTATCAGCAAAGCGAGCACAGGAAACCGGTTCCAGGAAGGGCCTCTGCGGCTTGTTTCCAAGGGAGTCCAGCCCCATCTTCTGGTTAAAGAGGGGTATTTCATTTCACTAACAAAGGAACTCACAGAACTTCATCCAAGGTGTTGCAAGGTGAATAAACAGCTGCTTTCTCTAGTAAAAACACCAGCACTCACATGATTGCCCAAGATTAGTTTCTTTCTCTCCTTTCTAAACTCCAGAGGTGATGCTTTTGTCATTAAAACAACAATAAACATAACTCTTATCCTGATCACTCCTTTACTCATTTCCAGTAGCTTCCCAAGGTCAACGAATGAATAACTCCCCACTCTCCACAGGGCCCCGACCCAACATTTTCTCCATTTATTCCACACTCAAGTCACACTGGAGTCAGGGAGCAAGCAGGGAGGAGAGACAGAAAAAGCTACCCCTAGAATTCTAAGAGAAGTCACAGAGTGTAATTTGAAAGAATCAAAGTAAGACGGGATCCTTGTTTCGCCAGGGAGACGGAGCATTTGGTCCAGCGCTGTCCTAGAGAAACAGAGACTCTGGCGGAGAAAGGAGCGGGGCAGACGCTGGGCGGGGGGGATCGGCCACACACCTGTCTGCCTTTGTCAATCTGATTCCACAAACAAGCAACCTTTTTATAAAAAGAGATGGGGTCTTACTATGTCACCCAGGCTGGTCTTACACTCCTGGGCTCAAGTGATCCTGCTGCTTCGGCCTCCTGAGTGGCTGGGATTATGGGCGTGAGCCACCACACCCAGCTCCCAGGAGTAGCCTTTCAAGTGCAGTTTGGACTCACAAATACAGACGGTCCCCACGTAATGATTGATGGTTCCACTTCTTATTTTTTGACATCATGAAAGGTTTATCAGAGCATTAAATGCATTTGCGACTCAATATATTTCTGACTTATGATGGCTTATCAGGACGCTACACCACCGTAAATGGAGGGAGGCCTGTAACGTGAGCCAAGGATCAGGGAGTCCTGAACAGCAGGCACGCGTAGCTGGTCTGGGCGCTGCACAGGGACGAACTGGCACTGCCTTCTACAGACCAGTCAGTATCTTCGCCTGTAAATCTGCACTCTCAAGTCTAATAAACTCTGGGTACTACAACAAAATTCAATCTCCAAACCTGTAACAAGTGGATGACCAGCCAGCCCGAGACCCTAGACCCAGTGAACAGACGCTCGGGCTCTACCAGAAAATGGCCGGAAGGTTTTCCTCAACTAAGTGTCTCCAGAACTTGTCTGACGTTAGGATTCCCAGGCTCCTCAGAGGACTTGATTCAGCTTCTAACCAGCATCTGAGGTGACAGTTCTAAGCAAACAAGGTCAGGACAATACTGACGTGTATACACACGATACACTGTATCACCTGACAGTCTGGTTAGAAGTACGAATCCCTGTCCCCTTAGACATTTGAGAGCGGTACCCAGGTGATCCCCAATGGTGGCACGACCCGAGCCCCTTTCCATCTTCATGCTCTGCCTGGAGGCACCGCTTTGGCTGAGGCCTCCACCCGCCCCACAGGCCGAGTCCTCCTGGTCCCGTGCACTCGTCCCTCACTCTCCCTGGGTCAGACTGACCTGTGAACTTGCCTGTACTCCCTGCCCCATGCCCTGTGCACTGAATGACCAGACTGGCGGGCAGGGACTGGGTTGTACCCTGCAGAGCCCAGCAAGCATGCAGATATGCGTCCCATCACAAGTGTAATAACTTTCTTATCACACATGTACCCCATTCCAGGACTCCTTCAGCTGTATCTTCCTTCCAGAGAAAAGAGATTTTCTTTACTTTCCACCCAATTCTATTATCTGAGCTCACAGAGACAACCCAGCCCACACCATATGGGAAATAAGGACACTAATGTCATTCTAGAAGGGACAGGAATGTATAGTTCTAGGAGTGTGACATCACAGCAGCAGCAGAGATGACAGGAGGCAGAGGCTGGGCATGTCTGGCATATGTCAACTGACCTCATAACTGGGCAGTCTGACATCCTCTGGGATAAAGAAATGATCCACAAGTCCTTAAGTATTTCAGCCCGCTAACTAACTTCCCTGTGAAGGCACTTTGCAGACATCGCCTCGTGGCACAGGTGGGGAAAGTGCACACCATGGAGGGCGAAGCCTAGCTGAGGCTGGGACAAGGATCAGGGCCCCTGCAATCCGGTGCTTCTCCCCACCCACACACTGTCTGGGCTTCGTGCCAGCATGGCAACTGCCCGACATGCTCAGTAACCTTGCAGGACAGACAAGATAGCACCAGTGACTGTGATAAAAAGGATACACAGTTCTAGTCTCCTAAACTAACAAAGACCACCAAAGAGGATCTATCTCTTATATTTACCATCTTGGTGTGAGATTGCGGAACAGCTTGAGGCCAAATAAAGGCCCCTGTAGGTCTCCAGCTCCAAATTCCAACTGTTAGGAAAGGAAAAAGAAAGTATTAGTGGCATTTTTATCTCGTAGCAGCACCCCAGGCTCAGGTATGCATCTCTAGTTATGATTTCTTCATTTAATTCAATACTCGTTGCCAGGGCTTTAAAAGAAGGGGATGGAAGATTCTTAATATCTCATTTTAACCTTTGCCAAATGGAGATGTCTGTTGCCGCCGACTCAAAGAAGCCCAGGTTTCAGTGGCGCATGTTTCAGAAATGGGCCCCTCAAAGAAAAAGCTGCTAGCCTCTGATACTCAACTTCCTGACTTAGGCTCCCCACCCCTCCCCGCAGCAGAGCCCCATCTGCAGAGCTCTGCTGCGGTCAGGTGCCTCCCTAGCCCCACCACGCAGGCAATGCCTTTGCATTTCCATTCTGCTCTGGAGGTATCACCGGTGACTGGAGATGATTCTCGGGGGGTCTGATGTTAAAGCCCACCAGCATTTCCACACTCGCATGGCCTGGGAAGTTGCAGCCGATTCTAGCTGCCTCATTTACCAGTCTGGGTGACTTTCAAGGGAACTCTTCAATGTTAATTTGATGCAGCTCAATTTGCTCAGCAGAAGTGGCTGGTAAGTGACCACCCATCAGTGGACCAGAGCACTGAAGCAAGCCACCTGCCTTCTGCATTGTGCAGGAAAAGCGTTAGCTCACAGGCTTTTGCTCAAAAAAGGGAACAAAGATGCTGAGTTTCTAGAGGTTGGATTTCTGGAAGTTGGCATCTCAAAGGAAATCTTGTTTTTTATCCTAATTTTCAGCTGTTAGAAGACTGAAAGGATTCCTTAGAAATGAGACATATTTTTCTTCTGTGGCCAGTCAACTTATGGAAGTTTGACACTTGGTACCCTGTTACACAAGAATGGGGCCAACTCTGGGTCAGTTTGAGGGTTAGTTTTTAGAGTGTAAATGTTCAGAAATAAGGCTCTGCATGGACAACACAACCCAGCCAAATCATCATTCTTACCTCTCCCCATCCCTTTGCAGAAGTGACTCGTCTGAGTGCAAAGTTAATGGAGCCCCCTCCATTCCCGTTCTGGGTCGAGAGGCTTCCAGAGAGGATGGCTGTGTCTGTAGCTGTCAAGGGTGCCTAGGAAATGATACTTGCTGGTAATAAATGAGTCAAAGCGATAGGAAGCGCCGGTGAAAGCAGTCTAATGAATTCATTGTAAGAACAAGGCCAAAGGTGCAAATGACTGCAGTTCAGAAGTACACAGGGGGTTGGGCTCGGTGGCTCACGCCTGTAATCCTAGCACTCTGGGAGGCCAAGGCGGGAGGATTGCTCGAGGTCAGGAGTTCAAGACCAGCCTGAGCAAGAGCGAGACCCTGTCTCTACTAAAAATAGAGAAAGAAATTAACCTGACAACTGAAAACATACAGAAAAAATTAGCCGGGCATGGTGGCGCATGCCTGTAGTCCCAGCTACTTGGGAGGCTGAGGCAGAAGGATTGCTTGAGCCTAGGAGTTTGAGGTTGTTATGAGCTAGGCTGACACCACGGCACTCTAGCCCGGGCAACAGAGTGAGACTCTGTCTCAAAAAAACCCCTCAAAAAAAAACAAAAAAAGGGCCGGGCGCGGTGGCTCACGCCTGTAATCCTAGCACTCTGGGAGGCCGAGGCGGGTGGATTGCTTGAGGTCAGGAGTTCGAGACCAGCCTGAGCAAGAGCAAGACCCCGTCTCTACTAAAAATAGAAAGAAATTATAGGGCCAACTAAAAATCTATATAGAAAAAAAATTAGCCGGGCATGGTGGCGCATGCCTGTAGTCCCAGCTACTCGGGAGGCTGAGGCAGGAGGATCGCTCAAGCCGAGGAGTCTGAGGTTGCTGTGAGCTAGGCTGACGCCACGGCACTCATTCTAGCCTGGGCAACAAAGCGAGACTCTGTTTCAAACAAAACAAAACAAAACAACAAACAAACAAAAAAAGAAGTACACAGGGATGTGCAATTATCTCAACTACTTTTCTCTCACTCTGTTATTTGGACTGCATGTAGCCATGAAGATAATATGTTTTTCAAAAGCTTTAATGACCAAATTTCACAACACCAGGGGGAAACACAGGGCTAAATGCTGGGTTCTTAGTGTACCAGTGAAATCGGCTGGCACAGCACCTTCCCTAAGTGCCTTCCCACTGTGGGATGTCTGGGCCTCTCCAGTCCATGCTTGCCACCAGGGTTCTAGAAGGGACTGAAGACCTTCCCGTGGCTGTATTAACTGACTCTGGTAGCTCCAAGAAGGGGCAAGCTTCCCTTAGTTAGGACCTCCATGTTGTTGGCTGATGCATTTGAGAATAAATGAGCTGAGGAGGCAGAGACCTACTACAACCCTCACAGAGAATGGCCTGACTTTGTCACATCGGCAGAGTGGGCAGAAAGGTGACATTTTCTTCACCCCAAGTCTTGGGGTGCAGAGCTGCACCTAATAAAGTGTACCTTGAAATTAAAACCGGTTGTTAGCATTATCCATGGAGGTCTGCTTTCTCTCCTAAAATCACCATGACCTATGCTTTGGACCTCTCTCAGACCATGAACTAACTGGAAAGACCTGAGACCTTGGAAGCTAAGCACCCTCAGCCCCACACTCATGCTGGCTAATTTGCCAGCAAAGCAGTAATGCACAAGGCTGTAACTGGAGCTCTTTTCTTTTCTTTTTTTTTTTTTAAACTGCTAATTGCATCCTTTCATAAATAAAGATGAGAAAAACCCTAAGCAGACTCTCATTCCAGATGCTTGCTGTGTTGCGCCTCATTAACTCGAGCCCTTGCTGTACTCGGAGAGGTGTCTGTGTGCTTTACCTCAATGGACTGGGATATGTGCATTTTATTAATTTCAATCTGTGGAAAGCCACTTCCGGATACATCTTCATACTCCTCATCATAGCGATCAAAAAGGTCAGTGGCATCTACTCCAACGCTGATCGTTCCCTGGGGCAGAAAAGAAGCAGTCAGCATGAAGGGTGGTGATTGTGGAACAAGAGACAATGCTACATTTCAACAGTTAGCTCAAGTTATCTGACTCCACGGTACACTGGGTTTAGGTAGCACACTCCACCATGAAGCCCACAAAGCATGAATGTCACAGTTTAAACCAAAAACTGCAGAGCACCAGACTTCCAGAGCCACAAAGCATCATTTGACTAGGAGGACCAGTCTGCACATCTGCAGAAGAACAGCATGCCAAAGACAAAAGTGTTGGTATGAATAAAAGATCTATACAATTTGATTTTCAGAGACCAAATAAGACCCATGAATGCATAAAACAACCTAGAAACTAGCTACATGGATTAAACATTTTTCTCTAAACACTCTTACATCAAAAACTACCCTAAAACTCTTTAAAACATAAAAATACCATCAAAGATAAAGCACAAATTATGAACAAATGGGAGACCTAAAATTGCTCCACCTTCTAATATTTGAGAATTAAGTTATGAGAAACAAAATACCATATTCTCAAGAAATTCTAAGCTAAAATTTTGCTGACTGATAAAAAATCCTCCTTACTCAGAAAAATCAATGTTTATTATTCTGGTTTAAAGTCATAACTTTCTTTTTTTTTTTTTAAAGTCATAACTTTCAAAATAGGCATATATTAGGTCATTAAATATCAAATGTCCGATTTAGAATCAAAAGTTTTGTTTATTATATCTTAAACAAGAAGCAGTACAATTAATCAAAGTATGTGCCTAAACTATTGGCACAGTTTTGCCATCTTTTTTTTTTTTTTTTGAGACAGAGTCTCTCTCTGTTGCCCGGGCTAAAGTGCTGTGGCGTCAGCCTAGCTCACAGCAACCTCAAACTCCTGGGCTCAAGCGATCCTACTGCCTATGCCTCCCAAGTAGCTGGGACTACAGGCATGTACCAGCATGCCCGGCTAATTTTTTCTCTCTCTATATATGTTTTTAGCTGTCTGTATAATTTCTTTTCTATTTTTAGTAGAGATGGGGTCTCGCTCTTGCTCAGGCTGGTCTCAAACTCCTGAGCTCAAACAATCTGCCCGCCTCGGCCTCCCAGAGTGCTAGGATTACAGGCGTGAGCCACTGTGCCCGGCCCAGTTTTGCCATCTTAACGGTAGCTTGTTTATGCCAGGAGTGAAGAAGCCTGGAGAGTGAGTGGCGATGAAAACCCAAAAGGCGTTTTCCACAGCTTGTTGAGAATTGAGTATTTTTCCTTGCAAGAAGTGGTCCAAAGCCTGGAAGAAGTGGTAGTCAGTTGATGCAAGGTCTGGTGAATACGGTAGATAACAGAGTTTCCAAGTCCAGCTGCTGTAGTTTGAGCAATGTTGTTTGTGTGACAAGTGGTCAAGTGTTGTCTCACAAGAGGATTGGCCTGTCTCTGTTGACCAATCTGCTTAGTCGCAAGCATCCTCCTCATTTCCTCCAATTGGGTGCAGTAGACAATTGATTGATCAGGTTTCATGAAGCTGTAGTGGATAATACCAGCGCAGGACCACCAAACAAATGGCAGTAGCTTTTTCTGATGAATATTTGGTATTCGGCACTTCATCTTTACCCAGCCATTATGCTGAATGCTTGCGACTGTCAAAAAGAATCCATTTTTCATCACATGCAACAATACAGTGTAGAAATGGTTTGCCTTTATGTTATAACAGCAAAGAAAGGCAAGCTTCGAGATGCTTTCTCTTCTGATGCTCGTTTAATTCATGTGGAACCCATCTATGCAGTTTCTTTACCTTGCCAATTTGTTTCAAATGGTCTAATATTGTTGCAATAGTAACGTCAAACCTTGCTGCTAATTCAGATGTAGGTTGAGATGGATTCTCTTCGACTACAGCTTTCAGCTCATCATTATCCACTTTGGTCTCAGGTCGCCCACGTGGCTCCTTTTCAAGATTAAAATAACCAGGACCAATGGAACTTCTCAAACCATCGTACTGTGTGCTCATTAGTCACATCCTTCCCAAACACTTCATTGATATTTCGAGCTGTCTGTGCTGCACTGGTTCCAGGACAGAACTCATATTAGAAAATAACACAAATTTTTGACTTATCCATGGTTTCACAAAAATTGCTCTAAAAATTTTTTGAAAGACAATCACAAGCCAAAATGTGTGTTTGAAAGACTGAGGCTATACCTTCACAATAAAGATAAAACAGAAAGTGTCAAAGTGAAATGTTAGAGATATCAACTGTCAAATGTAATACATAAGGAAATCGGATATTTCATACATAATAACCTAATATCTTAATCCAACGTATAAAAATATGACCACACACACATTTTTATTAAATTGTTTGCAGCCCATTTTAAAAAACAACTTATTGAGGTTTAATTTATGTATAATAATATAAACTGCACCCATTTGAAGTTCACGATTCAATGAGTTTTGACAGATGTATACACTTGTGAAACCACCTCCGAAATCAAGACACAGGACATTCTATCATCTGAAAAGCACCTTGGGAGGGAGTGTTTTAATTTTAAACGGTCAAGAATGGCATCCCTGAGTAGGGGACATGCAACAGAAATGAGAGGTAGCCCTGGTGGGCATCCTGTGGAGGTGCAACGTGGCTGCTGGGCTGGAGCAGAGAGGGCAATGGCAGGTGAGGAGTTTAGAGAGGGTGGTATGTGGGTGGTCTCCAGAGTTTATCTTGAATAACACCAGCTTGATCCTGCTGTTTCTTAGCAAATAGCCCAGATTTACATTTCTATGCCAGAGCGGGGTTTTGCAAATAGACCTTCACTTTGTACTTCTAGCAGCTGCTGAGGTCTCATCTAATGGTGTGTGAGATGCATGGTGACTTCAGGAGATGACCAGTGATAATCCACTACTCTTCTCCCATCTCTTTGCAGATGAGATATAAGCAGCACCTCCCTGTCTCAGAGGGCATGCATGGTGCTCACTGATATAACGAGTAGGCATAGCTAACTCCTTCTAGTTTCAGATGGTGGTGGGAAAAGTATCGGATGCTGCTGCTCCTTTGGCATATCAGGTAGTCAGGCGGCCAGTGCCTTGCCTGTGGGATGTATGAGGCTGTCAGCCATATCTGTAGGAAACTCTAGGTGTATAGGAAAATGTGGGGCTGGGCATGGTGGCTCACGCCTGTAATCCTAACACTCTGGCAGGCTGAGGCAGCAAGAGTGCTTGAGGTCAGGAGTTCAAGACCAGCCTGAGCAAGAGCAAGACCCTATCTCTACAAAAAATAGAAAAATTAGCCAGGTGTCATGGTATGCACCTGTAGTCCCAGCTACTCAGGAAGCTGAGGCAAGCGGACCACTTGAGCCCAGGAGTTTGAGGCTGCAGTGAGCTATGATCATGCCATGGCATTCCAGCCTGGGCAACAAGAGTGAGACTCTGTCTCTAAAAAAAAAAGAAAAAGAAAAGAAAAGAAAAGCGTGGGAAACCAGGTGGGCCCATTCTGCTGCAGAACCTAGCAGAGAGCACTCCGAACACCCTTGCCACAGTGTTTTTGTCGTCTATTGAGTGACAGAAATCAGGAGTTTTGATTTTTTTTTTTTTACCATTTAAAAACGCAAAAACCATTCTTAATGCACAGGCCATACAAAAACAGGCTCGAATTTGGCAACCCTTGATATAAACCTACAGGTTTTTCTTGTTGTTTGGTAATGCTTTCTTCTTCAATAAACTCTTCAGGTGGTGATAAGGTTAAAAATAGTGTATGTTTAATCAAAAAAATTAGTACTGAAGTTCTGTTTTCCCAGAAAGTTGATGAATTTTTAAGTTGTATGAAATGTTTTTCCATGTTGACCATCCAAAGTGCTAACTGAAAACCAAAAGTCTCAGATCTGCTGAAGAAGCACCAGCACCATCTTCAATAGTGAGTTGTTCTTTTAAGACTGCCCCAAAAGTGACGCTGTAGCAGCATATAACTCTGTAAAAAATGACTTTTTGTTTAGATCAAATGGCAGTTCCTCTATGTTAATTTCACTAACTTTTCCTTTCCAAGGTTTGTAATGCAAACTGTAATGTGAGCTGTCCTGTGGTGGCTGTCCTATTAGCACAACTTCACAACTGCTAATGATGCTAGCTTTCTATCAGCTGCTTCACATAGAAAACCCATTAACCCTAATAATCACTTGATGTCTGTTGGAGTGAAACACCTGACATTATAAATGCTACCATAAGCTCAGCTGAAAAGTTCCACGATGAATGTAAAAGTATTTTTTTTGTGTGTGTGGTGATACTCAAACACCAATTTGGGGGAGTACAGTGTCATGGTAAAATATATTCTTATTGAATCAAGAAACCAATGGAGCAAAAAGATTCTTAGAATTAGCTGTAGTACACACGTAATGCATAATTGTGTCAAACGGAGCTGTGATAAGTCTACCCATGGAAAATGGAGCTGCAGTTGTCAAAATTTACAAATATTTTTGAACAGTCACAGAGTAAAAGAACCAACACATTTTTGTGATGACACTGATTCTGAATACAAGTATCTGCAGCACAACAGTAAGTTAACAAATGTGTATTCAGAATATTTAAGCCTTTGTAGAAATCCCTTTTTAAAAAAGCACAAAAACCCCCACAGCTTTGAAAATATTTAAGAAATTGCAATCACTGAAAATAAAGCTTGTAACCAAGAATACTATGAAATTGGTCTATTTAGGAAGAAAAAACTGAACAAATAAGTGCTCAAACACTTTATAAGATATAATTTTAAAATTCTATAGTGGCATTTTGAATATCTTATCTCTGGTAAGAATCTTTTGGTGGAGCTGTCATGTTTAATTGGCTAAATTTATATTCTGTCTTGGAATGGAACTGAAAAGGCATACAGTTTTATAGCATCTATTTTTTTTTTTTTTTTGAGACAGAGTCTTGCTGTTGCCCTGGCTGGAGTGAAGTGGTGTCATCATAACTCACTGAAACCTCAAACTCCTGGGCTCAAGTGATCCTCCTGCCTCAGCTTTCTGAGTAGCTGGGACTATGGGCATGTGCCACTCTGGCTAATTTTTCTTTTCTTTTCTTTAGTAGAGATGAGATCTTACTTCGAACTTCTGAGCCCAAGCGATCCTCCTGCTTCGGCCTCCCGGAGTGCTAGGATTACAGGTGTGAGCCACCGTGCAGGGCCTATAGCATCTAAATTTGATGAAATATTCAAAAGATCATGAATAAAGACAATGTATAAAAAAATTAGTCAAGGCCGGGCGCGGTGGCTCACGCCTGTAAATCCTAGCACTCTGGGAGGCCGAGGTGGGTGGATCGCTCAAGGTCAGGAGTTCGAGACCAGCCTGAGCAAGAGTGAGACCCCGACTCTACTAAAAACAGAAAGAAATGATCTGGCCAACTATATATAAAAAAAAAAAAAAATTAGCTGGGCATGGTGGCCCATGCCTGTAGTCCCAGCTACTTGGGAGGCTGAGGCAGTAGGATCTCTTAAGCCCAGGAGTTCGAGGTTGCTGTGAGCTAGGCTGACACCACGGCACTCACTCCAACCCGGGCAACAGAGTGAGACTCTGTCTCAAAAAAAAAAAAAAAAAAAAAAAAAATCAGTCAAAGAAAACTATCCTGAATGGAGTTGAAAAAGACAATACCTGTGAAAATGCTTGGGCCAAGATATTTATATGTTCTAAAATGGAGAAATTTAGAATTGAGAGAGTATTTTCTGAATTAAGAATAATATAATATACAAAGAAGAGTCAATTAAATGTGTTAAAAATTTCAAATTTACTGAATATAAATGCAACTTTCATCAAGATGGTAGGCAAATTTATGAAAGGAAAAAAAGATACGGGAAATATATTCTTCAGAAAAATAGCACTGACACCGTGTGGCAGTTAGAATCCAAGGAATCATGCCTGTGGGTATTCACACCCTTGGAGAGTCCTGGCCCGGACTCTGAACTAGTCCTGAGACTTGCTTTCGTCCAACAGAATGTACTGAGGTGATGGCGCCGTCTAGAGCACAAGTACCAAAGCCCTGCCCTGCACCTTCCCATGAATTAGAGCTGCGGTCCCACGGACCAACACCAGTCCATGGCCTGTTAGGACAGGAACTGGGCCACACAGCAGGAGGGGTCTAGACTGTGACTCCTTATGAGAATCTAATGCCTGATGGTCTGAGGTGGAGCTGAGGCGGTGATGCTAGCGCTGGGGAGCAGCTGCAAATACAGATCATCATTAGCAGAGAGGTCTGACTGCACAGTAATGTGATGTGCTTGAGTCATCCTGAAACCAGCCCCCTCCCTGCTCCTGCCCCAGTCTGTGGAAAAACTGTCTTCCATGAAATCAGTCCCTGGTGCCAAAAGGGTTGGGGACCGCTGAATTAGAGAATAATAAGGCTCTTAGAAATGAAAAGTACAATAGCAATCATTTTTTACATCAACAGAAAGGTTGGAAAGTAACCTAGAAAAAAAAAATCTCAAAAAAAAAAAAGTAGAACTAAATGAAAAATACGTAAAATGGAGAGAAAATTATAAGAAAATTAAATGATTAGCCCCAAAGGTCCAACATTTGAATAAAAGGAATCTAGAGAGAAAAGGAAGAATAGAAAGGAAACTATATGAGAAAACTTCTCAGGACTAAAGAACTCAAACTCCAGGTAGAAAAGGACCACTAAATGCGACAAATAAGAAAATTCACACAAGGTGTGCCCTTGTGGCATTTCAGATGTCTAGAGAAAAAGATGTCAAGAATTTCCGAAGAGGAAAAAAAAGTTTATATGTGTGGACAAGGATTCAGAACAGTCTCCTCAACAGCAGCCCTGGAAGCTAGAAGACAAAATGGCACAAGGTCTTCCAAATCCAGAGGAAAAAGGATTTTCAAACTGAAATTTTATAGCCAGTCAAATTACATAAAACCATCATTTTCTTTTTAGGTCTGAAACAGACAAAAATCAGCCATTCCCAATATTAAAGATACATTTTACAAAAAGTATAAAGTTAAAGACACATTTTATAAAAAGTCTATGTCTACCTACACACACACACACACATTATAAAAAAATATAAAGATACATGCTTTATACTCTAAAAGTCCTAAGCCCCAACTGACTGAACAGACCCCCTCTTGGCCAAGAGGATCCCAGAAAAATCTTAAAACCGAGTTCCTGGCCATGAAAGAAAGGGAGGTCAGACACTTCTCATTATATCCTCTCCTTTTAGGAGTTTAAATACAACTGACCAGCATTAATGTTAAAACAGAGGTCATATGACTGACAAAACAGACACTTTGTGACAATAAGATAGTAAGTTATTAACAGGACCTAAGGCCAGCCAAGGCAAAGGTTAAGTCACAGCTGCAGGCCATCAATTTGCTTAGTAGATCACTCTGAATATATTGTGGCTTGCTCTTGGATTAGTAGACCCCTTTACCTTAACTAAAGCATTCCTTTCTACCGACTCTAAGTCTTTAGACAAAACTTATTTCTTTAACCAATTACAAATCAAAGACTCTTTGAACTCATCTATAACCTGTAAGCTCCACTCCCTCACGTCCTGCTTTTTCAGGCCAAAACAATGTATACCTTCTGTGTACAGATTTATGATTTTATAATACCAGCAATTCCTACCTCCCTAAAATGTATAAAACCGAATTGTAACCTGCTCTTCTCGGGCACATTTTCTCAGGACTTCTTAAGACTATGTTCCCCTGACCACTAGTCACTCATATTTGGCTCAGAATAAATTTTAAATTATTTTACGGAGTTTGGTTTACAAAGATACAATCAAGACATGTGAATCATGCAGAGTCAACATTTTTTTTTTTGAGACAGTCTTGCTCTGTTGTCAGGCTAGAGTGCCGTGGCGTCAGCCTAGCTCACAGCAACCTCAAACTCCTGGGCTCAAGCAATCCTCCCAGCTCGGCCTCCCAGAGTGCTAGTATTACAGGCCTGAGCCACCACGCCCAACCACACCCAACACTTTACCTGTGGACAACAATCTGGCAACATCTTTCACAGGTGAACATTAGCATATCCTGTGACAAAGCAATGTCACATCTAAGTGTGTGTGGGGTATGTGCATGTGATACTGTGAAATATATTAATATACTTGGTCTTCACCCCCATCTCCTGGCATACAATTTTTAAAATCCTGGAACCTGCGAGTGATAAGTGTCTTTTTCTATGCCAGGGAATTACTGGTGGCTGGCAGCCCCCTAGGCAGCTTCTGGATGGGGGCTGGTCACCACTAAGATCAAGGCAGGATTAGAGAGTTGGGACTTTCAGCCCCACCCCCCAACATCCGAGAGGGGAGATGGGCTAAAGGTTAAGCTAATCACCAATGCCTAATAATTTAATCAATCATGACTACGTAGCAAAGTCTCCATAAAAGCCCAAAAGGACATGGTTTGGAGAGCTTCCAGATAGCTGAACATGTGCGGAGGGAGGTTCCTGGAGGGTGGCGTGCCTGGGAAGGGTAGGGAAGCTTCATACCCCTTCCACATACCTTGCCTTAATCATCTTTTTGTCTGGTGCTCAACGGGATCCTTTATAATAAACCAGTAAACGCTAAGTGTTTCTCTGAGCCACTCTAGTAAATTAATCAAGCCCAAGGAAGGGGTTGTAAAAACCCCAATTTATAGCCAGTTGGTCAATAGCACAGATAAAACAACCTGGCATTGGAAGTGGGGTGGGAGTGGGGAACAGTCTTGGGGACTGAGTCCTCACCCTGTGGGATGTGACACTATCTCCAGGTAGACACTGTCAGAGCTGCACTGAATTAGACGAAAGCAGCTGTTGTCCACTGCAGAACTGACTGCTGGCTTGGTGCGTGGGGGAAAACCCACATATTTGGTCACAGAAATCTTCTGTGTTGATTGCTGAGTGAGTGTGTAGGAGAAACTGAGTTTGATTTTTTTCCTGTCTCCTCAGAGTGCATATACACAAATGCATACACATACACACACTGCAGACAGTCTTGCACATGGAGATATGCACAAGAATGTTCACAGTAGCAATGTTCGTAACAGCAAAACCTTGGAAACTATCTAAATAGCCAATGGCAGAGGAATGGATAAATTGTGATACACTCATACAATGGAATACAGGAATGAAAATCAATGTGCCACAGCATCATGAAACACAGAATTCTGCAAGAGTCTGAGAAGTGGGGAGAAAGCAAGTGCCAGGAGAATACAGATAGCATGGACCATTTCTATAAATAAAGCTCAAAACCATAAAAATGAAAAAACTTACTGCTTAAGCAAACATCCATTTGTGACAAAGTTTTAAAAACAACAGAAAGATACCCATTTTAGAGCAGTGTTTCCTTTTGTCAAGGAGACAACAGGGGACGCACAGGGAAGCAGATGAAACTATGAGTAACGCTCTCGTTCCTGGGTCAGGTGGGTCCTAGGTGTTCCTTACTGTTACATGGTTTATGTGCTATACATAGTACTTTGTATGTATATGTGTACTAATGTATATATATGTATATATATATTTTTTCTTTTAAAAGACAATAAAGTAGAAATAAAAAGGAAAAAGGTATTTGCCTTCTATGCATCTTTTCTAAAGAAGCTACTGGAGGATGTTTCCCCACAGAAAGGAGTAAACCAAATAAGGAGGTAGGTGAGGGTAGAGGGTAGGTGAGCCAGCCAAGGATCTGCCTGGAGGGAATTAAGCGCCACAAAAGAAGGGGCTGTTTTGGTCCGTGTGTCTCAGTGACTGAAAATGCCTCTATGTGGGTGGCACTCAATGAAAGTTGGATGAGTGAACAGAAGGGCGTTCTGAGGAAGCTGGGCGTGGGGGACGGAATTCTGAGGCCACAGTCATGTAGCAGGCCCAGAAAGCAGGGTCCAGAGGCTCCCGGGCCGTGCCACCAAGATCAAAATGAGTGATACAGTGCCTGAGATGTCTGATGAAACTGACACTGAGAGCAAAGTTTCAGCTCTGACAGAGTTTGGAGATAAATTTGTGATAGATTTATAGAAAAGAAAGGAAAGAAAGAAAACTAATCAAAAGAACCAAAGGAGACAATTACTAATGCCATGGAGGGAAAAGTGTTAAGTCAGTCCAGGTAATCATGGGATACTATCAGGCTCAACTGGGTATTTACATGGTAACAATAATTTATACAGTGAATATTAATTTAACCCCCAAAGAATATCTTTTTGTTGTAACTATACTGGGTAGACTGAAAATACGTGCTGTGTTGGGCAGCTACAGTATATGCTTATCTTCTCTGGCTAGAGGTCAATATGGGTTGCTCTTTTGAGACAGGGTCTCACTCTGTCGCCCAGGCTGGAGTGCAGTAGCACCACCACAGCTCAATGCAACTTCAAACTCCTAGGCTCAGGAGTCCTACTGTCTCAGCCTCCCATGTAGCTGGGACACAGATGCACACCACCACACCCAGCTAAAGCTAATTTTTCTATTTTTGGTATAGACGAAGTCTCAGCCACTATGTAGCCCAGGCGGATCTCAAACTCCTGACCTCAAGCAATCCTCTGGCCTCAGCCTCCCAAAGTGCTACGATGACGGGTGTGAGGGAGGTCAGTGTTAATCACTAAAACTGAAAGAACTAAGAGACAACACTGCAACATGTGACTTAGAAATACTGAATAAATGCCAGAAGAAAGAGCCAAGAGGTAGGAGTGGCTGCCTCTAGGGAACTGGAGTCAGGAGTGCGAGGGGACAGGCAGCAGGCTTTTTCTTTATAAGTCTAGTATCAATTATACTTTCCAAACCAGAGTGGGGAACATGTGGCCTTCTAGGTGCTTAAGTGCAGCCTTTTGACTGAATCCAAATTTTACAGATCGTTTTATTTTTATTAATACATTTTTCTTCATCTCCTATCTTTTTATTTTTAGAACAAATGTATTTAAAATACCAAAGAATAAAATAAGGTTCAATGAAATAATCCTCCCAGACTGACTGGCACAAGTAGAACGTTAGTAAGCCATAGGGCTAAACTGACAGTTGCTACGCTCATGATTTAGTTCTAACTTCCCCTACCTGACTGGAGCCACTACCGCATGAGGCTGGTTGGCAGGAGTTTATGAGGGTCTGTTAACAGTTTTTGACAGTGATGCACTGTGTTTCTGTTTGAAGTGGAATTTGTGAATAGCTGCACAGCTCGACAGTATTTTTTAATTCTGTCTGCTTAACAGCCCTTGATGTCAAAAAAGACCAAGAGAATGCTGAAGGAAGAAAACAGCCTGTTAATGAGGAATGAGAATTGCAATATTATCTTGTTTCTGCTAAAGATAAGATGATTTATGTGGGTTCGAATCCCATCACACACACACACACACACACACATACATACACACACACACACACACAAAAAGATGATTTACTTGCTTTGTGACACTGCATATCAACATTAAAGAAATTCACTGTTCATCAGTTTTATAACACTCATAAGGATCACAAATATTTTAAATTAGAGGGAGAGGCATGAAGGTTGTACTGCAGAAATTAGAAGATGAAAAGCAAAAGCAAAGACAATTCTTTCCAGCAGCAATAAGACCTTGAAATAATGCCCCTGAAGGAACTTATAAAGTACCTTATATAGTCAGGAAAAAAGGGAAGCCATTCAGTGAGGTAGAAATTGTGAAAGAATGCATTGTCAAAGTTGTAGAATGCTTAGACCTTGATAATGTTTCAAAGTACAAACCACTGCCTCTTTCAAGGAGAACCATAACTGATTGGCAGCGTGAATTAGCCATCAGCTTCACAGAACAACTTCATGCAATACTTCAAAAGGAAAACTGAAACTACTGACTTGGTGAAGGTTTTATACTGCATTCTGGTCATAACAGAAGATTTTCTTTGCTACAAAGAGTTACTTGCTTTGGGCACTCTTGTGAACAGAACACAAGGAATAGATATCTTCAACAACTTTCAAGATAAATTCAACTGAATTTGGTAAATTTAGTGAGTGTATGTACAGATGGTGCACCTTCCATGACAGGAAAACATGAAGGGTTTGCTGCACAGGTAAAAAACATTAACAGATATCCAGATGCTCTCATTTCTTTTCATTGTATGTTGCATCAGCACAATTTCTGTGCTAAAGCTACTATTTTAAGTAACACTTTGCAACAAGTTATAAATATTGTTAACTACATTAATGCAAGTGCAACATGGCATCCTCAGTTTCATAACATGCTGAAGACGAACAATGAGGTATTCAGTGTCGATTTGCCTTATCATTCTAAAGGGCGTTAGCTATTGCAGGGACAGGTGCCAGCCAAAATTTTATCTCTGAGAGAATAGAAAAGAACAGATAATTAAATTTTATGAAGAACAGAATCAGCAATGTGAATTATTGAAAGGAGATTTCTATAGGAATGCAGCATTTCTGTGTGATATCTTATAAAATCAAAATGAATATTTCTTCACAAGGTAAAACTAAGTCTATATATGGTATGTGGCAAAAAATCCAAGCATTTCATAAAAGCTATCTTTTTTCAAAACACTTCTTCCAAAGGAAATTTTGGATAAACATTTTCCCCAGTTAGCAAAGGTCACTGATGAGCAGGATGATATATGAGAATCATTTGAAGAATGTGCAGCCGCTATAGACCTATTAATTGGAGTATATACAATGAAAGGTTCACTGACTTTGAGAATCATGACATCACACTCAAATTAGCCTTTCAGCCTCACCTAGTTGGTATCACCAAAGCACCTCAAGAACTACAGATGGAACTGATTGAGTTATCAGTGGATAACATTTTATAGTCATTGTCTGATGCTAAGAAAGATCCCATTGAAATATGGAAAAATGCAGAATACCCACACCTTCGGCAACATGCCCAAAAAAGGCTTTCTCGCTTTTTGACCACTTATTGCTGTGCATCTACATTCTCCTACCTAACCCAAATCAAGACATCCTTAAGGTCACAAATGACTGATACCCATCTAGAAGATCAGCTGAAACTACGGACCTCCATGCTGCAACCAAATATTCAAA
The DNA here is from genome assembly GCF_020740605.2 of Lemur catta. Classification (NCBI taxonomy): domain Eukaryota; kingdom Metazoa; phylum Chordata; class Mammalia; order Primates; family Lemuridae; genus Lemur; species Lemur catta. The sequence continues at coordinate 122,611,747 of NC_059130.1, read as the reverse complement.
TGCTTTCCAACAAAAAGATACAACAAAGTCATCAAACCTTTAGTTAACTTTAGGTTAGTTAATATTAACAAATGGTTTTCATTTTTTGAAATTAAATACACAGCAGTTAGATTTTTACAACATACTGTACATTTTAAAGTATATCTAATCAAAGTTTCTTGAATGTGGCCTTATTTGATTACAGCTAAATTAACATGGCCTTCCAACATGAAAAGGTTCCCTACCCCTGTTCCAAACCATTTACACATATCATTTTAACCAATAAAAAAGAGAAAAAAAATTTTCCACACCTTAAGGATTTCAAAACTAGAAGCTACTTAAAAACTATTATTATCTCAAAAAAGGTCTTTATAGGCATATTTTTAAATTAGTAGAGTTTTTAGATCCATAGGCCTTACCTCCTTCTCGCTCAGGAGGACCTAACATAACCAAATGACATCACTACTCACAGACAAGGCCTGGAACAGAAGAGACCAGGCCCAGCCCCTTCTTCTCTGGTCATAAGATGTCAGCAGTGGCCCCAGCCATTCCTAATCCACTGGAATCCAGCCCAGGAGGAAGCACTACCCACCCAGCCTGGGGTCCGCTCCTACACTGGCTCACACACTAAGCCTAGTCCCTACTTCACACAGGTAAATGGAGGATGAACCTCTGACTTCAACTACTCATTCCCTCCATCACTGTTCCCTCCCCTTTGCTATTCCTGGGACATACCAGACCCCCCCCCTTTGTGCTGAGCCTCCCCTCCATCTGGAACACCCCTCCCTATGGCCACACTGACTCATCTCTTTCTCATCCCTGCGCCAGTGTCACTTCCTCCCTGAGGCCTGACCACTGATTTAAAATGGCAACCCTTCCCTCCCTCACTCTATTAGCCCCACAGCATTTATCACCTGCTAATATGTAATTGGTGTATTGTATTTATTGCATATTATCTGTCTCTCAACTAGAATGCTAAGTTTCACAACAGGGTTAGGTTTTATGTGTTCTATTTTCTGTTAAATGTCCACATTTCTAACAGTGCCTGGCACATTATAGGCAACCAATTTAAATTACGTTGTGAATAAATCAACCATCTTTACCCACCCCCAACCCACAATATTGCTAATATTAAGCCAGTGAGTCAGTTAAAGACAACCATTTTCTACATCTCTCCATCTTCTTAGCTAGCACATTTATCCCTGTTAAATTTTATTTTGTAGTTTAACCCCTTCACCCTGGCTCACTGGGCTCTCTTAGAATCTTAGTTCTCTCCTTCAGCCTCGGGTCACCTGTGAATGTGATAAATACATCTTCACTGACATCACTCAGAAATTGTGTATGATGAGTTGGAGCCGCTGTCCCACCATGAAAAGCTTCTTACCAAGTTATTCATTAGCCCTCTTTTGAGTAGAATCAGTTGTTTATTTTTATTTTGGGGGGGGTTTCAAATCTTTTTAAAATTTTAAGATATTTAATTGACAAAGATTGTATATGTTCAAAGTGTACAAAGTGGTGATTCGATACATGTGTACACCGTGTAATGATCATCACAATCAAATCAACATGTCCATCACTACACATGCTGAATTATGTACCTGGCCATAAGGATAAAATGAGAAATTTCTGCCAATTGCAATCTCAATAGTAACTCTTTACTAAGTGAAAATTTCACCAAAACGGGACAACAGGCAATGTGAAATTTGCCTATTTTTGTAACTGATGAACCTAAGATGTCTCCTGTGATGACTGTTTCTGCAGAATCACTTTCTCCAAAATGAAAGCGAGAACCTGTATTCTCCAATTTTATGGAGGACCAAACTCAAACTTCCCAGGGTTGCTAGGAGCAATTCTGGGCCGACCACTACTCGCCACTCCCACCCAACTGCACACTTCCCCTGTGTAAACAGCATTCTAATGCTCAAAGCTTCTTTATAAGTGATTATGCTGACGGGATGGTGGAACAGCCCTCCAACTAATACTTAAAGACAAACAGCTTTTTATGTTTGATCCCCTCTGTGTCTTCTACGTACATAGCCAAGACCATGTCTCTCCTCCAAAGGCCCTGTTTTGTATCACAGCACTTTCCCAGACTTGATTAACCAGGCTTTTGTCCCTTCTCCTTATATGACAGCTTCTCAATTTCTCAAATTTCAACAGCAGCCCATTTCTGCATAAGGTAAATTGCCTCTTCCTGCCGTTGAGCACAACAAACATATGGGTGCAAACAGCTTTTCTTCTGCTCTATTATGCTGTCAGCCAAGCTGAGTCAGTTTTATGACATCAGAATCATTTCCACAGAACACACTGAAGTTAAAAAACCACAGGCTCATTCTGATGGCTGTAATCACTAGCCATGGCGACCAAAAATTAAAAAAAAAGTCCTTTAAAAATAATTGAGTAATGTACTCATATATCTTTATAAAAACATTTTGAGATTTAGAAATTTCTATAGTTATATCCCTTCCCTGATACATCATTTAAAATTTTTTTCTGATACAGCTGAATTGCGTTTCTCAGCTATTACATGAACCACACTGATAATGGAGCCTTTCTAAATTAGAAAGGGGGTCTTGCCAAGAAGTTTATATTACCTCTGTAATAGCAAAAGAATGGAATGGTCTGGAAACAATGCAATAATCTCCATGAAACTATTCTGTAACAGTATCAAAAAAATAAAACAACATATGCCTTCACAGACAGTCGACCTCCCTCCAAACAATCTCAACTTAATCCTCTGCTCCATCTACATGGGATCTAAACAAGTTCATGAAGAAGGCAGTAACGAAGTCTGATGAGCTGCCTGAGATCACGTAGTCTTTTCTATTAATAAAGGTGCTCAAAGTGGTTGCCATTCATAGAAAGATAACAGTTATGGGTATTAAAAAAAGAAAGGAATTAAAATAATCAATATGAAGTGAAGACAGCAGAGAACAACTCCATTATATGATCTCAGTCTCTAAGGGCAAGAAATGTAGAATGGATTACATAAATAAAAGAAATCCAAAGATGGCAGGAGGATGGCCAGGGTGGTCCAATTCCAGTTTCACAAAGGTCCTGACTGCCCAGCCACAGATTCCTCTCCAATACTGGCTCAATGTGGAGGGCCCTGGAGACACAGGGACCCCAATAACCTGAGCTTGGTGTTTTCCAGCAGAAAATACAGGCAGAGGAATTTATTTCCATGAGGCAAAACAAAGTCAGAAAACAGAGGGAATTAGAACCAAGGAATGTGGGGGACTTGACCTTAGGCAGTGGGCCTTGTGGCAAACCTCCCATTCTACACAGGGAGAAACCGGGCTAAGGCTGGAGAAGGGACTTCACTGAGGGCACAGACCGGATGGTGGAATCTCAGCCTGGATCTAGGGCTCTTGATTCCAAGTCCAAGGCTTTACCATACTGCCTTCAGTGCATACTGCCTTCAGTGCATAGCGCGCGCGTGCGTGCGTGCGTGCGTGTGTGTGTGTGTGTGTGTGTGTGTGTGTGTGTGTGTGTCTATGTGTGTTCATGCATGTGCATGTAGCTGAGTGTGTCCTATCAGCTAGCACCAGGATGCAAAGTGCACACACCCTAGAGCTGGGGATTCCACTTGTTTCCTTCTGGGCTTCACAGTGCTTTCCACAGCACATTCACACAAGTCGAGAATCATAGGCAGCAGCCACATGGCAAACAGCACCGGGACTGGCCCCAGAAGATGGTCAAGGGAACTGACAGACCCCACCCAAACCCAACCACCATGGCCAAAGGAACTGCCTGACTGAGCCAAGAATTTCCTGCTCAGTGCCGAATGAAACACCGAAACAAGATTAAGGTCTAAACCTCACCTTGGTATTAGTACCACTTTGCCTTTCTATAGCAGAAGTTGCTGTGAGCTAGGCTGACGCCACTGCCCTCTAGGCTGGGCAACAGAGCAAGACTCTGTCTCAAAAATTAAATAAAAAATAAAAAAAATTAATACCTATTTCATGGGTTTTCAATCTTTTAATAATCTGGCATGGTGGTCAGGACAGATGCTCTCATTTTACAAATGAGAAAACGAGACAGTCTACTCTATGTCCTGCTTCCTTGTGCCAGTCGTTATTTCTAACCGATGCTTCTGCCCACTGCCTTTTGCTTGGTAGATACACCCTACTGGAGAAACCCTATGTAACACACTTCTACTGATGAAAATGGAGAGAAATAACCATTTTCAAGTTTCAGGAGGCAGCATCACCGACGGTATACAGCCCAGGAATCCCCTAAAGACTGTTGTCCTTTGAGAGAGTCCCACTGACAGGCTGGTCTCTACGTATGTCACATGTGTCCTCCTCCCTGTGGTTTTTTTGTTTAAGAACAACTCATGACATGTCACTCGCTATGGTCTTAAAAGAGGAGATCACCTCTTCCTTCTTAGGATAAGGATGTTCCAAACCTTTCTGCTCATCTTGAAAAACAAACAAAAAACCCCTTCGAAATGGAATGAAAGATCCAGCTTGAATCCTCTCCTCAAAATGCTGCATGGCCAACATCTAGTTATTACTCGATATTTCTGGTTAGAAAATGTTTTATTTATCTGGAAGCAGTTTACGGAAGTAGCAAACTACTGGAAATTTTAAAATAACTTGCACGCTTGTATGAAATGGTCACAGCTGCGCTCCCACGTTCCACAGAAACATGGCCCATAAATATAATACACTTGCACAGACCCCAGCGAGCAACTGCCGCACACACCCAGATGGCTGATGTGATCAGAGGACACAGGCTCAGGATGACCGTGAGGTTCTTTCCCTTTCACTGCTCTGAATGCAGCGAGACTCCAGCCAGAACAGCAATACGCCAAAGGAACAGCCTGCTCCTGCCAGGCCCTGCCCCACCTCCCCATCCTCATCCCCGTGTGCCAGCAATGACCTTCCAGGCCAGACCTCCCCCAGGGCACTGCCCTGAGCACCCAGCCAGGAGACCTGGGCGGGAATCACTCGCACAGCTTAAGGCACCTTACAGATTTTCAACCCTCCCAATTATCTCAAATTCTCTGACTCAGTTAATCCAATGTTTCGATTCTCTACCTCCATCTGACCAAAGGATAACTCTGCACTGCTGAAGGCAACACCTGTTGAAGAAGAGAGTGGGCAGATGGGAGCGGAGGTGTTGGCATTTTCAAACATACTTTGAAATGTCAGATTCATACAGATGGGCCTGTTCTGAATACATGGTCCTTAAATGCTGTAGGGGTCTTTAAAAAAATCTGCTTTCTAGAATATATTCGGTCAGAGGTTTATCTTATCATGCTTCCCAGTTTAAGCTAGCATCTGTCCTTTTTCTTTAGAAGATTTAAAGAAAAAAATAAAGAAAAATAATAATGCTTATTACTTTATATGGCTGCCCCTCTCTAACAACGCCACGGAGTTGACACAGATCATGGTGGAAGAGTGGGGGTGGGGCGGTGCCAGCTCCTTACTGTGACAGACACAGGCTGTCTGCCTGGCCATCCTGGCCACACTGATAGAACCTGTCCGCTGAGCCCACTTATTAAACAGTTGAACAGTACACTGGCCCACATTCAGTCACCTAGCACGACTGGCATCTCAGATTGACCAAGACACCCTATTTGCCCTAGGGCTGGAACACACGCTCAAAACAATCTCCCCAGAAAACCGAAGGAAAAAGATATCGCACACAGGACTGAAAAGTAACTCTGGCTCAATGGTGTCACTGGGTTAAATGACTCAAACTTCAGAACCACCTTATGGCTGTTGAAAGAGCCTGGTGCCTGGTGTTCACAGCACAGTTCCATGGGGTGATAAGAGCAAGGGGCTCTGTGTGACAATCCGGAAAAGCCCCAAACATTGCATTATTTGGCTCTCCGTATTCTAACTGGTGAGCAGGGAATTCTGTTGCCTAAATGCTTAAGCAGTTAGCTGGCTGTCTTTTCCCTGACACCGTCCTCTAACTCATTTTCGGTGTCAAGGACGTGGGGACCATAGTTGGAAGAAAAGGCCTTAGAGAACTAGCCCGTGTTTCTGCCTGGGAAATCCCCCTGGCTTCTGGGTAAACCAGGGGATTGGTTTTGTCTTCTCTCAATATGGTTCCAAACACTTGTCTCCTGGTCACCAGCAGCAGCCTTGCTGACAGCTACCAGGGCCTAGCTTTCCAGAAAGATACCACTGGAGGTAATACAGTGTAAGCAAAATTTTGTCCCACCCAGCTTTGTACGTTATTACTTTAATCCACCAGCACCTAATTATTTTAGACTGGGCTTCTGGTGATGAAGGCCTTTCAACGTGTCCTCATTAAACTTGGCCCCGGCTTACCTTGGGATTGGTTCTCTGCTGTAGTCTCCTCTCTTCCCTCTCTCTCTGCAGCCGCTCAAACTCCTCTCGAATTTCAGCTGGGGTTCTCCTCCTTTCCACAACCTACCAGCAGGGTCAAGACCAGAAGGCAAGTGAGGACCCAGGAAGTGAGGAAAACATACCTTTAAGAAATCAATTCTGATGTGTATATGTTGCCTGCGGTTCTGCTGTGCCCTCTCCCAGGACCCTAAGAGTCATCAAGGGAAGAACTGCAATGAGTTTTTTCATCAGACAGCCCCAGCCCTCAGTGAGGGGAGGGCTCTGCCACCCGCCTGGTCATTCCCAAGGAATGACCAGCTTTCCCCTGGCTCTCCAGAGTGACTTGAACATTCTATTCGTTATTTTAGTAACTTATCTCTAAGGCTGCAGAAATCTTACAAAAAAACCCTTCACCTTGTATCTCATAGTTAAGATTTCCTAATGAGTCACAGATAACAAACATTAAATATCACAATGAAGGCACGCCAGCTCTCCCTAGTGTGCTGGGGCAAGCACTGGAGATTCCTTCTGAGCTTCTGGGACCAAAGGATCTCAGCTGTCAGGTCTAGGGATTTTAGAACCATGGGAATCTTCCTCCTTCAACAGGATATGAACCTTGGAAGGAAGGATGTCAGTTACACACTAGAATAACAATACTCAGGCACCCAACAGTGGACCGCATTAAACTCAGGGATGCAAAATGATATAAAATCTGAGAAAATAAGGCATTCCAATTTAGCCTTTCTTAGCTCAGCATGCAAGGAAGACTATCTGGTTGAGACTGCAAAGAGGTGAAACAAACATGAGAAAGGAAAGGCTGCCTGGCCTTCCATCTGTAAAAGAGAAAACTGCACTGCATGATCGCTAAGGGTCCTGTTGATGGCCACAAAATGTTATGCACCTGTGAGAAACAGAGCATGGAAGCGGGACAGAAAAAACAATCACTGTTTTTCTGTCTATGATAACCAAAGTCATCAGATGGAATGGGGGGCGCGGGAGGCATATTCCCTGTGTCAGTGGGAGAAATACACATAAGCCTTGAGATGCTGCTCAGAGATTATCTGAAAAGGGGGGAATATAAGAAAAAGCTATCTTGGAAATTCCAAGTTTTAAAAATTATTTAAAAAAATACATACTTACAGCAAAAAAAATCAATAGCACAGAAGGATGTGAAGTAAAAAGTACAAGACTCCTCCCTTTACTCACATTCCCTCTTCTCATAGGTTAACATTTTTTGTCTTTTCCTAAAAATCTTCTATGCATGTGTATGTATACAAGTTTGTATGTATATATATATATATTTTTTAAAATAAAAATAAGATCATATTACAGGCTTTGTGCAACTTGATTTTATTTTTCAACAATACAGAAAAATAAATACAAAACTAGCCTATCCAAAAAAACCTGAGAAATTTGTTCACTACTTTCAGGAGGCAAACAGAAAAAAATAAGGTAAACATTTTATCCTCTACTAAACCAATATAAATCAGTAATTACTATAAGGGGGGACATGGTTCTTTTAAAGGAAGCTTTTAAATAGGGAGATTGTTAAAATCATCCAAGAACAAACTGAAAGTCCCAAATGGCAATGGACAGTGATTGCTGTGTGACCTCACGAAAACATAACACGTTCTTCTATTTAACAGATAAGGCAAGTTCACCCTGCCCAGTCAGAAGCACCAAGGGCATGTGTACCTATTCACGTACTCTCACTTCCTAAGACTACCCTTCTTGGCCTGCACAGAAACAAGAACCAGTTTTTCAAGTTTTCATCATCTTCTCAATCTATTATCAGCCTCTCCTTTCATCAAATGAAAACAAAAATAAAAGAGCTTCCGGAAAATGTAGGTAATCAACTATTCTATTTTACTTTGAAATCCAGAATAAAGGATTTAAAATACTTTAAAAATTGTGAAATCACAACTTATCTGGCCCCTGCCAATGGTGACCTAAGCAACCCATCTTCAAGGACAAGGCCCAGGTGTGAGACTCTGAGTCTGAACACGACCCACATTAAGGAGGTAGTTCTAACCTGGAAAGATTTCATAATCCAGTATTCTTTTTAACAGGATGCTAGTTTTAAAAATGCAGATTAAAGTCTGAATAGCTATAACTTTAACCAGTGATATAAACAGACCATGAATATGCCCATATACTACTATTTTTTTCAGAAACAGATCTGTAAGATCCTGGGAATTGAAATCTTAGACTCAAACCCTGCAGAAAATAAAAAAACTGGAAGTGTCAGGCTCCAAAGAAACTACAGCAGAAAAAAATTTGTTTTCAGGAATTCTAGCTGTTTAATCTTTGCGGACTGAGTAATAGCTGCAGATTACTTCCTCGTTGCTACACTCTGTGATAGCTATAGAGGCAAATAATCCAAAGGTGCCAGATCATTCCATATCTAGACATACTTTACACAAGTTTTGTAAACAGTTGGTGCATAATCAGAGCTAACTGCAAAGTCAACTTGCTGGCTCCTCTGGAGCGGGAAAGACACTCAGCTGGGCAGGGCATTCTCATTCTCAGCTCCCACAGGCCTCTGCCAGCCTGGATTATTTATATCTTTCTTTAAACAGAGTACCTGACACTGGGGAGTGGAACAGGATTAAACCAGTATGAGCTGCTCTTTTCCATCTCAGCAACCCTCAGATAGAAGCATCTGGGAACACAGCATCCCAAGCTGCATTACAGTTGGTAAATACCAGACGTTTCCAATGTTTTTCATGAACAGAGTGTATCACATGCAACTCATGAATCTATACAACTGTATTGTTCACCTGGACCATCCACCAACTAGGTCTATCCCTGTGCCAGCCAGAAGACTGACTTTATCAAAGACAGGATAAAGGAGATCTCCAAAAGCTGGGTGGCATAACGGAAAGAGGACAGACACCTAGCCTCTGTGCCTCTGACATGACCACTAACCTGGGAGACCTTGGGCAAGTCACTTCACCTCCCTAAGCTTCAGTTTTCCTGCTATAAAATGAGGAGGGTTAAACTACACCATTCCCAAGGTGTTGTTCGGCTTGAAAATTCTATGATTCTAGCTAGTCAACTTTTTATTTTGGAATAATTTTAGAAAATTATTTAGAACTTTAGAAAAGTTGCAAAGATAGTACAGAAAGTTCTAGTATGCCCTACACCCAGCTTGCCCTAATGTGAACATCCTCCATAACAATGAAACATCAGTCAAATCCAAGAAACCAGTATTAGTACACTTCTGTTAATTAAACCCAGACTTTTCAGAATTCACTAGTTTTTCCACTAACATCTTTTTTCTGTTCCAGGTCCAATCCAAGATACCACACTGCCTTTAGTCACGTCTCCTTAGCTTCCTCTGCTCTGTGACAGTTCTAAGTCTTTCCTAGTTTTTCATAATCTTGGTTGACTTTCTCAAATACTCTAAGACTGATGTCAAAGAGATAAGGAAAAATGAAATATGGATGATATAAAGGATTACAGACAAAACTAAACTGCGGAGGATCCAGGCTAAAGCATGCAATTCTAAGTGTACACTAACATCCAAAAGTGGTATCTGTAGGAGATCTGAGTTATGTGGTTTCCATCCACTTGCCAGCCAATTACCAGACTCAGTACTGTCAAAGCATTCACAGTACAAAGCCGGATTTTCGCTATTCTCAGGCAAAGACCCATTTCGTTTTTCAACGTGGGCATCCATGTGAATACTGCTAACAAACTTCAAGAACTAAAATGGCTGGTTTTGTAAGGTGGGAATCATCCCAGGGATGACAAAGTATCTTGAAGGCTAAAAAAAAAAAAAAAAAAAGACAAAACTTACCTAATGACTGAAAACAGGACCAATATTTGAGCAATCTAAAGAAGCTCTGATTTCATCTCCAGTGTCCGCCTATAAGATGGGGTGATAGTATTGCTGGGGTGGGAGTGATTTGTATGTCTGCAGAGGACTTTGAGATCTCTGGATTAAAGGCATCTCAGACACTCAGGGTATTAACAGTGCCCTTCACTCTTCACTGACTACCCATATGTGTAGCCTAATAAATATGTACTAAATGGATACCCTTCAGCAATTGACAAGTTTAATAGTCTAAAAATCCTAGCAACAGCAGGAAGGGAACACAGCTTCCTCCCTGCAGTGAAAGCTGTTACTTCAGTGGGAGAATCCTCACCTGAAACAATCCAGCCAGCTGTAGGGATTCCTTGAAGGAATGACGATGCCAGCTCTATAAAATGCGCTTAAGTTCATGAGACTTTCCTGTACAGCATGAACTACGGGCTCAACGTTCCTATTGTATGTTAAGCACTAACACATCTCTGAGTAAGTATCTGGGGAGGTACCTTCATTGAGTCCTCCTTGAAGGCATTTTATCTTGCAATGAAAGCTCAGTATCAATATGAAAAAAAAAGCCAACTCTGATCCATGAGAACCTATTTTCCTTAAAGTAGTTTACTAAAAAAAATAAAGTTTATCCATTCACTACCTGCAACTGTCTATATATATATATATATATATATATATCTCCATTTTCTGGTGATGAGATAGCTATATATTTTTATTTATTTATTTATTTAGCTTAAACTCAGTGGTAAGAAAAGATGTCTACATATTTTTTATAGTCACTACTGTGTGCGTGGTTTGGCTTTGTTTCTAATGGGCAGGTGATCTGGTTTGGTGATGGGAAGACCCCACGGCCCGTTAGAGTCGGGATGCTGCTGTTGGGAACTAACAACCAGACTGCAGTGGGAATATGTAATGGGGTCCTACAGCGTCTTAGTGACCCCAACAGCTGCCTTAAAAATTGTAACCCACCCACATCTTTAAAAAACAAGGGAGCTTGAAAGTGGTACATAAAGTATGTGGAGAAATTGAATTACTACAACAGGATCTATTTTCCTTTCTGGACGAGAAAATCCTAAGCTTTTAGACAGCATTTAGCTATAATGAACTAGTAACGCTGTTCCGTGATAGGAAGCACTGCTACTTCCACCAAGCCAGAGACCACAGACCCGCTGCCTACTGGAGCCAGGAGGGGCATGTGCATGAGTGAAGGGCCAGATGTGATGCGACAGGGCGTGGTGGGGACTGGGAAGGCCTGGTCAGCCCAGCTCAGTCTAAAGGGCAGGGGCGGCCGGGCACGGTGGCTCATGCTTGTAATCCTAGCCCTCTGGGAGGCCGAGGTGGGTGGATCACTGGAGGTCAGGAGTTCGAGACCAGCCTGAGTGAGACCCCATCTCTACTAAAAATAGAAATAAAAAAATTATCTGGACAACTAAAAATATATATAGAAAAAATTAGCCGGGCATGGTGGCGCATGCCTGTAGTTCCAGCTACTCGGGAGGCTGAGGCAGTAGGATCACTTAAACCCAGGAGTTCGAGGTTGCTGTGAGCTGGGCTGACGCCACGGCATTCACTCTAGCCCAGGCAACAAAATGAGACTCTGTCTCAAAAAAAAAAAAAAAGGGCAGGGGCTCCTCAGATCCAGTGTTACCAGATCTTCCCATGTTTCAACCAGATTTTCATGCAAAACCTCCCAAGTTTTAAATGTCAGCAACTACAATCCATGGTGTGGGGTACTCAAAACATGGCTATAGGTGGAACATGGCCCACAAGCCACCAATATAAAGCAGTGGAAAGGAGGAATTGAGCCGTATTTTGCTTCTCTTCCACTCCTTATCTGAAGGCCTTCAGAAGGTTTTCATGCTAGAATTGGAAGAGTCAGCACACATGCTTGAGGTGAAACACCAAAAGAACTTCAAGGGAAATCTTAAATGATGAAAATAGTAACTCACTGAGAGTCAATTCAATGTTATTAACAGACAACCAAAACTTCTTGGGCATCAGAACCAAGTTTCTTTAATTCCTATATATTCCTGTAGCAATTTAGAGTTTTAGAACTAATTTTCATATTCATTTTTCAGATAATAACATGGAGGCACCAAGAGCCCAATGACTTGCCCACAGCTCTGCTGCTAGTCAGTGGTGGAGTGAAAGAAAACAAATTATCTGAATTTTAGTGATTGTTCTTACACAGCATGGCTGTCCAAGGCAACCTATTTCATAGATACTTGCTACATATTTTGTTTCCCTCATATTTGACAACGTTCTAATGTTATAGTACCTTAGAACCAGAAAGGTCATTATAGACAACGTAATCTAGCAGCTCTCAACTTTTCTCTGCTTCCATTTTGTTCACACGCCTGACACATTTCCCTCACACATTCCCTGAAGCATCGACATGCATAACACATCCCCAGCAGCACACGGAAGGAAGCGTTTCCTGAACACCACTACTCGTAATCAAGGTGGAGGGAGGGGCACAGCACTGTGGAGCAGAATTGGCCCCTTGAAGAAATCTCCCACCCACGCCCTGCCCCACCTACTCCCACCCCATTCCTGGGTTAAAAATTACTAGTATAGTCCTGCCTCCTCCTTTTCACTTGACAGATTAGGGAAATAAGGACAAGTCAGACAACTGACTTGCCCAAGTTCACAGAGTTCAAAGCGGCAAAGCCAAGTCTAGAACTCAACCTCTAAAACTATAACACAAGGCAAGGAAGCGGACTCTAATGTCTTCAAATATTCTCAAAGACATGATCACAGATTGCAGGGTTTTGCGGGTTGTTTAATGACTTTTCTGGGACACCAGACACGCAATTTTTCTTACCTCCCATCCTTCCATTTCCAGTCCTCTCTTCCCATATATATCATAGATGGCCCTGGTTTGGGGGTCACTAAGCACTGCAAATTAAAAACCAAACATGTTTACAAAGTACAAAATCTACCTTTCAGTCCTTTCTGAAAATACTGACAACAGCGTCATTAGGTTAAGTCTGTCTCTTGTTCTCTCTGTTCAATCACAATCTTCTTAGAGACCCTCTTCATTTCCTGTGTGTCTATACTGCTAATTGCTTTTCTTTTTTTTTTTGTTTTTTTGAGACAGAGTCTCGCTGTGTTGCCCAGGCTAGAGTGAGTGCCATGGCGTCAGCCTAGCTCACAACAACCTCAAACTCCTGGGCTTAAGCTATCCTACTGCCTCAGCCTCCCCAATAGCTGGGACTACAGGCATGTGCCACCATGCCCGGCTAATTTTTTCTATATATATATTTTAGTTGGCCAGATAATTTCTTTCTATTTTTTTTTTAGTAGAGACGGGGTCTCACTCTTGCTGAGGCTGGTCTCGAACTCCTGACCTTGAGCAATCCACCCGCCTCAGCCTCCCAAGAGTGCTAGGATTACAGGTGTGAGCCACCTCGCCGGGCCGCTAATTGCTTTTCTGATCCAGCCTAAGATGTGTTTAAAGGTGGCTATGAAGAAGAAAAATCAGATCATTTCAGTGTCTAAGCTACTCTTAACTGTAAGGCAGAGGTAGGTATAAGGTGCACAAGGTACATCATGTAGGAAGCTGCACTAGCTCTTATATCATTGAAGGACAGTTGAATTTATTAATAAAATAATTTGTTAAGTTCCCGCCACAGTGTATAAAAGCATAAAAGCTTGAAAGAGTTGATTCCAGTTTCTAAAGAAGCTTAATGTAAAACTAGAGACAAGATCTGATACTAGAAAAATATGATTTATTATTTATTCTACAGAGTTTTATTAATTCAAAAGACAATCTACATATTTTTGTACACCTCTCCTCTTTATTTGTAAATTATTTTTTTTCTTCTTTCTTTCCTTTTAGAGACAGGGTCTTGCTATGTTGCCTAGGCTAGATTCAAACTCCTGGCCTCAAGTGATCCTCCTGCCTCAGCCTCCCAAGTAGCTGGGATTATAGGGATGGGCCATCATGCTCAGCTGTTTGTAAATCATTTTAAAACACAAACACCTCTCACAATGTTGTCAACTACCTCACTGAAAGTACATCAGAAAAAGATTTCTCAGTAAGGGTGAGAGCTATTCAAACAACACCCAAACTGCACTTGAACATCAGCAGGGAAGCCAAGGGTCGTTATTTTCCTCCTCTCTCTACCAACTTCTGTCAAGACTTTGGCATCCCTTCTCCCCTGAGAGTTCCTACACATTTTTAGGCCTAATTAAAAAGTGATGTAAATGATTCTATCCATATTCAAATCTAATGGGGAAAGAAAGAAATGCTGACCACTGGAAAAATGTGGGAGCCAGACTTCTGGAGTTAATCTCTAGGATTTAATTAGGGATTATTTATTCACTATTTTACTTTAGTCTCCTTTTAGGCTAAACTCGAGGAGGCTGTGTCTGCTGTTGTAGCATTTTCACAAGCACTGGTAGGGTTTTTCTGTTAACTTCCCAAATTTCCAAAACAATACAAGCAAGCTATGTGGATAATTTAAACAACAGGAAAATTAATGCAGCTTTTTAGTCAACAGAATACAATAAAAGGAACAGGCTTTGGTGATGACCACCATATAGTTGGTTTGAACAGAGTTAAATGTGGTAATAATACAACACCAACTGCACACATTTATCAGGCACTACAGCCTGATTTTTACTGGTCATTAAAATCTAACTTTTTGATAATACCATAAAGTGAAATAAACTATAAGTTATTATGTCTACAGTGACACATCTCTATGATTTTGTAAAGAAACACATTAGTACCTAATTTTTGGTCTGTCTAAAGAACAAATCAAATGGTTCTGGAATACATAGCTTATTTTACTTTATGTATCTTAAGAATGATTTATTTTTAATGTTTTAATTGCAGAAAATTTACGATTTTAACCATTTAAAGTATATAATTCAATAGCATTTAAATACATTTACAATGTTGTATAACCATCATCATTATCTATTTCCAGAACTTTTCATCATCTCAAACAGAAATTTAGCACTCATTAGCGACTTTAGTATCTTATAAACAAATACATCACAAAATTTTCTTTCTGCTATATATGTAAGTATAAAAATGTAAATTGCTTGGTTCTGTTTCCTACTAGCCTTCTTAACATTTTCTTTCTTTTGTTAGAACCTTTGTTTAACTGAATGCTACAGAACCAATAAAATCACTTTCAGATGGGAAAAAAACGTCCTTGTATCTCCTCACAAAAAAGAGAACAAAGAAAGCTTGCCTGTAACGATCAGCCTTTTACCTCTAAGAGCTCCCTTTAGAAGAAAACTGGTAAAGGGTGTAAAGCTCTAGTATCCCCTGCAGCTGAGACTCAGGTCTATCACTTCGCCTGGACTCTTGTTTTCTACTTACTAGACACATATTGATTTCCAAAGCAAAATACTACTCTTTCAAAGGACCCTGTCAGTAAAAAGTACTAAACTAACTACCTCTTTTATACACCTCTAAGGACTCGCTTTTTCTATCCTCTACAAATCAAGTCTCTTAAAAATCGAATATCTGCTACCAGGATGTTTCCAAGGAGCCAAGCCCTGCACTGACCTTCATAAGCCTGGTGGACAAGGTTAAATAGTCGTTCCGCTTGTGATTTGAGCTCTGGGTCTCTGTGCTTGTCCGGATGGTAAAGCATACACAGCCTCCGGTAGGCAGCTTTTAGCTCTTCAGAAGAAGCCTAAAGAAAGCAAAATTCAATTAGTGAACAATCAATGCTACTTAAACATTATCATTATCAGAATCAGCCTTGAAATGGGAACCATCAGCCACATTCCAACATGCCTGTGCTCTACATACAGGATATAATGAAGTTATGCCTTATTACCTCAATAAGGCTTCTTTTTTTCACAGTTTCAAAGTGATCAATTATGCACATCGATAGTGACTGTGTTTTGCTGGGAAATGCTATCAGATGGAGCAAAAGCTTCTGTCTCTAGATTGGCTCAGTGTGCTCTGAGCTGAAACTAAAATGTCACAGAGACCCACTAACTCTTTAACCTAAGCTATTCGAAGTATATCATGCCAAGGCCCTCTCAACAGAGACTAGGTTCAGGAAGAGAAAAGCTACATATACCATTAGAAAGAAATGACATCCATTTAATGACTTAATGAATATGAATCCTTGAAAATCCAAGACCAATAAAATAAGGCCAACATGCAACTCTAATTCAACCAGGCAGCATAGAAAGTGGCAAAAATGCTTCACTAACCTATAGTAACCAACCCTCTCCCCAACTCCTAACACCAAAAGCTCCTTCCCAACACATAAACTCTCCAATTCTCCTAAGTAGCCAAATTGAAGGGGAAAAATGCACCATACTAATAGCACAGATGACACAAAGAGCAGAATGAGCTCCAGGTGTATTTCAACTGCACAGAAAGGAGGGAGGAGGAGCAATGGTAAAAATCTACATTCTCCTTCGCCTGCCTTACAGCCACCAAGAAGTTCTTGGAAACAGGCCCTCAGAGGCCCTAGGAACACGGTGTGGTCTACTTGGCTGGCCCCTCAGGTCTGGTTTTGGGAAGTATCATGTTTGAGTTTAGAGACCATTTTGGTCTATCAGAGGTGATGTTGAATGGGCAGCTCTATCCAAATGGTATGTTAAGTAAAAAACACTTTACTTTGGGAGGCAACCCCACCATTTTGACAGCTGAGGCACATTTCTGGGTCACTGATGACATGCCAGGGGAGTAGAATGGGCCCAGGTCCCCAGAGAGGACGCTAAGGATTGATGGTGCTCTAGGATCAGCTCCTGGAACATGAATCAAGGAAAGAGGTCAGAGAGACGCAATTAGTCCAGGGACCAAGATCACCAAGGAAAACGTTACTCTATATTTCTCTATAATCTCCACAGTTTTTCAGTATCTTTCAATTCCAGGACTAATGGTTTTTTTTTTTTTTTTCCACCAAGAAAAAAGGTAAAACTTTACTTCAGTAATAACTTTTGGCATGAAATTTAAATATTTTCTACAGGATTAAGTTATTCAGATGCTAGAAACCAGGAAATCTGTGCAAGTTTACCAGAAGCTCTAGGAAGATAGTAAACGTGACTGGAAGGACAGGCAGAGGAGAATGGCCTGTGGTCACATTGTGGGGCCTGTCTACCCTCAGGTCCCGCTCGTCACCTCTCCCGATGCCCACCCCAGCCTCCTCTGGGAGCAAGAGCTTGTGCGGATGATGACCTCCAAGAGCCTCCCCAGTCTAAGCTGACGTGATCCTGTTATTCAGAAAAGAAACAGCAGACCTGAGCCCCTTAGCCATCCTTTAAACCAGGCCACAGAGAGCTTCCTGCATGTGTGGACAGAGGCACCTCTGCTTGAACTGCTTTTTAAATCAGGAGCTCCTTGAAGCTTTCCACTAACTACTCCATCAGGAAAGGGTCACGGATCTTGCTGACTGTGCATCCATCCCCTTTGCCTCCAAGAATTAGGTAGACTTCTGCCCCACTCGACTGATTATCTCTTGCTTCCACCTGCTCTTTGGTGAGCCTTTTGGGAACTGCACTATTGAACAACTGACTGCCTTCCTCCCTTCTCTCCACGTGGGTATCCATGTGGTTCGCTCTGTGGTCACACACCAACCTTCCACTTTGGTGGTTAAGAATGCAGGTTGTGGAGTCAAATGACCTGTGTCTGGATGCCGGCTCTGCACTTCCCAGCTTTGTGGCTCTGGGCAAGTGAGCTTTCTGACCTTCGGTTTTCTTGCCTATAAATGGGGAGAGCAACACCTCCCAGGGATGGCGTGAGAATGAATGAGATAGTGACTATAAAGTGCTTCACACAGTGCCCAACACGCAGCAAAAATGTACAAATCATAGCTTTTTTAAAACCTTTATTTCCTCATTTGAAAACTGTGGACAATAATGCCTCTCTCTGAGGTACTGTAAGGCATAATTGAGATACTACAAGTAGGAATGCTTAGCAATGCCTTGCACACAGTAGGAATGTAACCACTTTAGCTATTATTATCATCACAATTCAATTTCAATGTCCCTTTGGCAGTATGAATACTGAAACTAGAACAATTCAGAGAGAGAGCACCTCCTGGTGCAAGGATAACAGGAACATTCATTCATAAAGTAGTGCTGTTTGTGAAAATTCACTGATCTGTGTGCTTATGAGATGACCATTTTTCAGTACATATATTCTATTTCAACAATACAGAACTCCCTAGAAGAGATGGGCCTCAATATTTGCATCTCAGCATTTTCTCTTTTTTCTTATTCGTGCTAGAGTTTTCTCCCTGTCAACTGTAATTATGCAATGCATTACTTGCTGCACTTACCAATATACCACCTATACCAAACTCCAGTGTTTTAAACATAAATAATAGTAAATAGTGGGAAAATAGAATGTATCTTCTCCAGGTAATTTCACTTAAGTGACAATGTAAAAGAGTCTTGGTTCTTTCTTAAACAGCCAATACTAATAATTATTTTCCTTCTGCAAATTTTAATTAATCTTTCCTGTATCGTGTAAAAGTTACAAGCACAAGATTAGACAGATTTGACTGACTCTAGGTTAGAATGCTATTTCTTGGTTATTAAAATTAAATTAGACGACAAGAGAGTAGAATATGTAGTCTGCAAGACTTTCTTTAATCATATTAATAAATGGCTTAATATGCTATTGATTAAGTAATGGAAATGAGAAGTTTCATTTTTAATAAATGTTATATTCAATAAAAAGTTAAATTGGGCCTTTCATCATAACTGAAGAGCTAAGGTTACTGGTTCGATATTTCATAAATGATAACCTCTTTCGCTATCATAAAAAAAACGGACATAATTTCAAAATGTAACGAGATATTAAGAATGATACCTAAAGTTGCATACTTATTTCTAAAATTCTACAATAAAATTAAGGGACATATCCTGCTTTGTCTATAAAGTTTCATCATCTCAATCATCTAGTTATATTTTCATAGGATAGACTATATGTTGGGCTACAAATTAAGTCTCAATAGATTTTAAAAGACTGTCATCATACAAAATATCTTCTACTACATAACAGAATGAAGTTAAAAATCAGTAATAGAAGGAAAACTGGAAAATTCACAAATCTGTGGAAATTAAACAATACACTCTTAAACAACCAATGGATCAAAAAAGAAATCACAAGCAAAACAGGAAGATACTTAGACACAAATGAGAACGAAAATACAACATACCAAAACTTACGGGATGAAGCAAAAGCAGTGCTAAGGGTGAAATTTATAGCTGTAAATGCCTACATTAAAACATAAGAAAGATCTAAAATCAATAACTGGCCAGGCACAGTGGCTCACACCTGTAATCCCAGTGCTTTGGGAGGCCAAGGTAGGAGAACTACTTGAGGCCAAGAGTTGGAGACCAGCCTGGGCAACACAGCAGTACCCCATCTCTACAAAAAATTTAAAAATTAGCTGGGCTTGGTGGCACACACCTGTATCCTATCTACTCAGGAGGCTAAGACAGGAAGATCATTTGAGCCTAGGAGTTCAAGGCTGCATGTAAGCCACTGCACTTCAGTCTGGGTGACAGACTGGACTGAGACCCTGTCTCACAAATAAATAAATTAATTAATTAAAAAAACAAAACTAGAAAAAGAACAAACTACCTCCCAAGACTGAATCATGAAGAAATAGAAAATCTGAATAGGCCTATAACTAGTAAAGAGATTGAATCAGTAATCAAAAACCTCCTAACAAAGAAAACCCTTGACTTCATGGCTTCATTGGTGATTGCTACCAAATATTTAAAAAACTAACACTGATTATTCTCAAATTTTTCCAAAAAACTGAAGAGGAGGGGACACTTCCAAACTCATTCTATGAGGCCAGTATCACCCTGACACCATTGCCAAACAAAGACACCGCGAGAAAACCACAGACCAGCAAACTTTATGGACAATGATGCAAAAATCCTCAAGAAAACACCAGCAACCAAATTCAGCAGAATATTAAAAGGAATATTCACCATGACCAAGTGGGATTTATTCCTGGAATGTGAGGCTAGTCCAACATATGAAAATAAATTAACATAATATACCATATTAACATAATGAAGTGGGGGACCCCACATGATCATCTCAATTGATACAGAAAAAGCATCTGGCAGAACCCAACATCCTTTCATAATAAAAACACTCAACAAACTAGGAATCAAAGGAAACTACCTCAATTTAATATGAAAAACTCACAGTGAATACCATATTCAATGGTAAAAGACTGAAAAACTTTTCCTCTAACATCAGGAACAAGGTATGGATGTCTGCTTTTGCCACATCTATTCAACTTTCAGTAGGAAGTTCTAGCCAGAGCAATTAGGCAAGAAAAATAAAAGCATTCAAATTGGAAAGGATGAAGTAAAATTATCTGCTCTCAGATGATACAATCTTATATGTCCCTAGAAAATCCACAAAAAAACCTGTTAGAACTAAAAAACAAATTCAGCAAAGTAGCAGGACACAAAGTCAACACACAAAAACAAGTTGCATTTCTATATGCTAACAATGAAGCATCTGAAAAGGAAGTTAAGAAAATAGTCCCATCTACAATAGCATCAAAAACAGAATAAAATACGTAGGAATTAACTTAACCAAGGAGGTAAAAGACTTGTACAATGAAAACTACAAAACACTGCTGAAAGAAATTAAAGAAGACATAAATAAATGGAAACACATCCTATGTTCATGGATTGGAAGATCTAATATTAAATTGTCAACACTACCCAAAAAAATCTACAGATTCAATACAATCCCTATCAAAATCCAAATGCTGTTTTTTGTAGGAATGGAAAAGCTGATCCTCAAACTCATATGAAATTTCAAGGGGGCCCCTGAAAAGCCAAAACAATCTTGAAAAAGAACTAAGTTGGAGAACTCACACTATCTTACTGCAAAAACTTACTATAAAGCTATGGTAATCAAAACAGTGTGGTACTGGCATAAAGATAGATATACAGACCAATGAAATACAGACCCCAGAAATAAGTCATATATAGTCATATTTCTTGCATATATAGTCAAATGATTTTTGACAAGAATGACAAGACCATTCAATGGGGAAAGGGCAGTCTTTTCAACAAATACTTTCTGGAAAACTAGATGTCCACATGTAAAAGAATGAAGTTACCTAAGAACATACAAAAAAATTAACTCAAAATGGATCAAAGACCTAAACATAAGAGCTAAACAATAAAATTCTCAGAAAAAAACATAGGAGAAAAGCTTTATGACATTGGATTTGGCCATGATTCTTAGATATGACAACAAAGGCACAGGCAACAAAAGAAAAAAAAAACAAATTAGGCCGGGCGCAGTGGCTCACGCCTGTAATCCTAGCACTCTGGGAGGCCGAGGCGGGATTGTTTCAGCTCAGGAGTTTGAGACCAGCCTGAGCAAGAGCGAGACCCTGTCTCTACTAAAAATAGAAAGAAATTATCTGGCCAACTAAAATATATATAGAAAAAATTAGCCAGGCATGGTGGCGCATGCCTGTAGTCCCAGCTACTCGGGAGGCTGAGGCAGTAGGATCGCTTGAGCCCAGGAGTTTGAGGTTGCTGTGAGCTAGGCTGATGCCACGGCACTCACTCTAGCCTGGGCAACAAAGCAAGACTCTGTCTCAAAAACAAAAGAAAACAAAACAAGACAAAAAAATTAGACTTCATGAAAATTAAAAACTTTTGTGCATCAAAGGACAATATCAACAAAGTAAAAAGGCAACCCATGAAATGGGAGAAAATATTTGCAAATATATCTGATAAGAGATTAATATCTAGAATAGAGAGTTCCTAAAACTCAACAACAGAAAAGCAAACCCAATTCAAAAACAGGCAAAGGCTTTTAACAGACATTTCTCCAGAGAAGACATACAGATGGTCAGTAAGCACACAAAATGAGGTTCAGTATCACTAATCATCGGGGAAATACAAATCAAAACCACAAGGTGCCACCTCACACTCATCAGGATGCCTACTATCAAACAACAAAACAAAACGGAAAATAACAAGTGTTGGCCAGGATGTAGAGAAATTGAAATCTAGAATTCTATACTCAGCCAACTATTTATAAAATCTAAAGGCAAAATATAAGAATATTTTGAGATACACAAAGTTTAAAAAATTTTCTCTCTCAACCAACCTTTATAAGGGAAACTACTAGAGGCTGAACTCCACCAAAATAAAGAAAACCAAGAAAGAAAAAGGTATAGGATACAGAAAAGAGGAGACCAACCCTGGAAAAGAGTCCCAGGAAGATGGTGATGGGAAATCCTATAGTGATGTTCGTTTAGCAGGCCTAGCAACCAAAATAATGTAGAGACTTCCGGAAGAAATGCCCCAGGAAAAAAATGGAATTGATGGACTACTTGATATATTTGTATTAAGAGGAATATTAGAAGTCTATTGAGAAGTTGGAGAAGAACTAGTGACAGACACATAGAAATGTGAAAAATGAAGCTGTGTCGTACCTCTATATGTGTAAATAGGCCTTCTCATCTGGTGGGCTTCTCTGTTAAAATGCCTGGGAGGAGACCCAGAAGTCTCATTTGGTGGTCTTCTCTCTTTGAAAGGTTAGTTTTTTCAGGAAGAGCCCAGATAACAAATGGAAAAAGCTTAAGTCTCACCTACAGGGCATAAACTTCTATTTCTTCACGTTTTTGTTTAGGGCACCCCACTCCTGCCCTCTCTTGTGTCTACTGTCCAGGCTCTAAGGACCCTCTGGTCTAATTTCTCCAGAGAATAAACCTCCTGTCTCCTGGCTGAGCAGGCTGCAGCACTCTCATCAGCACTGAGTATTATCATTAAAAAAACCCCAAAACTTTGTCAATATGGTAGGCCAAAAAAAAAAAAAAAAGAAATATCTTCTTTTAATTTGCATTTGTTTACTAGTGAAGGCAAACATTTGTCCATATATTTATTTGTATTTTAGATTTCTTTTATGAAATAATCTATTCATTTCCTTTGTATTGTTTTCCTATTAGTATATTCATCTTTTTGATTTCTAAGAGTTCCTTACGTACGTTAGAAATGTGAACCTCTTAACAAATAAACATCTTGCAAATTTTTTAGTCTTTCATGATACTTTTTAGGTTTTACTTTTGTTCCTTTAACAAACACGTCTCATCTTTACAGAGTCAAATTTATCAACTGTCTCTTCTGATTTCTGCTGTGATGTCGTGCTTAGAAGTCTCCTGACTCCAATTTCATCATGCTTGCTTCCCCTAAATTATTAAGAATTGATGAAATTGCTAACCTTTCCAACTATAAATTCTAGTGATGGAGACCATCTCTGGAATCAACCTGATAGCACATATTCTAAGAGTACACTGCCACTCTGCTTTGATTTTCCATCTTCATTTAACAAAGTAAGCTAATATGTGTGAGGTGTATTAGTATGTCTGCCCCGTGACCGCATTGGTCAGGATAGGCTAGATCAATGGTTCGTAAGTGTGGTCTGGGCACTCCAGGGATCCCCAAGACCCTTTCAGGGGATCCACAGGTCAAAACTATTTTTATAATAATACTAAACTGCTATTTTCCTTTCTCACTCTCATTCTCTCATGAGTGTACAGTGGGATCTTCTTGAGGCTACATGAGGTGATACCATTGTTCCAATGGTTAATGGAGTGTGTGTGTGTGTGTGTGTGTGTGTCTTATGTTTTCCAGAAATTTCTAAGGTGCAGTTTTAGGGTATAAATACCAGAGTTTTCAGAGATGAATCCAATTAACTCTCAGTTCTTTTGCAGTGTTCTTATTACCTTTGGTTATACCTGATAGGACATCTGTGTATCTGTGACCTCATTACTGTCCAATATAGTTATTCTGAAATCCTTATGTTTTCCTTGTGCCTAAACTAAAATACAAGAAGTACTTGTCTTGCTTTACAGCAATATTTTATCAATTACTCAGTTTTAATTTCTCTTATAATTAAATCTGGATAGCTATAATCCACATAAACAAAAGCTCCTTGAGATCCTCAATAATTTAAGAATGTAAAAGGGTCCTGGCACCAAAAAGCTTTGGAACTGCTGGGCTAGATGATTCTGTGGTTACAAACAATCCAAAGATGCCAAAAGTTTATTTCTCCCTCACTTTACATGTCCATCTCAGGTCGGCTAGTACTCTGCTTGGCAGTGTCCTCAGGTCCCAGCTGACAGAGCAGTCACCCTTTGGAACCACTGTCAATCACCAAGGCAGAGGGAAGAGTATGAGACCCTCTTGCTCACACTGGCATTTAGATGCTTGAGCCTGGAAGTGACACACATCACTTCCACTCATACCAGTGGTTACAACTAGTCACACGGCCTCACTCAACCGCTAGGGGACCAAGAAGTGCAGTAAGTACCAGCTGTGCCAGGCAAGTGAAGAGCCTTTGGTTTGGTGTACTGCACTCATACCTACCGTGATGATGATACTTTGAAGACTGAATAGAGCACACAAGTAATGACTTAATAATACCTCATACTTACATTCACTTTGAGAATACTAAAGCCATGAGGCTTGTCGTTACTGAAGCCTATAATGTCAAACTCAAACTTCCAAGCTGTATGTATATTACTGAATTTCAGGACTAAGTCTCCACAAACTACATTCTATTGGATTTTGGGAAGTTTGCCTGATTACAACTGAAGGCTCATTATTGTCCATATGTTCCACAATAATCTGACATAAACCGCATCAGCTAATAAAAACCTGTAATTTTGTATGATGGTTGGTGCTCATATGCTTTAAAGGAAAAAGCAGACTTCAGAGCTAATTAACACCAAGATAGCAATGGGTGCTTTCTGCTGAGTAAGAGCACGGAGGAAAAAGGTGTCACATATTATTTGTTGTCATTTAGTAGACATTGATTACACTAAGACACTAAGCCATTCACCTATCAAGTGATTTAAAAAGCAACCATATAACTGGACTTGGTAAAAAATTTTCTACTTCATTTTGTAAAGATTCCAACTATGCAGCCTGAAGCTCCACATGATAAAACCCCACTCACATACAGCCTCACCATATTCTGATGCCATTTTTACTGCTCAAAACAGCCCTCTTCCCTTTCCATTTACATGTGGAACAGCTTTGAAAGACCTGGAAATAAGCTCCCGTCCACAGAATTCATCCTCAAACAGCAACAGACCCCAGCAGTGGAGATGGAATCATCCTACAGCATCAAGCATGGTGTAGACCATACTAACTCATTCTGTCTGACCAATCTTTGTAAGGAACATTTCAAGTAAAATACGATTTAAAGTGAGACTAACCTATATTTACTGTAAAAATTCAGCTCTATTTAACTGACACACACACAAAAACTATATAAAAGTATATCTGATCCATCTGAAACTTAGTTTCTTTTACAAACATTAAGGGTGCTAGTGCACAAGATGGTAAACAGGCAACCTTTTCCCACTGCAACGAAGAAACACAAGAGGAAGACAATCAATTTCTGCCAGATGAAAAGGACAAGCCCAGCAAGGCAAAAGCCGCTGTTGCACATTCTAGCACGACATCCACAGTCTTGGACCGAGTCTCCACAGGCTTCCCTTGCTCTGGGGCCTGAGCACAAAGGCGTGTGTTTGAATTTGATCTGCCTTTTGTGCCTGACTTCAAACAATTTTCATAAGCGAAAATTTAACTGATAACTAATACATTCCTTCCAATAATAAATTCCTCTAGAATAATTTGTTTGCCCAAACTGCAATGGATTCCTCAAGAATACAGGTAGTTCATAAAGTAAAATGTACCTAGACAAGGTGAATACAGCATTAGCAAATACTCAGCACTTCAATCAGTAAGTTCACTGAATGTCAGCTGGCTTTAGGAACCACTAGAGATACAAAAGAAATACAATATGGTCCCTGCCCTCAAGAAGATTACAAATAGATGTGGGGTTTCCCCCTTCTAGAAACCCCTAAAAATACACATGGATTTAACTAAATAATATAAAACAGAAATGCTAATATTAATGGTGCAGAAATAAGTTCAGGGCAGTGAGACATAAATGGGAACACAAAAGGTGGATTTTGATTTGCTTTGGGTGTCCAAGACGGGCCGAGGCAATTCAGGGGAAAATACCCTGAGGAAAGAGGCTGGTGCTGGGGACAGAAAGACAGAACACTGACTAAACTGGCAAGAGTAAAGGCGCATAAGTGGCAGGGAGTAGGCAAGAAGCTAATTTGGACATCCACCCAGCTGCTCATTCTCAGCAAACATTGTCAAGTACCTGTTATGTGCCTGGCACTGTGCAGGGGATGTAATGGTGAACCTCACATTCCCTGAGCACCTGGGGCTTCCTTTGCAGTGAGAGAAGGCAGAACGTCACCACTGAGTAGACAGAAAGTACATAAAACATCTAATGTATAAGGGGCTTTAAAAATAGAGACAGAGTTTCACCCTTACCCAAGAAATAAGAGGAGGCCATACAATGTTTCTGGGTAGAGAAATAATGTACCTAGTACTGTTTGTTAATCTTAATTTGGTACAGCTGGACTAAAACAGACAAAAACCAAAACAAGAGAGACTTGAAGGAAACTGCAGCAGAAATTCAGGGATTATGGGGGCTGGCCAGCAGCGTAGAAGTTGAAACAGAAATGAAGGGATCAGAATCTGAGAGTTCTATGGGACAACTAAAAGTATGATTTAGCTCTGTACGGAATGCTAAATAGAGATGAAGCATCAAAGAACATTCCAGGCTTTAGGCTCGACTGTATGCATTGGGGGAAATTGGGAGGTAGTCAAGAGAGGAGGAAATGAATTTAAGCACGTCGGCATAACGTCCGGAAGGCAGACAGAGATGCAGGGCTGAAAAGCAAGAGGCAAGGAGGCGAGGACTAAACCTTGGGAAATGACTCTCTAAGGAGGACAGAGAACGAGCAACAGGCAAAGAGAAAAATGAAGACCAAGAACATCACAGAAGCCAAAGGAGACTTCACATTGTCAATGGTCTCACAAACACATCTGTATAGATTTATAGCTAACAAATAATTCCACTGACATTTCCTCTTTAATACTCACAAAATGTCTTGAGGGTGGTATGAGAATCCCCATTTTACAGACAAAAATCCAGGCTGTGTGCAGTGGCTCATGCCTATAATCCTAGCACTCTAGGAGGCTGAGGTGGGAGGATCGCTTGAGCCCAGGAGTTTGAGACCAGCCTGAGCACAAGCGAGACCCGATCTCTACAAAAAAATAGAAAAATTAGCCAGGCACGGTGGCACGTGCCTGTAGTCTCAGCTGCTTGTGGGGTTGAGGAAGGAGGATTGATGGAGCCCAGGAGTTTGAGGTTGCAGTGAGCTATGATGATGCCACTGCACTCTACCTGGATGACAGAGCAAGACTCTGTCTGGAGAAGGGAAAAAGAAAAAAGAAAAAGTCAAACTCAGACCTGACTCCAGAGGCTGAGTTCTTTAAAGCCACTGTTTTCACAAAGACGTCTTTCCAAGCCTCCACCACGGTCTCCAGCCGTTTCAAATCACCAGCAACAAATGCTCATTAGCGCTTAATCATGCAAGGTGCAGGCTAAGTGGTTTCAGCTGTCCTTCTCTAACACCCCTGCGTTCTACCACAGGTCAGGTGCACACACTACATTTCACATGATTTTGGAAATCTGCCCCCTACAGCCATTTTAGGACTTTTCATTTTGAAGTAACCAAAGCATAAATGAGTCACAAGAGCTCAACAGGAAACTGATCAAACAATTCCAAGTTTCCACAACTAGGAATAACCTTTGAAACTTAGTAAGTTCTACTTCACCTTGAGCTCTACTTAACCTAGAGTTAAGGAAAAACTCATAAAACTCACAGAACACAATATGCCAAGATGGCAATATAAATTTGAAAAAAAAGATCGGACAATCAGTAACCACAGAATCCCAAATACTAAAAACAGGCAGGAGGCACATCACCTTTAAGGTTTACAGGGCAGAGGGGGAATCATATCCTCCAACTTGTATCTCTGCAGAAATAACAGAAATGGGCCAAAGGAGCAGAAATTCTGATTCCTGATGAGACCATTCCAAGGGCTTAGGAAATATTTTCCTATCATTGCACAACTTTGTTTTCATTCCTCTTCCTGGTCATATCCATGCATTCTTTTGGTGCTCATGAGGCACAATATAGTACATAAAGAGGCCAGAGTCTCTAGAAACAAGCTCCAGAGTTCCTTTTGAACTTTTGTCAGAATTGATGGCTCAGATCCTATCTTCACATCAAGAATTTGGCTTATTTTTCCCTAAAACCTGACCTTATGTTTTCCTTGTCCATGTCCATCTGTTATATCCAGCCCACTCATGCAGACTTCTCAAAGTGTTTGATCCCTACTGGCCTGGCATTTTACTGCTGAAGAGTTTTCTGGCTTCTGCAAACTAAGGGTGGAATATTGTACACTCATAACAGGCAGAACATGCACAAGTGGTTCTGACAGTCTGTGAGCCAAACAGGCATCGAGCCATCAGGCTCTGTCTTGGAGGAGGCTTCACTCCAGGCTACAAGCTTCTTCCAGGCAGTGGGATCTGTATAATGTATGCGCCACATCAGCGGTGATGATGCAGCAATATTCCCAATGGTCTTCTTTTTAAAACATGTGTGCCCCCTTTAAAAAATGTGGGCTATTTTATTTTGTTTATTCAGGTTAGTTTTCTTATATCCTTTCCTGAACAAGGCAGGGTATAAATAAATTAAAA
This sequence comes from Lemur catta, assembly GCF_020740605.2. Lineage (NCBI taxonomy): Eukaryota > Metazoa > Chordata > Mammalia > Primates > Lemuridae > Lemur > Lemur catta. The sequence goes on along the minus strand of NC_059130.1, from coordinate 122,583,003 downwards.
TGAAAGTTTAATAAAAGCAAACACTAAAATCCTATAGCCAGGCAAAACCTGCTGCTCTCATGTCCTGGATTTTCTTTTCCATTGTTTTATTAATAAACTCACAGCAAATACAAAAGCTTTCAATTAAATTCTTTTTAAGGAAGAAAAAAAAGGTATTTTGGTAGATAATGCAAAACTAGAGCATTAAAATTTCAAGAAGCAATTGTTTGAAATGCCCAAAGCAGAAAGGTAATAACTGGCTTACAGTTCATTAAAGAAACACATTTTCAAATCTAACCTCACGTTGTTTGCTGACTACCTTATAAGATGACACTGGAACTGGCTGGGCATCCTCACCTCTCCTTCCCCACACACACGCAGCTTCGCAACAACCCACTGCCCACCCACATTTGCAGGCCCCTTCAGAGTTGAGAGCCCACAACTGTATCTTGGGTCCTATTCTGCCTTTACCCCAGACACCCCTTTGCTGGATTGCCCCTGAGCTCGCATCCTACTCCCATGCTTAGCCCCAATGTCAAGGAAGCCCCAACCCCCAAGTCAACTCTGCAGGAAGCACAGTTCTCATAGATAACTGTCCTCTGAAGAAAATAAACTCAGCATTTTGAACAGGAAGAGTAAAGAAAACTTCAGGAATTCATAAACTAATGCTTAGCATAAATTCTGGTACTATGTTTTTTAGTAAGACAACAGATGAACAGCAAATTTAGCCAGGATGAAGCATACAAAGGCTTTCCATGTATATGTATGTCTCTTTTACATAAGCAAAACTTCATACTTATCAAAATCCAAGAAAATAACAGTACGTATTAACTGAATACTTACTTCTATCAGTCACTTTCTATATATCCTTACCAGATAGTCACACGTCATCCTGGCCCGTGGCAAGCAAATGCTCAGGACATTATTATCTGTTACCCACATTTCCCCAGTAAAGAAAACAAGGAGCAGAAAGGTTAAACTACTAGCCTAGAGGCATAAAACTCCCACAGGAGTGAAAAGTGGGATTTGAATACAGGACTTTCTGGGTGCGAAGCCCTACAGAGGCGTCCCTCTATCCTCTCAGTAACTATGAAGTGCTGTTGCCTCCATTCTGCCAGCAAGCAGAGGCTCTGACAGATTAAATGACTTGTTCAAGATCACCCAAGTGACAGTCAGCGTGGGCTGAAATTCCGGTTCCTCAGCTTCTTGGCTTATGAGACACCCTAAGGAATGTGGTCATCTGCTTAAGTCCTGTTTTGGGCAACCAAGGCTGAACCCTATGTGCCCAAGGGACACATTTAACAGGGGTCATTGTTATGAATATCAAACTTTGAATACAGCATAGAGATGGGAAACTCATTGAAGGAACTGACCTTCTCAGACCCATCTTTATTTCCCTCATTAAAACTAAATTAACTGCCCACCACGAGGGTAGATAAGCAAACAAGGAACCAACAGACATGTCTCACTGCTTCAGGGCTCTGCGTGTGCACCTGGCTCAGCTGAACCTTTTACAACTCAATTTCAGCAGACAGCAGAGTTGTCCTGGTTGCTGGGGAAGGCAGTCTGCTGCCTCCTCTTTCGTGGGTGACTTTGACCCTAGGTCAATCCTGAGACTGACCAGTGGACCTTCCTCTACTGCTCTAGCCTTTTCTTCCCATCTGCAGTCCAAACTCAAATGTTTACTCTCACTCTGTGGCTGTAACCTGTAGCCCAAGAAACCCAGACAACTGGCTTCATTCCAGGGAAGGAATTAAAATGCGGGGACTTGGGGAAAACGTTTTATTGGTAGTTGATACTTTTGGACTTGTGGTTTTATGGCTGCTCTTGAAAGATGAAGACTCCAGATCCCTGACATCCATACATGGACTATAGGAACAAAACTTTTATTTATTAACAACTTCATTTTTTACCTAACATTTATAAACACTGCTGAATGACATGCTGTAAAAATGAAATTCTTTCAAAGGAAACAGGATATTGATAAACTAGGAACCAGAGTCAATTATTTAGGAATAAATTAGGTTTTAAAGTGTCAATTAAAATTTCCATAAAAAGTGTGAGAATCAGGAAAATTTAACTCTGATGTACTGGTAAGCAATCCTTTCTCCAAATAAATTTTAGAAAATCATCCTGGAAATCTCAGATGAGTTAGATTCTAGGTACCACATAATGCACCTAACAACGCTAAACCAGAAAGCCAACCTGGTTTCCGTGTGCCCGGTTAATGATAAATTAATTACTCCCTCCCCTCAGTGTGAGGCAGGTAGGGCAGATGACGGCTCTGCTCTGTAAACAAGAAATCTAGAACACTAGAGAAACGGAATCATTAAAGATCACGAGTCTTGTTTACAGCAGAATTTGGTGGTCCTGTCTAGCTTCCCACTTCATTTTCTTGAGTACAAATTTAAGGGTATATTTTAAAGTTTAAAACCTTAGAAGGGAGATTCTTAAGCTGATTTTTGACATTTCTACATCACTCCAATTGTATAATCCTATTATGTTTACAAGTTTAAAGTAGAATCCCCTGGGTTTATCTTAAGTTGCTTCCATTGCAGATTTCTTTTCTTTTTCTTTTCTGAGACAGGGTAGCTGTGTTGCCCAGGCTGGAGCATAGTGGCTGGATCATAACTCACTGTAACCTCAAACTCCTGGGCTTAAGCTATCCTCCCACCTCAGTCTTCCAAGCAGCTAGGACTACAGGTGTACACCACCATGCCCAGGTAATTTTTAAATTTTTTGTAGAGATGGGGTCTCACTACATTGCCCAGGCTGGTCTCAAGTGATTTTCCTATTTCAGCCTCCCAAAGCACTGGGATTACAGGTGTGAGCCCCTGTGCCCAGCCTCCATTTGAGATATCTAAGGAAAACTCTCTGAACTCTACTGAACATTGAGAGTTCTGAAGATACTCTTTTGAAGAGTCTTTGAGGTACCAGTGGAAAGAGCACTTTGCCTCTCACAGTTATAATTAAATGGAAGCTAGCTCTAGAACTGATAGCAAACACATAAACAGGTATTAATGTATTCTTCCAACCACACGTGCAGGAATTATGATTACTTCTACTTTTTCCTCCAACTAAATCATGTTATTTCAACTTCAGGTTTGATTTCACACACAAAAAAGTTCTAGTAAATACCAAGTCCAGACATCACCTTCAGAGCTGCTAGTGGAATCCTGGGACAGGAAATGGGCATACCACACCTGATGACGATATTGAACAGAGTTTGTTGACAAAGGCAACACAAAATGATTTAAGCAAGACGGTATATTTCATAAAGATTTAACCTGTAGCCCATAAATACAGAAGTGCCTTGACTTACTGGGAAAAGTAAAAATTTTTCAAAAGAAATATTTCTTTGGCTTCTATCCACAAGTCCAATACCAATGACAGCCCCTAAAATTCAAGCAGTTTCAAGGTATATTTTTGACAAATGTTTACCTAGGACTTCGGCTATGCCTATTCTTCTAGATCTTTTCGATCTGCAGCTGCCTAAAGTTCAGTAAGCCTGATAAATGGCTGCTCAATTCCTGATAACCCAGACTAACTATAAATGAGCAATAAGAAAGGCTGATTTCAGAAAGACTGGCTTCACTTACTGTTTGGCTTCCAAGAACTGGAAAAAACTTAAACAACTAGCCAGGCTGGGCGTGGTAGCTCATGCCTGTAATCCCAGCACTTTGGAAGGCCGAGGCAGGAGGACTGCTTGAGAACAGGAGTTTGAGACCGGCCTGGGCAACAGAGTAAGACCATGTCTTTACAAAAAATTTAAAAACAAAATTAGACAGGTGTGGTGGCACTTGCCTATAGTCCCAGCTACTCAGGAGGCTGGGGTGGGAGGATCACTTGAGCCCAGGAGTTTGAGGCTGCAGTGAGCTATGAGTGGGCCACTGCACTCCAGCCTGGGTGACTGAGCAAAGTCTGTCTCTTAAAAAATTAAAAAAACAAAAAAACCCCAAAACAACAACTAGCCAGACATCTTCATTCAAAGGGAAAAAGACTGACTGAAGGGTAAAGAAGTGATTTGCCCAAAGCCTCATGGTTGATTAGTTACAAACTGAGAACAAGATCCCCCACATGCCCTATAGCTGCCTAACAAGATCTCCTATTCCCCAAAATATTTCAATGGATGTTTTCATGGTATAACGACTCATACATTTGTGAGATTCTTATGTGGGGAGCCCAAGGATATAGTACCAGAACCAGCAACTTTGCAGTCGGAGGACTGGTAAGGTAAGGTAGCAGAACAGCATAGAGCTCAAGAGTCTGGGCTCCAGAGTCAGACTGCTCAGGCTTTTGCACTCTAGTGGTGTGACTTTAGAGAAGTTACTTAATCTCTCTACAGTTTCTTCAACTATCAATCGAGGACTATCACACCTACCTTAACGGCTGTCATGAGAATTAACCAACAACATAAAGTGTTCATTCAGTACGGCAGCCCTGCACAAAGTAAGCACTCAAAAGAATGCTATTAATAGTTACAATTAACACCATACAGACCAATATTTACTGACAACATACACTGGACCAGCTTTGCTTAGGATAGACAAACTAGGATATCTTCGATCACCCCTGGAAAACCTGAGAGATGGAATTAGAGATTCTCTGGCAGGGCTGAAAAGTCTGGACCCAGCAGATAAACGATCCACTTTATGACCTGACCCTGGAAGCCTTCCTGACCTTCATACCGATCTCAACTCCAGACTAGTTATCAAGGCAGGAAATGCACGGGGGCCCTGCTGCGTGCCAGACTACGTCGGTGAGACTCTCGCGCATTATCTTTATTCGGTGAGGAAACAAGGTACAAACACTTAGTATGAATGCCGAAGCCATTGTGAGGGCACCATTTCTTTCTTGGCCTAGGACTTCTTCCCAGTCTGCGGCCTCCGAGTAGAGGCTGTATGTCTTGAAGGCTCTACCTTACATTTCTGGACAGCAGCTCAGGGGAATGAATACAGGTAGGAGACGCGTGCCTCTGGGGCTAGACTCACTTCAGAGCAGGACGTCCCCACGAAAGGCTCGGGGACTGGACAGAGTTTTGGGGAAGTTCCCTAGTAGCCGTGACCTTGGTACCCAAGACTCAGTTTGCCATCGTGCTGACCGCAAGCGATGACACAGGCCCTCAGCCAGGGCGGCTATGTGAGCCGACCGCAGTACCGGGTTCCGGGGGACTGGGAACCCCACTCGGGTAGCCTCCTGGGGGCCCCTGTTTCCTCCTGTGGGTGTGGGGACCTCTGGCCCTGCCTGGACAGAGCGCACGCGGCGCACCGGCCGCCGAGAGCAGGAGCAGAGGCCGACCCCGGCACCCACGGCGGGAGGGTCCGGGCGGCGGGGACGGCTCCGTTGGCCAGCGGGCGTGCACGTCGGCGGGGTCACGCGGCCTCTCCAGCCGGCCCGGGCGGCCTGTGGCGGGGGCGGGGCCGTCGCCCCCAGCCCAGCCCTCCCGACTGATCTGGCCTGGCCTCAGCCCCGACGGCGTCCCGCCGCAGGCCTCACCTCCCTGCGCACGTTCAGCAACGAGTAATAGTCTTCATTGTCCAGCTCCTCCTCGCTCAAGGCCGTCGCCATCTTCGCAACCTTTCACCCCGCCAAACCGGCAAGGCCGTGCCCAAGAGGGCCCGGCGATCCGCAGCCGGGCGATGCGGCCCGGCCCGGCTGCGCCACAGCGGCCCCTGGCGGCCCGGAGCCGCTCGCCCCCTGCAGGAGCGCGCCTGCGCGGTGCGCCCCCGCGCGGCTGAAGCCGGCACGCGGCGTCTGGATGGTCCGGGCGGGTGGCAGCGCGAGGGGTGGCCACGCTGGGCCCTCCACGTGCTGCCCACGGGCCCGCTCGCGGCGAGGCTGCGCACCCGGGCCCGAGATCCAACCCTAGGGCCTTTCCTGAACTAGGAAGGGAAACTTTAAAGTCGGATATGGGGAAGAAGCGCGCGGTGCTCCCCGGTGCAGGGCGCATCCAGAGCCCAGACGTCCCCACCCGATCACCAGAGCCCTGCCGGCGGGAGGCTCTCCTTGGCCCCACTTGCTAACTTTTGTTTGCACAGAAAACCTGCAAAATGAGATTTGTTCCTCTCCCCATTGCCTTTACCGTTGGCCACCCTGAAGCCTTACCACCCCGACAAGGGGCCTTCCTCACCTTATTTATCATTGCCCTAAATTTAGGGGCACCTGTCCATCTTTTCTGCTGCCTAAATGACGAGGCAATACTCCCTCCTTTGGTTCCTAATATAATTGTCTCTGACAGGCGTGTGTACCTACGGCGCCTACCCCTGAGCCATTCTCCTGTAGATTTCTTTGTTATGACTTAGCAGTGGAGTCTAATTGATTTCAACCTGGTGCCTGCTGTTTGGTGCATTATTAAAGATGTCTTGGTTAAAATAATCTAAATAATTTAAATGACTTTGAAATGGTGCCACTGCCAAGAGAAGATGGGCAGCAGCCCATACTGTTGCCACTTGTTAGGTTCTTGCTGCCCAGTACCAACTCTCAGGAACCTTTGTTGTTCCTTTACTAACCAGCAGTCCAGAACCATCCCTGTTGCCCTTCATAAGCAGGTCTCCTGGGAAGCTCCAAACAGCTGTATGTGGATTTGAGAAGTTGATTTCATTCTCTTCGTAATTTTTAGCCAGATGTGCACCATCTGGGCCCATGTATCGTTTCTTCCAAGTTGCCCTGTCCTCTTAGTATCTTTTGGCACGAGACGCTTAGGTGTGCTGAGACGGATTGTTCAGGAATGTTGTGCCCGTCTGGAACTGACAGCCAGGTTGTAAATTAAGGGCTATTTCTTTAGTTGCGTGAGGCTTCCCCTCAACAGCTTCCATGGTCCATCAGCTCTTAAGGAATTTTTATGGGCTTCTCTTTTTTCTCCTTTGCAGAGCTGTGATTAGAGCTAAACTGCATGCTGACATTGGCTGGTCTTTAAGAATTTCATACAGAGAGGCTGGGGGAAAGAAACTGCAATGTTGAGACATTTCTTTTTTCCTTAGGTTTGTAGACATTAATTGGGCCATAATGCTCACTTGGGTAGAGGAGTTCTTGCCATCCCTCCTCTGCTTTGGAAAACACAGCCTCTACGAATTATATAAATGGAACATAACATATGTTTCAATACGCCCAGGTCTGTGTTTCTGTGGTTGAGAATGACCTGGTTTTTATCACCACTCAAACAAAATAAATAGTGACTCAGGGATGCTCTGTGTCTATCTTCTTTTGGGCCCACGAGATTTTATATTATGGCTACTTGGAAAGTGGTTGTGATAAATGGAAAGCTGACTTAGATACACACCACAGGCCTCAGGAATAGGTTTGCTTCAGAGGCCGGCTTGCTCACATCTCCCCTCCAAAACCCTAATCTGTGGTGGGCAAAATCATGGGTACTGGGATCAGTGCAAATTTATGAGTTAAAAACACACATCCCACAACTCATGCCAGAGCAACTGACAAAACTCAGCCACTTTAACTCACATCTTGCACTTTTGTTTTCTTTTTATTGCGTAAAACCACAAAGCAATTTGTAACTTAGCTGTAAAGCAAAACCTAATATATGTATGTAATATATAACTATATGTACGTGTGTACATATTTTATGTATGCATTTGTTATATATAATATATACATATATGCAACTGTTATTGAATTCTTTCATCTTTAAATTGTAAACATGAGGACATTTATCTTCACCATTATTCATATTCAGAATGACCCCAAGACATTTTGGCTTCCAGCACAGGAAAGTTTCTTTGTTTAATGGCTCGACTCAGTGCTGGGCCCTGCCTTCTAGCATGTACTGGAGGTGGGATTGTCAGATTAAATACAGGATGCCCAGCTACATTTGAATTTTAGGTAAGTAATGAATAATTTTCTAGTATAATTACACTAATATTCCATGGGAGCATATACATATACGAATAACTATTTGTTGTTTATATGAAATTCAATGTACCTGGGCATCCTGTATTTTTATTTGCAGCCCCAAGCAGAGTCCCTTCAGTCCTTCCCCCCTTTCCTGAGTAATAGTCCTGAGAAGAGTGGTGGGCAGCCTGTCCCCACCCCTTCGACAGCTGAGCTGAATCCACACCCCTTCTCTATAATTCAGGAGGAAAAATTACCTATAATCTTTTTATTATGCCATTGTCACTGAGTCCAGACTGGGATTTAGTGCTTGCTTGCCATTCATAGCCCGTTCCTGCGTTCCCTCGTGAGCACTGATAACCCTGTTAGAGGAGATGGGGAAGAATCCTTAGCTAAAGGAAAGACGGGAGAATTTGAAGCCACTCAAGGATTAAATTTTCTCGATATCATCTGCTCCCTGAGCATTTAGTGCCTAGTCACTTTAGCCAAGGTGATCATTGCAGAAGGGTCAAGATACCCAGAGGAAGAGCCGCACCTGTCTCTGCTGAGACAGCCTCCCAGAGAGGCTGAGGGGTCGCCCCTGCTGAGGGTCTCAGCCCACTCGGCATTTTACCTGCAGTGACATCTTGCATTGTGCCTGTGGGACTGGTTTTCCCTGCTGTTTTGGACTTTAGGTCCTTGGTCCTATGTATGAATCCACCCGCGTGCATCAGCGCCGTTAGAGGGACCCAGCTGGATCCCGTTCCAGTCTGCTTTCTCAGCCATTCAGCAGTATCATAGCCCTTTGCCCTTTGGCTCTGTCCAAATCCGGTTTGTCTCTGTGGACTACGCTTCCACACTCCTCCCAGGCTGTCAGGAGTAGCTGGAGAAAGTCTGGGAAAGCACAAAGTTCACACCCTCTGACTTCGACTGGACCACAGTGTTGCTTGGCAGTTTTACTTCTGTCTCTTGTTAATGCCCTGTGCATTTCCACCCCCCCCACCCCCCGCAGTGTTTACTCCGCTCATCTTTAAGTTTGGAGACCGAGTCCAGGAGTGGGCACTGGGGTCTCAGCAGTTCCCACGAGGGAAATAAGTTCTGTGCTGGTGGGATTAACACTCCAGTGGGGTCAGGGCGCAGACAAGCAGGTTAGTTACTACACGAGGAGATTTCAGAGGTCAGTGCTGTGATAAAATACAGCACAGCGATGTGGCGGTAGAGCAGCTGAGGTGAGCAAAGTTACTGCACGTTGTTTGTTCAGGTAAGATCTACCCCAGGAGGTCACTGTGAACCGAATGACGGGACCCAGCTTTGCAAGACCTGGGAGAAGAACCTTCTGGGGCAACGGCTCTGAGGCAGAAACAGCGTTGTGTGCAGGATGGGGAAAGAGCCAGAGGGCAGAGGCTGAGGAAGGGGGCAGGGCATAGGACAAGGGGCGAGAGGAGCCAAACCAGGGCAGGGCCACCGAGGGCCTTAAAGGCCATGGTCAGAAATTTAAATTTTGTTCTGGTCACAATGGGGAGCATTGAAGGATTTTAAGCAGGGAAGTGACATGGTCTGATTTTTTCCCCCGAAAGATCACTCCAGGGAGATTGGGTTAAGGGAGCAAGAACGGAAGCATTCCATCACTGCTACTCCCTTAGAGGTCATTGCTTTGTTTGCAGGAAGAGACGCTGGTGGCCTTGGACTTGGACTAAGCTGGGAGCAATGGGGATGGTCAGACATAGACTACACATGGGACTGGATTCAACAGGCATTTCTGATGGATTGGGCCTGGGGGACAAAAGAAAGAGAAGAATCAGTGGCTACTCCCATATTTCGGCTTGAGCTGCTATGTAGTAAGGCCATTTACGAGCTGAGGAAGACTAGGGAAGAGGCAGGCTCCGGAGGGGAGTAACCAAGAGTTTGGTTCTGGAGTAGAGCAAGGTCTCTGTTAGACTTCCAAGTGGAAGCACCTATGCTTCTGCTTCCTCTACTGCTCACGCTTGAATTCTGTGCCACGCGGAGCTCATGCCCACCGCTTCATGAAGGCCACCTTCTCAAAGTTGCCTGTGACTTCTTGAGCTCCAAATCTAGTAGCATTTGTTTACATGCCGTCTATGTGGACTAAGCAATATTTAATGATATCACCCACCTTCTCCTTTGTTATAACTTCTCTGTTCTGGACTACTGCGCTTTGTCCCTCTCTCCGCTGTTTCCCTGGACCTGTCCCTCTTTCCTTTTCCTCCTGCCTGGCATTTAGGAGCCTTGGTGATCTGGGTTCACATGTCTTTCAGCCTTGTGGACTCTGACTCTCCTTCATGGATGTTTGGTTCTAGCCAGAAGAAAGACCCTGCTAGTTCCTGGAACGCTCCTTGCCTGTCTTTGTCTGTCATCCTTGGCTGCATCTCTGAGCCTCCATTAGGGCCACTGACTTTCAGCCTAAAAAACACCCTGTGGCATTTCCTTGAGTGGGGCCTAGTTTTGGAGAACTCTCTCGGCTTTTGCTTATCTAAGAATGCCTTTCTCTTGCTTCCATTAATAAAGGATATTTTCTCCCGGTAGAGAAATTTACTTTGGCGATTAGTTTGTTTTCCGGCACTTCTGCGAAATCGTTTCACTTCCTTTAGCCTCCTGTTGTGACTGTGAAATGATTCCTTCTTCTCTCTTTGGGATTCCAGTAAAACATCTTAGACCTCAGCGGATCAAGTAAACTTTTTCTTCTCTCTCTTGTGTCTTCCTTCTTTTTATCTCTACAGCTTCTTCGTGGAGAGTTCCCTCTGACCAATCTTCCCCTTCTGTAATTCTCTAGTTCTGCAGAAACCTTTTCCTGCTTTATTGGTGTAGGTAAGGCGGGCCAACCTAAGTAGCAAACAGAGACTCTCTAACATCAGTCCCCAACCTTTTTGGCATCAGGGACTGGTTTCTTGGAAGACAAATTTTCCACGGATGGGGTGGGGGTGGAGGGATGGGAGTGATGGGAGCGGCTGTAAATACAGGTGAGGCTTCAGTCACTTGCCCCTGCTCACCTCCTGCCATGCGGCCCTGTTCCCAACAGGCCACAGGCCAATACCAGTCCTTGGCCCCTGGAGGGGTTGGGGACCGCAGCTCTAAAAGAAAAACGTATTTATTTGGGAAGAGAGCATTGCAGTGGGAATGTGCATGCCATAGTAAACTGTGTGTGTATTCAGGGAGGTGAAGGAAGACGGAAGTTTTTAAATGAAAAAATGAGGAGGATTACGTGAATGATTTGAAATAATTATCCTTGGCTACAAAGATCAATAACAAGGGTGACACCAGTCCAAGGTTGGACAGGCAGTTGCTGGGGAGATGTCCTAGGAGAAGTATTTTTTGTGTAAGGTTGTGATGGCCTTTGTGCAAGGTTGTGGTTTTGCAGTCTTTTGTGACAGTTTTTGCCGCCAGGCATACAAGTGTGAGAACCCTTTCTTCTTGGCCTTCCCTGGCTCTATTTGTCATGGTTTTGGTTTTTTTTTTTTTTTTTAAACATTAGTGGCCGGGGGCAGTGGCTCACGCCTGTAATCCTAGCACTTTGGGAGGCTGAGGCAGGAGGATTGCTTGAGCTCAGCAGTTCGAGAATAGCCTGAGCAAGAGCGAGACCCCCGTCTCTACTAAAAATAGAAAGAAATTAGTGAAACAACTAAAAATAGAAAATATTAGCTGGGCATGGTGGCACATGGCTGTAGTCCCAGCTATTTGGGAGGCTGAGGCAGGAGGATCACTTGAGCCCAGGAGTTTGAGGTTGCTGTGAGCTAGGCTGATGCCACAGCACTCTGGCCCAGGCAAGAGAATGAGACTCTGTCTCAAAATAAATAAATAAATAAATAAAAATAAATAAACATTAGTGACTTTATTTTGATTCTGATAACTATCACAGGTGCAATAAAATGCATATCTTTAAAGTGAACAATTTTATGAGTTTTGATACATGTATACACACATGAATCCATTATGATAATTAAAATAATAAGTATTTCCATCACACCCAAAGGTTTCCTCATGCTGCCTTATAGTCTATTTCTCTTCTTCACCCCCATCTCCAGGCAACCACTGATCCACTATTATTATAAATTAGTTTGCATTTTCTAGAATTTTATATATGGAATCATACAGCCTGCTCCAATCCTGCATCTTCCCTACACCGTCACTGTAGGGCAACACTTTTCCTTTCTCTAGTATTGGCACTCTTGTTTCCTGAATGTCATGTTTCTTTTTTTATTGTTGTTTGTTTTATTTCATTGTTTTAATAGAGAAAATTGTCCCACAGTTTTTTGAGAACTTGGATGTCCTTATGCTACCTTTATATTTGATAGATAGATAGATTAATAGGTAGATAGTTTGGCTGGATATTAAAGTCTAGATTAAGAAAAAAAACTTCCTCAGATTTTTGAAGGTGTTATTATATTATTTTCAGCTTCCCAATATTGTTAGCAATAAGACTGATTCTGTTCTAGGCTTTATAACTCTCTTATTTTTTTCCCTTTGGAGATATTGTTTTTATTCCTGGTATTCTGAAATTCCATGTGGTATACCTTGTATGGGTCTTCTACAATTTATTGTGCTGTGCACTTAGAGGGCTCTTTTAACCAGAAAACTTGTGTCTGTCACTTTTGGGAAAATGATCATATAGTCTGTCCCAAGCCTGCATCTTCCCTGTTTGTATCTGATTGTTTGATAACTTAATTCCACTGGTGTTCTTTGTCCTTTCTTACTGGAACTCCGTTTATTGAGATGTCAGACCTCCTGGACTGATTCTCTAATGTTGTTCTTTTTTTTATTTCCCTTCTTTTGACTTTTTAGTTTTTTTTGTTGGGGATCTCAACTATATTGCCCGATCCTTTCATTGATTTTTTAAAATTTCTGCAATTATATTATATTTTTTAATTTTCCAGAGCTCTTTCTTATTCTCTGATTGTTCTTTTTTTTTTTTCTTTAAAGAGTTTCATGGCCGGGCGCGGTGGCTCAAGCCTGTAATCCTAGCACTTGGGAGGCCGAGGCGGGCGGATTGTGTGAGCTCAGGAGTTCGAGACCAGCCTGAGCAAGAACGAGACCCCGTCTCTACTAAAAAAAATAGAAAGAAACTATATGGACAGCTAAAAATATATATATAGAAAAAAAAATTAGCCGGGCATGGTGGCACATGCCTGTAGTCCCAGCAACTCGGGAGGCTGAGGCAGTAGGATCGCTTAAGCCCAGGAGTTTGAGGTTGCTGTGAGCTAGGCTGACGCCACGGCACTCACTCTAGCCCGGGCAACAGAGTGACACTCTGTCTCAAAAAAAAAAAAAAAAAAAAAAAAAAAAAAAAAAAAAAAAAAAAAAAAAAAAAAAAAAAAGAGTTTCATGGATGCAAGATGTTCTCTCATATCTCCAAGGATGTATTTAAGTTTTATTCTACTCCGTAATTGTTTCCATTTCTAAAAATAATCTGGTTTTTTTTTCCTGTTTGTTTTGGTCTGTGTATTTGTGGGGGGGCCTCCCTCAGTGCTCTGGGGATCCTTGGCTGTCTATTCACAGGAGCTCCATGTCATGTTCAAAGCTATTTTTGGTGAGCCTCTCGGAGAGTCATCAGGTAGGGTCCCCCAGATGTAAGACCTGTAGATTTTTCACTCTTCGGTGAATCAGTTTACCCAGAGAGGAGTCCTCCTTTCTCCTGCCTGGGGCAGGTAAAATCCCTGCAGGGAAAGGGGCTGGGAATAGCGTTTCAGTGCTCAGATGTTCACACAGTTCCCATATTGGCTACAACATGTGGTGTCTAGCTATGCTCTGATGTGTAGACTCCAAAGTCTTTCGTTGAGCCCGACCAGTTAATAACCTTTCTGTAGGAGTAGGGGTGATGTAGTTGCTTGGCCAGGTAGACTGGGGAAGGAGATTTGGGGTTCTTAATTGTTCTTCATATAGACTATCAACAGCCCCGCCCAGCCTCCCGTTCCCGACCCACTCCTGGGTCCCTGCAGCATAAACCAGCCACTTTCCAGGTGGCTTGGGTCCCTCCATTTTACGTCTTCCAAAATTGTGTTGGTACCTTTTTTCTAATGTCATCTCTTCTTCCATTTATTTTGTCCGTATGCATTTATACTTGATTAATTTTAAAATTATCATTTTATTGGGATTTCTGGTGGGAGCAAATATAAGCTGCATGTGTTTAATCAGGTATAATGAAAGTCCCTTTGTACAGCATAATGTTATGCCACTTATCCATTTGTGCCACTTATATTCCACTTGCAAATTTCCATCATTTAGAAATTTATATCTGGTGGCTGGGTGTGGTGGCACACGCCTGTAGTCCCAGCCTCCAGGAGGTGGCTCCCGCGGTGAGGCAGGAGAATCGTTTGTGCCTGGGACTTGGAGCCTGCAGTGAGCTGTGATGATGCCACTGCACTCTAGCCCAGGCAACAGAGCAAGGCCCTGTGTAAAAATAAAAGAAAGAAATTGATTTCCTCTGTTAGACTGTAAGTTCCTTAAGAGAAGTGATGTAAATATTTTGTGTTTATATTTCCAACAGCGCTGCATGCCTGGCATGCAATACATGCTGCAGGTGTGCGCCTGGAGGCGTGTATTTAATGTACAGCAATCCTCTCCCGCACCCATGGTTTCGCTTTCTGAGATATTAGTTACCCTCTGTCAACTGTGGTTCGAAAATATTAAATAGAAAATTCCAGAAATAAATAATTTGTAAATTGCACACCATTATGAGTATCATGATGTAATCTCATGCTGTCCGTCTTTGTCCCACCTGGGACATGAGTTGTCCTTTTTACTGGTGTGTCCATGCTCTGGGCGCTGCCCGCCTGCTAGTTGTTTAGTAGCCGTCTTGGTTAGCAGATCGACTGTTACAGTACCAGTGCTTGTGTTCAGGTAACCCTTATTTTATTTAATAAGCCCAAGAGTAGTGATGCTGACATATTGTTATAATTGTTCTATTTTATTATTACCTATTGCTGTTAATCTCTTACTGTGCCTAACTTACAAATGAAACTTTATCATACATATGAATGGATAGGAAAAAGCAGAACCTGTAGGATTCCATACTATCTGAGGTTTCAGGCATCCACCGGGGATTTTGGAATGTATCCCCTGCAGATAAGGTGGATAAAGGGGGACTACCGTATGCTAAACTGAGAGGAGAGAAAGAGCTGGAAACAAAAGCTGATGGAAGTGGAGAGGCCAGAAGACGTTTTCATCCACTGCTGGGCAGAGGGACAGAGTTCAGCTTTGAGTACCAAGGACCTCAGGATCAGAACCATTGGCAAGGAAAGCCTAAGTCTGTCCTCCTGAATTGGGGTAGACCAGCCCTCTCCACAGTGTCCCTGAGCTCAAGAAGCACATGGCTCTGCCATTTGGTAAGACTCCTGTCTTGGTCTGCTTGGGCTGCCATAACAAAATACCATAGACTGGATGGCTTAAACACACATTTATTTCTTGCTGTTCTGGAGACTGCAAAGTCCAAGATCAAGGCCTCGGCAGATCTGGTATCTAGTGAGGACCCTCTTCTTGGCTCATGTCCATCTTCTTGCTGTGCCTTTATATGGCAGAAGGGGTGAGGGACCTCTCTGGAGTCTCTTTTTACAAGGCACTAATCCCATTCATCGGGCTGCACCCTTACGACCTAGGCACCTCCCAAAGGCCCCACCTCGACCACTTGGGGGGGCTACGACTGCAGTAGATGAACTTCGGGAGGCACAAGCGTTCAGACTGTAGCACTGCCCCTCTCCGTTCCATGTCTGGTGGGAATCTTGAGAAGAGACCGTGAAGGTGGCTTTGTCACAGGTGGTGCGTGAGTGGGGACCTGCTTTGACTGCAGAGTCAGGTCAGATTTGAGGAAATGGTTCCTTTTAAATTAAATGCCAACTTAAAAACTTCTGGGATTCTTGTTTGTTGACTGGTTTGTGTTTTGTTTTGTTTTTACGTGAGTTTTTTCTTTTTTTTTTGCATAAAGGGAGTTAACCTGGGAATTTAAAGGCAAATTTAAATGGACTTGGGATAGTCAAAGGGGGAAAGGAATGTTCTTTTAAAAATTTTTTTATTGAGGTAAAAAAAATATATATATAGAATTTACCATCTTTCCCATGTTTAAGCCTGTGGATCAATGGTAATAAATACATTTATATTCTTACATGAGTATTTTATCTTCCAAAAAATTAGGAGTCCTGGGGGCAGGGGGTGGGAAACGAAGGAGTTATTGTTTAATACAGATTTGCAAGATGAAAAGAGGTCTGGAGATTGGTTGCACAACAATGCAAATGTATGTAACATTACTTAACTGTATGCTTGAACATGGTTAATATGCTAAATTTTATCTTCTGTGTATTTCATTACAATTAAAAATTTAAAAAAATAGGCAGGCATGGTGGCATATACCTGTAATCCTAGCACTTTGGGAGGCCAAGGCAGAAGGATCGCTTGAGCTTAGGAGTTTGAGGTTATAGCAGTGAGCTGTGATCGTGACACTGCACTCCAGCCTGGGTGACAGAGCAAGCGTCTGTCTCTAAAAGAAAATTAAATTAAAATTAAAATTAAGAAATATATGTACTGGGAGACTTGACCTCTTGACTTTGGGTGACTTTTGAAGCTAGAGACTTTGTTCCTTTCCTTACTGTCATCTAGAAAGCTAAGCTATAAGCAGGAATGCTATTGGTTAGGCAGGGATGGAAGTTCCAGAACGCAGCCAAGTCACCACCGCTTAGTGCCACACCTGCCACACAATGCTTGGAGCTGGTGTTTCTGAGTGAATTTTCAACTTTAGGGAAGCACAGCTTCAGTTGTATACAGAGGCTGGCCAAGGCCTTAGTTCTTCGGTGTTAAGGCTAAGACACTTCTAGTGAGGCCGGAGCAGGGTTTCCAACCTCGGCGCCACTTACATTTGGGGCTTGGATGAGCCCTCGTTGTGGGAGCCGACTTACGCACCAAGGGTAATTAGCAGCATCCTGGCCTCCACCTGCTAGATTCCAGCTGCACCACTCCCCAGTTGTGACAACCACAAATGTTTCCAGACATTTCTAAAAATCACCTGGGTGGCAAAATTGCCCCTGATTGAGAACCGCTAGAGACCAAGTTGTCCACGAACCACAAGGATCTCAATGCCCACTTTTCTATTCCAACATCGGCTTTTCCTACTGCATCCACTCTGAGCACAATTTTCTAGTTTCTAGAATAAAATGAAATAAAAAAGAGAAATATTTAGGCTGGCATTTAAAGAATGTTTCCTATGTGCCAGGCACTGTGCTACCTGGTGAATGGTCTCATTTAATCCTTCAGCAGTTCTCTGATGTAATTGTGAATAGTCTCACTTTACAGTTAAGAAGACTGGAATTTAGAGAAGTTAAGTACTTGTCCCAGCTGGTGGAGCTAGGAAATAGAGAAACCAGGATTCAGGCTCAGGTTTGATTCTTTTAATTACTGCTTTTATGTTTATTTGGTTTATTTATTTATTTTTTGACTTTTGGATTAATTTATGGGATGATGTTTCAGGGAATTTTTTGCCATATGTGTGATGACAACAGCTTGATTTTATAATTTCCTGGCATATGTGGTGTGTGGATGTCATCTATGACCCACCAAGGCAGAGGATGTTATATAGCCCACTCGACATCTCTGACTCCAAGATAAAATGTCCGTGAGTTAGGAGGCAAGTACATCACCACATCCATGAGAAAGAAGCTGGTTAAGGGGCCGTAACGTTGGGTCCCTTCCCAGTTGTACTAAGGCTCCAATGTCCCTTAACCAGCAGAGGGCAGACTTGTGGTCCCAATGAACAGAAGTGTGCAAAGAAAACTGCACTTGGAGGTTTAGAATAGAGAGGGGGAAGGTTCCAGGAAAATGGCACCTGCAGCACCTGCTTGCCCAGAGATGGGGCTATTTTTATATTTTGTGGACAATGTGTTTGATTTTCTGGTTCTTTTAAAAAATGCATGACCTCCATCCATAGGGATAACATGGAGTCAACATACCCCGTTGGCTTTGCTTTCCTAGTCCTGACCTTTCATTGTTCAGCCGTGATCCTGCTTTGTAAGTATTAGAGGGGAAAACGCCGTTTCTGCTGTGAAATATCACTGAGAAGGACAGACTTTTCCTCCACATGCTCCTTTTTGGTAGGTTCTCAGGGGCTCAGTGCCATGACTGCAAAGTCAGACCATGTGTTCAGGCCCCAGCGTGCTACACGAGGCCCCAGCACGCTACTCAACGCAGGACGCGGAATCTGGAAGGTGATGGATGTGTTAACAAGAGGAAAGTCACACGGGCCTTTACTTCTCAAAGAAGGAAATCACTCACAGAACCTTTAGCCAAAATCCTGTCCAGGCCGAAACTCTGATGCACTTTCACTTTCACGTGCTCACCTGCATGAAGATCCCAGACAGGGTCAACAAAAGCCAGGGCTTCTCCAAGTTTGTTAAGTTTCCTGAGGAAACAGGCTTTCCCCTGCTGCCTGGCCCTCTGCCAGCTCCTTGTAACTAGTTATCTGCCTGGTAGAGTCACATTAATCGCGACAAACTGTTCATACAGGGGCTTTTCATTTACTGTCCTGTTAACAACAGCATCTGGTGGGGGGGGCAAGTGTCTTCAAAATCTCTTCTGTACTGGAGTTGTAGAGCATGGTAAGTATTGGAGCCTGTCTTTCCCCTTCTGACTCTTCTGTCCTACTCACTCCCAAACATGTGAGTATGTTTAAGTTTAAGGTTGTTGCTAAGCCTAGCATGCTGGTCGTTTGGGGAAAATCCCAAGAACACGATGGATACTGCTGCGTCAGTGAAGGCACAGGGGAGTTCTCAGGTGCTGAGCATATGCCAGCGACAGCTCACCTATTGGATTCATGCCTTTCATATGAGGTTCAAGTAACTAGTTCCTTGCAAACGCCACAAAAGGACAAAAGTTTTAAGGTTTGGAATCACCATGGCAACGCCCCAGATTCCCTGCTGTGCCCAGGTCTTGGAATGATAGGAATTGCTCCTGCCGTTCCTCTGAAATTGGCCAAAGCATCAAGACCCACAGGGTCGCTCATTTGGCGCTCAGAATGTGAATTTTTGCAGTTGCCAGGACACAGTCTCCTGTTATGTGGGTGTAGTGGGTTGAATAGTGGCTCCCAGAAGATATGTCCATGTCCTAACTCCCAGAAGCTCGGAAAGTGACCTTATTTGGAAAAAGGGTCTTTGCAGATGTGATTAAGGTTCTGGAGATGAGATCCTTCTGGATTTAGGGTGGACTCAAAATCCAATGACAGGTGTCCTTATAAGAAGAAGGGAGAGGGAGATTGGAGTCACAGTGGCGCAGGGGTGAAGGCCATGTGAAGACAGAGGCAGAGACCGGAGCGATGCAGCCGCCAGCCAAGGAGCCACCAGGAAGGATCGGATCTGCTGACACCCAGATTTTGGACTTCTGGCCTCCAGAAATATGAGGACATACATTTCTGTTGTTTTAAGCCACCAAGTTTGTGGTACTTGTTCTAGCAGCCTCACAGAACTAATACTGGGGTGGGGGGTAGACTTCTGCTCCCTCGCCCTGTGCCTTTCCATGTTTGAGCTATAGCAGAGAGCCCTTCCCCCTTGACTGAAGAACACAGTTTTTTTCTTAATAAAAGAAAACAGAAAGGTAATGCAGTTTTTGGAAGGGTCATGCAGCCAGTCGGACCATCAGAATTAACTCTGGGGTGAGTGGCTCTGCTTGGGCCACAGGCATTCACCCCAGGGAATTGTAAGAGCATCATTCTGCAATAGCTGTGGGTAGGGCTCCTTGGTTTGTTTTTGGTTTTTTCCCCCTGTTCCTCCCTCTACCTGAAGCTTGTCTGAAAGGTAGTTTACCTTGCTGCTACTCTTTTCTCACTCTGGTCAGAATCCTCGTTTTTGTGGCATCATAAATGGTTTCCATGGAAACAAAAGGTTGGGCTAGAATGGTGCCAACGTGCATGTAAACTTCAGAATTAAACAAGGGCTGTTGTTTTTGCCTGCCATGGAGTTCCATTCATTCTGCTCATGTCACAGGGGATGTTGGTGTGTGCAGCCATAACTCCTTGGTTTTCTACCCGGTTCCAACCTTCCTGGCTAATGAAGTGTGGAGCGACCCAGGGACAGCCCAGATCTTCATGTCTCTCATTCTTTAGGCTTTCTCGTAATTTTGGCATGTGCATGTGAATGTCAACAGGTGAGGAGAGACTTGCTGTAAATGAGCAGATGGTCCCACAGGGTAGACTGTGGGTGAGATGGAAATTCTAGTGGGAGATACCACAGCCAAAGACTACCAACCCAGACTCATCATTTGTTTAGTTTGTGTATCAGAACCGGTGAGCAGAAGAGGAAAGTAGACCCAAGACTATGGGCCTTCCCTCCTGACCATGACTTTGCATCTGCTTCCCAGAAGTACCAAGGACATAGCTATTGATGTGCGTGGACTTCTCCAAGGCAATTTAGGCATTGGCAGAATCAGACCTTAACCAATCCTCTGTCTGATTCCAAGTAACTGAGATGTGCATCTGGTGGAGGAGCCCAGGTAGAGGCTCTGAGTTGCTGAAGCTCTGCGTCCTTGCTTTACAAGAGATGCCACCTGGCTGTTCTTACTTCAGAGTAGGGGGGGTGACCATATTACCACCCAGAATAGAATGCTTTTCAGAGTGAGAGAGCCACTATTAATTATACAAGGACAATAGGTATCATCTGGTCAACCCCTGCAAAAGAGGGACATCTGGTAACCCTAAGTGTAGGCCAGCCTGTTCCCAGCTCCGCCGTGGATGGCAGTGTTGAAGTGCTCTTGGACTGACGCCCCAGTTCTGGAGGTGGATGGTTGCACAATAATGTGACTGTACTAACTGCCACAGAACTGTACTCTTGAACATGGTTAAAATGATAAATTTTATGTTATGCATTATATATTTTACCACAATTAAACAACGAACCTTCTGATGATCCCTCCAAACCTGCTCCTTCTGCTGACTTCTCCTCTCAATCAATAGCAACCTAATCTTTCCATTTGCTGAAGCCTAAGACCTCCCCTCTCTCTCAGAGCCCATGTTTAGCACAAGCAGATCTCGTTGGCTCCACCTTCAAACACATGCGTCCAGGGTCCCAGCACGTCGCAGGCCACCCATGGTGCTAGTCCGAGAGTCACTGTTTCTCTCTCAGATATAATAATAGACACGTACTGAACTTCTGCTCTTGCCCATCCTCCTTCGGGGGATCCTGCTAAATGCAAAGTCCCCACACACAGCTGCGTTGGTTTCCCATGTCACTGGGGGTACCCACAAGCCCTCCATTATCCGCCTTCCACCCCTCCCTCGCCAACTTTATCTCCCACTCTCTCCCTGTTGTCCCTGCTGCTCCTGCCACACAGGTCTCCTCATGTTCTTCAGACACCCCAGGCATGTCCCTGCCTCAAGGCCTTTGACCTTGTTGTTCCCTCTGTCTGTGACACTCATCCCCCCAAATCTAAAATGACTCGACGCCCCGCCTTCTCAGGTCCGCACCCGTATCTCAGTGCCTATCTCCGAGCCCTCCCCAGGCCACTGTGAAAAATTCCAGCTTCCTCTCAACGCTTCCTACCCTCCTTGCTTTGGTGTTTTCTCTCTAGCATACTGCACGTTTTATTTCTCTTGTTTATCCTCAATCTTCCCTGCTAAAATGTACGATGGTTAAAAATCTCGTTTGTTCTCTGCTTTTCCTAAGTGCCCACATCAGCGCCTGACGTATATTAATAAACTTGGCGCTTAATAAATATTTGTTTAATGAATGCGGGAATCCAGACATGCAGGGAATTACTCGGGATCAATCACTTTTTGGAAACATTCTTCGACTGATGTGTGTCCACCTTAACCTCTTTCCGCGTGTTTGACCTGCTGTCACGCTTCTGTAAGGTTGGCCTACGTTTCATTTAACTCAGTGGTTCTCAACCAGGGGCCATTTTCCGCCCCCTCAGGGGCCATTTTGCAATAAATGGAGGCCTTTTTTTGTTTTCACCAGCCTGAGGCCAGGAGCTACTGGCATCTATCGGGTTGCGGCCAGAGATCCTGCTAAATACCCCATATAATGCGCAGGACAGCCCTCTACCCCATACCAAAAAATTACCCAGACAGAATGTCAGCTGCGCTGAGGTTGAGAAGCCCGGATGTAACCTAATTGTATCAGGAGTTATCTAGTCTGCATTTAATACGAGGTAAGTTTTTTGAGGGCTATTGTGGGTTGCATTGGGTCTCCCCCAGATTCCTACGTGGAAGTCAAGTCTGACCCCCAGAACCTTATAATGTGACTGTGTTTGGAGATAGGACCTTTAAAGTAATTGAATTAAAATGAAGTCATTGGGGTGGGCCCTAATCCAATCTGACTGGTGTCCTTATGAAAAGGGGAAATCTGGACACAGACCCACACAGAGGAAAGCCAACGGGAGGGGATGGTCCCCTGACAGGAGTCATGATGCAGCCACAAGCCAGGGGGCGCCAGGGCCACCGCAGAGACTGGACAGGCAAGGAAGGATCCTCCCCTAGTGCCCTCAGGAAAAGGTGGCCCAGAGGACACCTGGATTTTAGATTTCTGGGCTCCAGAACTATGAGGTAATGAATTTCTGTTGTTTAAAGCCACTCAGTTTTTGGTATTTTTTATGGCAGCCCAAGCAAAGTGATACCGGGGCAGAGCCAGGGCTAAATCCAAACTCAATACCAATGGGCTCTGTACTCTGTGATGATTAAGTTAGTTTCTCAGAAAAATAAGAGTTTTTTTTTTTTTTTTTTTACCAGGACAGTGGTTAGATCCTCCTATGGGAGGAGAGGCCAGAATATTTAGTCTTTTGGATATCACGAGACTTGTGACCTAGCGTTGGCCAAAAACACTAGTTATAATAAATGTTCAAAGCCACTGGTCGCCAAAATCTTTCATGGAAAAATGACCCCAGCGCAAAGTGGTTTTTGCTAATATTAACTTTGGTTCTATTTCAGATCAATGAAGGCAAAAACCAGGAGATCCAATAAATCCTGCCAAGCCTGTCGTAGTTGTCAAATTATGCCCTGATAAAGCTCCTGGTGGCTAATGGTGTGGCTATCACGCAGAGTGGACTTGGGGGGGGGCAGGGCTTTCCGAGAGCATCTGGCCCACCGGGGAGACACTTGTCATGGGGAGTCATCTGGAGGCTCCGTGGCTCTAATGAAGGATGATGCTTTCAACATGATTATCTCCCCGCGAAAATAAATAAATAATAAGGATAATTTGAAAATAAACAAAGATCTGGATTCACAGGCTACTTATTGTCCCAGGGCCAAGATTAATGGTGAGTGGCAAGTTTTTGTGAAGATCGTCTGTAGCCCGATTAGCTGTGCCGGCCGTCCGGAGAGATAATGTCTTTTCACATATAAAAGATCCTATTGATTTCCTGTTAGTATTATCCCGAAAATGTGCAGTGTATATCTATGGAGCAGAGACAATCTTCCATCACTTGTTTTATGGGAAGAGAATGGTTATTGTATCTCTTCCCATAAAATATAATCTCTTTTTCTCTTCCAAAAATCTACTCGTCCCTCTGGGAATTTTCCAGTTGTAATCTGTGGAAGTGAATTGACTTTTTTATTTTATTTTATTTTTTTGCATGTGCCAGTATTTTTATATTTGGCTTCTCTACATTTTCTCATTGTTCTCTGGAGTCTGGCTTTTCTAGATTGTTATTTGAGCTTGTCTAAAAATAAGTTTAAAAAAGTCAGTCCCATTGAAACGCACACAGCCACATACACGATGGCAGATGTCAAGTGCCCCTCCTTTGTCCCCCGTCGGGGGCTCCTGTTTGTGAGTGCCTGAGAGGGCTTTGGAGGCAGGAAGGGGTTGGTTGCTTGGTGTATTCCAGCAAGGTTCCAATGCAAAAAATCAAGTCACCGAATCAAAATGTGTGCTTCCTGCTATTGGGGTTCTCAGCCTTGTGTCTGGGCATTCTTCAAGATCAATTAAGATACAAGGAAGAGTCCTGCATACATAAATATCGCGCTCTGAGCAGCGGCTTCCTAAACTAATGAGTTTGGGTGACAAGACCCCAGCAATGCAGTCCCATCTAGACCTTACGCAGAGAGGTTTGCAAACCTGAGCTCCAGCTACAACGTCTGCCTGTGGTTCTGCGCCCCACCTTGATTAATGTAGCCCGCTCCCCAATTCTCCTCCCTACAACCCCTCACCGGGCCCCCATCCCCACTTCTTGCCCTCTGCACTGGTTTCTCTCTCTTCCCTGAGCTCCTGTGGTACTTGTGGATTGCACCATCCCAGCCAGCATTGAATTACAACTACCCTTTGTTGCTCTCGGCTTGTTGCACGTGTGCTATTTTACAGTGTCACAGCCACGCCATCTCCACACTGCCCCCCGTTCCCGAGCCTCCACTTCCACACTGTGCTTGGAGTCAACCAAATTTATTTTGCACTATTGACAGATGATTTAAAAATCTATGTAATATTTATATTATAACAAATATATATTATATAATATATGATAACATAAATATAACGTAACATATATTCTATAACATATAACATGGATATGTAATATGAATCTCAATGTTATGGCTCCCAAAATTTACATAAATTCATATGAATCCTAACCCTCAGTATCTCAGAATGTGGCTATATATATATATTTTTTTGAGACAGAATCTCTCTCTGTTGCCCGGGCTAGAGTGCCATGGCATCTACCTAGCTCACAGCAACCTCAAACTCCTGGGCTCAAGCGATCCTTCTGCCTCAGCCTCCCGAGTAGCTGGGACTACAGGCATTCGCCACCATGCCTGGCTAATTTTTTCTATATATTTTTAGTTGTCCAGCTAACTTCTTTCTATTGTTTTAGGTGGGGTCTTGCTCTTGCTCAGGCTGGTTTCGAACTCCTGTCCTTGAGTGATCCTCCTACCTCGGCCTTTCGGAGTGCTAGGATTACAGGCGTGGGCTACTGCGCCTGGCCAAAATGTGGCTATATTTGGAGATAGAGTCTTTCCAGAGTAATTAAGTTAAAATGAGGTCATGAGGGTGGGCCCTAATCCAATGTGACTGGTGTCCTTAGAAGAGGAGCTCAGGACACAGACATGCACAGAGGGACACAGGGAGAGATGCCATCTACAGCCAAGGAGAGAAGCCTCAGGGGACACCAGCCCTGCCTGCACCCTGATCTCAGACTTCTGGCCTCCAGGACTGTATTGCTTAGGCCGCCCTGCCTGTGGCACTTCGTATGGCAGCCCCAGCAAACAAACACAATTCGCAGAGCCCAGGGACTCAGGACCAAGGCCAGTCTCTTAGCTTGATATTCAAGACCCTCTATGTCCTTGTTCCAACCCATGTCCCTGACCTGTCTTCTTCCCCCAAGTTGCAGCCCTCTGTCCCCCAATCTGGTCGACTCCTAGGCTCCTCACCACCCAAACACCCTTTGCCTTTAGTGTGTTCTCTTCCTGGGCAGCTTTCACACTCCTTTCCCCGTGCAGAGCCAAACCAAGGCCAGCCCAAGTCCAGCTCCTCCCTGAAGCTTCAGTCATGTTTTCTTAATCAGGAAAGGGACACGGAGGTAAAGTGTGGATTGTGCAGTGGTTTTGAGACTGTGCCCCTTAGGGCTCTTCCTCAGGGGCTGCTGTGTGTAATTAGAGGGGGGCAGCATCAGCCCCTCCTGCCCCCACCCACTAAGCAGAGCTGTCTGACTTTCTGGTGTGATTTGCTTGTTTTTCCATATATTGTTTAAAAACAGGTTCTGTGGGGTGGCAGTGAGGCTGGACAACATGGAAGTTCTATCCTGGATGTAACGACAACAAAATGTCCAAAAAGTCATACGAAGCTAATGGTCCTTGCTCAGGAAACACTTAAGCAAACAAAGCCTGTAACGCTTTTATCTAGATTTCCTAGAACTGTACTCATTGCTAGGGATAAACTCAATTATCAAAAGTCATTGACTCCGAAAATGTAACTTGCATATACTCCTGCCCGCTGCAATTCATCAGATCGGCAGCTGCTACGCAGTTAATGTAATCACCGCTTGCCACGTTATTAATCTGTTTTCTAAGTAGGAAAAGACGACAGTTTGGATTCTCTGATGCACATGTGGACATTTGCCAGGTCACATCTGGCCAGGGGTTTGTTGCACAATGGTTTCATGAAGAAATCAATTCCTCTTTCCTTCAGCTGACCTTAGGTCTCTCTTCACCAGCTTGATTTTCTCTATTGTTATATGAAAATTAAATGTCAGCCTTTATGATGTAAGCAGTGCTGTTTCTTTCAGAAGTTAGTTAACAGCACATCGTGCATGTTAGCAAGGTCCCAACAAGGCAAAGAAGGGAAGGTGTATAATTATGTCGAGTTTTCAGTACAGAGACCCGAGTAGACAGAGGGAGGCCTGGACACCAAGTCCTCTCCGTCCGTGTCTCGGTTGCAGGTTACTCTCCAGGCCACATCAGACATTCCAAGAGCAGAAAGCTCGCTGGGTCGGAGGCTAATTGCCAAGGCATCACACCCCAGGCCTTTGCTGGGGTCTTGCACATGGACGTATGTCTTTCCTGTCTCTGAGAATTAAGCTAAAAGTTTGGAGCAAATTGCCTTGGACCTTTTTGGCTTCAGAGGTCTGGCAAGAAGTTTCCCCACCGTGGGAGTTTATGGCTTTCTTAAACTAGCCTTTCAATATCCGCTATCAGTCTGTGGATCTGCAGTGGAGTTGTTGAATGCCCCTGAGATAAGTGAATCAGGAAAGTGTAGCTAAATCTTCCCCATCGAAATATGCAGGGTCTTCCTCATTCCCCATGCCCCTCCTCACCCCACAACCTGCCAACACACAGATTTCGGATCTTAGATCCCTGGCTATTTTCAGAGAAAAAGGCAGTTCCCTTGGAATCTTGTCGTGAATGGATGTTATGTTGAAATACGGGCCCCCTGGTTCTTTCTGAAGCTGTCATTCTTTTCCTCATACGATTCCATAACTAGATGCTTAAGTCAGTATCATCTAGTCTGATTATCTTTTTCATCAGAGTTTCACCATAGATTTCCTATGTTTCTGATCAGTTACCACGGATATTGCTTTTGTTATCACAGTTCTCAGTAACTGGAAGCTGCACTTTTGTGGGCTTTACCCAGCATAAGAATTAATCTGTGCAAAACTCTTAGGATAAACCTTGTTTTTAAGTCTTTTTAACAGAGGTGGAAGGGTTACAGATCCAGGGGAAGCAATGGGGAAGGGAACTGAAATAAATTTGCCATATGCTTGTGTATTATCAAACATTTGCATCTCATCTTCAACTCAAAGCATAAATTTCCAGCGTGGTTTGCGCTTTGGAGGCACTTAGCTCTGAGGTTGCTGGGGTTTGGGGACTCTCAATCGTTTCCTTCCTCTTCCTCTCGTGCTCATCTCATTGCAGTGTAATTGCTTGTTTACCTGTTTGACTTCTCTCTTCCCTGATGCTCCTGTGGATTCCAGTTCGTCATCGTATCCCCACAGCCTGGTGGAGTGGCCCAGGGCACAGGGAGTTCTCAGTATGTGTTGAATGAATGAATGGCTATTTTCTTGTATTTCTCTCCTCTTACTCAGCTGAAAAGTGCAATTAAACCTAAGATCCTGATTTAAAACAAAACTCTTCTGGTCATAAAAGGAAAAAAACATTCAAAGAATGGGAGCCCGGGGGTGAAGAGGGAGACGCTGGGCGCAGGAGCCCAGGAAGAGCCACACATGCAGACTGAAGAATTACAGCAGCAGCAGGGACTGTTCCGGATCCAGGGCTGCCCCAGGGACCTCAGGAGCAGGAGTTTGTGGGCTTCACTCTGGTCCTCCCATCCCCTGCCCTCTGCCCTGCATCTCACCTGTAAGTCTATGTCTTTACTCTACAGATTGGGCTGATCCACAGTTCTCCCTTATGACTTCAGTTGTGCAAGGCCTTCTGAGCTGCAATGTTTAAATGTCAACTCTCAGCAGTAACTGTCCCATTCTCTCAGCCCGCTTGAAGTTTCTTCCTTTACATGCCCCAGGCAAGAATCTGGTTGGTCCAGCTCATCCTTCTATATTGGGGCAATGCATAGCCACAGACTGGCTGTCCCGGGTCAGGGTGCCCGTGGACCAATCCTGTACAGCTAGGGGTCAATGTCATGTGCTACAAAACATGGCTACCCTCAGACAGATTCACCAAAGGCTGTGGGCGGGGCTTGGGGGTTGTAATTTAGAGTTGTGTCCACAACACTCTCCCTTGCATAGCAGCAACGTGTGCAGGGGTTGGCCTCAGCTGGGTGGGGAGGGGGCTGCTGAAGCCAGTCGAGGTACTTCCACCCCCTCCCCTTGCTTGTTCTTGGTCAAAGAATCCAAGGTTGGTTCTGTATGGCAGGGATTGGTGCAGAGATGGGTTTATACATCAGTTCAGTATTTTCTCAGGGACCTTGCTGTGCACAGGTGGTAGAGCCCAGAGCTGCTGCCACCATTCTTGCTTCTGCCCCACGGATGACATCACCAGCCCAAGGGGGCAGAACCCAGAGCTTGGCAGGGAAACTGAGCTTGGGTTAGCAAGGTCCTGAAGCCTGTCCTTTCACTTGACCTCCAGTCATGTGATCCAGTAGATTTCTTGATCGTTTAAGCCAGTTTTTGTTGGGCTGTTGTAACTTGCAGCTGAGAGCATGGTGGGGCGTTGGGGTTGGGATGGGTGGAGATCGGGGCGGGGGGGCTCTGTGGGCATGGCAGGTGGGCAGCCTGGGCAGTCACAGAGGGCCCTGCGCTTGGCTTAATGCTGTGCTCTGTTAAAATTCCTAATGCTTTTTAACTAGGGACCTGCATTTTCATTTTGCACCAGTCCCTACAAATTATATAGATAGTCCTGGGCAGGTGACAGAATGTATAGAAAAGGAGTGTGTAAACTGTGAAGCACTACATAAAATGTTATTTGTAAGCCTCTTGTCCTTCTCCCCAGGGACAAAAGATACTATGTGAGCCTCCTGTGTCTAGTGTCAGGGGTCTTCCTGCCAGGAAACCTCCCATTCATAGGATCCAATTGTCTGCTGCCCTCCCATACACAACAGCAGGTCAGCCCAGCCCCTTTGTGTTCCCAGGGGAACGTGGGGAGCTAGGTAGAGAATTCATTATTGATCCAAGTTTCTTTTTCATTTCCAGAAGTTTTGGGAAGTTTAACTAATTAATGGCTAAACAAATGAGTAAAGCAAACACATGCTTGCGTGCGGCACACACACACACACACACACACACACACACACACACACACATACACATACGCACCATGTTTGCTGGGCCTGAATTAAACTCTGTTTGGAACCTTCCTCTCCCTTTCAGGGACGTACTTTAGCCCCACGGGCCCAATTGTCCTACCTTCATCCTTCGTGTGTGTGTGTGTGTGTGTGTGTCCCCATCGAATGTGGGCTCACGTGTCTCAGGTGTAAAGAATGGCTGTCTGATTCAGCCTGTCCTTTCATCCTGCTGATATTGTTACTGAGTGAGCGTTACTTTGGAGATAATTAATGTGTCCCATTTTAGTGCAAAAATATACCTTGTCCCAGGTCACATGACAAATGTAACCGTAAAAAGTTTAAAATGCTATTATTTAAAATTTATTTTCTCATAAAAAATGGTTCCTGCAATGATCATAATTTGAATAACTGACTCTGTAGTTATGATACATTATGTCCTGGCCCAGGGCCAGGTGTGGGGAGCCGGGAGCCCAGCGGATCTCAGTCACCATGAGGACCGAGCAACCCCAGCCTCTGTTACCACCCACTTCATGGGGGGCTCCGTCCCATGTCTGTTCCGTCCGAATCAACCCGAGACCGTGGCTGCAGATCATCCCATTTTATACTCTTTCGCCTTCACCCCTAAAATGCCATTTCTTTGTTAAGTTGTGCAGGCTTAGAGATTTTTTAAAAAGTGGACTTTAGTTCTCCTAAAGGAAAGTGCATGGCGCTGGTTGGAATGCCCAGGACGAATGTCCCCTTTGTATTTCAAGTGGTTCTTTTTTTTTTTTTTTTTTTGAGACAGAGTCTTGCTTTGTTGCCCGGGCTAGAGTGAGTGCCGTGGCATCAGCCTAGCTCACAGCAACCTCAAACTCCTGGGCTTAAGCAATCCTCCTGCCTCAGCCTCCCAAGTAGCTGGGACTACAGGCATGCGCCACCATGCCCGGCTAATTTTTTTTTATATATATACATTTTTAGCTTTCCAAATCATTTCCTTCTATTTTTAGTAGATATGGGGTCTTGCTCTTGCTCAGGCTGGTCTCGAACTCCTGAGCTCAAAGGATCCACCCGCCTCGGCCTCCCAGAGTGCTAGGATTACAGGTGTGAGCCACTGCACCTGGCCTCAAGTGGTTCTTGATCTTCACTTTGGGGACTCCTCCTCCCCCCCTCCTCCATGAGGACTGTCTGACCTGAGAGTCATCTGAAGGGCGTGGACTCCTCAAGTCCACAGTCATCATTTAGTGATGAGCAATGTCTGAGTAACCTTCACGGCTCCTGGCGCCAGGTGAGGGTGGGGGCTGCCACCTGAGAGAGCTGCACCTGTGCTCAGGACAGGAATAAAGCGTGCGTGTCCCTGCTAACAGTCGTGCAGGGAGCTGTGCACAGGCGCTGTTTCATTCGTCTTTGCAACCACCCTGTGGGAGAGTGCGTTCCGTTTCCTACCACTGCTGTCGCAAACTGAGTGGCCTGAAACAACAGAAATTTATTACCTGACAGTTACGGAGGAAATATGTCTTACTGGACTAAAATTAAGGGGTTGGCAGGGCTGTGCTCCTGGAGGCTCTGCAGGAGCAGCTGTCTCCTTGCCCTTCGGCTCCTGAGGCTGCCTGCGCTCCTCGGCTTGCGGTGCCTTCCTCTTCACAGCCGGCACTGCTGCGCCTTCCGATCGCTCTCTGACCTCTGCTTTGGTCATCACGTCTGTGTCTCTGACCTGACCCTCCTGCCTGGCTCTCGTAAGGACTCTTGTGATTACCTCGGACCTATCGGATAATCTGGGAGACTCTCCCCAATTTAAGATCTTTCATTTAATCACATCTGTAAAGATCCTTTTGCCACGGAAGGTAACATATTCACAGGTTCTGGGAATTCGGACACGTACGTCTTTGGGAGGCCGTTGTTCCACCTATCACAGAAACCATTTGTAGGCTCACTTTATAAATAAAGAAACCGAGGCTCAGAATGACTTGCCCAAGATGGTGTGGTTCACGTGAAACACCTGGGATTGCATCCAGGTGCGTCAGAGTCCGAGCTTACCCATTTGGGTCAGCATGTACCCTTTCTGCAGCCACACACTTTCCCCAGTGGTTGTCTCCCTGTATTCCCCAGACCCACCTGGGGTCCCCGGAAGGGCCCAAGCTGAGTAACATTCTTCCACACTGGCTCATACAAAGTCATCAGCTGTCGGCTCCAATGCTGACTCGCACGGTAAATGCCCGCTCTCCCCAAACCAGGGCCTCGCCACACCTGAGTCACTCACTGCCAACACCCAGCCTCCATCCCTATTTGCCTTCTGTGCCTGGTGGGGGTTTTGTTTTGTTTCTCAAAGTGTGGTCAGTGGGCCAGCAGCACCGGCACGCCTGGCACCGGTTAGACGCGCAGGGTCTCGGCTCCACCCCAGATCTGCTGAATCAGAACCTGCGTTTTAACCAGATCCCTGGTGATTCACATGCACAGTAAAGTTTCAGAAGCGTGGGTCTCAAAGACCATACTCCATCTGGGCCACCTTCTCACCACACCTATTTCTCCCTCTCTCCCACGCCCTCTGCAGGTGTCTCGGGCTTGGATTCCTGCAGCTTGAGAGAAAGCATTAGGGAAATGTCTATACTGATCTTTCTGTCTTAGCGTCTTTGAACTGGCAGCAGAAGAGGCCCCGCCTGGCAGTGCTCGCCTGGGCCCTGCAGCTGGGTGGGGGAGGCGTCTCTGTGGCCAGCATGCCTGGGGGCCCAGCCAGTTCCTCTTGCTGCTGCTTCTCTCCTGGGTGGACAGCTCTCTGGAGCTGTGCTGGGCACTCAGTCCCTCTCCCGTGCACCAGCCTCTGCAAGAGGCAAAGGGGAAGGCGTGAAATGACTTTGACCTTGGTGTCTAGGCAGATCCCTCTCACTCTGAAAGTGCTTCAACATGTTGGCCTGGTACGTTCTGAGCACTGTGGAGTTTTGGCAGAGTGGCCAATAAGTATTTTTAGTTCCTTCCTCCTTAATGTTTGCCAGAAAACCACAGTCATTACTCATGAGCAGGAGACGTTTCCTCCCTCCCAGCCTCCAGAAGAGTCCGGGCTTGCCCTCAGATGCCCACCGAGGAACCCCTGCCCTGGGCTGCTAAGCTGTCTCTGGAAGCTGCATAATGCTGAATGCCGCATATGTTTTAACAGAATAAGCCCTAAGCTTTTTTTTCTTAATCAATTTATTTTTAAAAATTGTGGTAAAATGCACATATCTTAGAATTTACCGTTTTAACCACGTTTAAGTGTGCAGTTCAGTGGCACTAAGTATATATTCACACTGTTGTGCAACCACCACCACCATCCATCTCCAGAACTCTTCATCTTGCACAGCCCAAACTCTGTACCCATTAAACTCTGCCTCCCCACCCCTCCGCTTTAGCCCCTGGCAAGCAGCTTTCCACTATCTCTGTAAATTTGACTACTCTACATAATCATGCACTATGTGTCCTTTTGTGACTGGCTGATTTCCCTTAGCCTAATGTCTTCAATTAGGATCATCCACAGTGGTGTGGCCTAAGCTTTTCTTTTTAGTCACTCATCTAATTGATAAAGGTAACACTAAATTAAAGCACAACTGAGTTTTGTTTTTTTTTTTCTTTCAGGCAACTATTACAGTTTCTGATTAGTCCTAGTGCATGTGCTAAGGTAGGGAAGCATCTGATTTTAAAAAAGTGGATAGGAGACTAGGAGCGTGCCAAATGCAGGGCTACCCTTGGCCCCCCATGGGAACAGTCTGGGGAAAGCCGGCTGCGCGCCCCCCTCCCCCAGGAGAGGGAAGAAATGCACAGGAATAGGGTTTGCACATCTTCCCACAGACACCGGGACACCGGTTCCCTCTGCCACGGGGAAAGTTCCCGCACCCTCAGCATCTTCCGTCGTGGTTCCCTGTGTGCGTCTCGGTGTTAACGGCAATGCCTTCCAACCCGCACGGGATGAGGCTCCCCGGAAAAATCTCACCATTGGTGGAGGGATAATAGCCTTAAGGATCTAGTTCAGTAAACACGGGATTCTTTTGTGATGCACTTTCCAAATGAGGCGCACACTTTGGGATTAATTAAACTCCTTTCTAGCTGCTTGCCAGCGTAACCTTTCTTTTATGCTTCTTAGGGGGGCACACGACGACATAAAAAGTCAAATCTATTATGTTCATGACTCGGAGGGAAAGATCCGGGACAAAATTGCCTTGTACACTGTATAGGTTTTCTGGTTTTTCGTTTTTGTAATTTTCTGAGCTCTGGATCAAACGGAGAGCTGAGCTGTGTGTTAGCTACGCAACGGATTCAAGTCAGGAGAGGAGTGGTTTGGAATTAAAGCGATAGAGGCCAAGGGTGGGGGTGGTGATACCGATGACAGCATGAACCCCTGATTTCTTGGCACACTAGGGGGGGACACTAAAGAGATATATGAAAGTTGAGTGCTGACTGTTTAAGCCTTGGCCTTGTTCTCATTCCAGTCTTGCTGCGTTTTTGAGTGCAGGACACTTAATTAATTTTACAGTTACTTCTTTTCACCGTTCCGTTTTTGACAGTGTCACTCTCCGATCTCTCAGCTGGTTGGGAAAAAAATCTGTATCAGTCATTACCCTTGCTCAAGCCCAGACAGGGTCATCTGGCCACAGCAGGAGGGGCAGCGAGGAGCAGCAGCCTGTGTGGGGCAGAGACGAGGTTTCACTGTGCGGACGGTTTCCTGGAAGAGGCTTGGTCAGAAGCTCCTCACTGTCGCATGAGTACCTTCCAAAGCTTCCCTTTTCCTGGCCTCAGTCTCTAGGAGCTTTGAAAAAATGCTTGCATTTTTAAGAATTTTTTTTTTTACTTTATATCAAAGGAACACACACACACACACACACACACACACACACCCCAAAAAGTAGAAAAGAGATAATAATGTTGAAAAGGGGCTTTCTCATTCCAACTGCCTCCCTAAAAGCTACTTAAACTGTTTCTTGCTTTAATTCTTCTGGAATTTCCTCTGCTGCGCTATGTTACATGTTTTTATCAATTTTGGACCCTATCTTTTGACCCCTAAATAGGAAGATGAAGATTTAGCTCACATAACCCCTTCTTTCTCTTGGCCGCCTTCTCTTTTTATTTTTATCACTGCTCTATTGAGATATAATTCACATGCCATAAAACTCACTCTGTTAAAGCACGCGATTCATGGGTTTTCAGTATGCGCATTCACAAAGTTGTGCAACCATCTCTAAATCCAGAGTGCACCATTCTCTGAAACCAGAACATTTTTGTCCCTGCAAAAAGGAAACCCCCTCTGGGTTAGCAATGACTCTGCCTTCTTCCTGCCTCTCAACCTCTGGCAGCCACTAAATTCTCCACGTCCTCATCAACACTGGTTATTTGTCTGTCTTTTCTCTTACAGCCATCTTCGTGGATGTGAAGCGGTATCTGGCTGTGGTTTTGGTTTGCATTTCCCTAATCATTAATGATTTTGAGCATCTTTTCATTTATTCATCATTTATAATTTTTCTTTGGAAAATAGCCATATAAGTTTTTTGTCCATTTTTAAATTGGAGTGCATGTTTACTGTTGAGTTGTAAGTGTTCTTTATATATTCTGGGTACCAGACCTTATCATATATGATTTGCACATATTTTCCCTCATTCTATGGGTCGTCTTTTAACTTTCTTGATGGTATCCTTTGAATCAACAAAGTTTTAAATTTTGAAGTTCAATTTCTCTATTTTTTCTTTTGTCACTCATGCTTTTCGTTATATATCTAAGACATTATTGCCTAATCTCAGGTCATAAAGATTACTTACTCCTGTTCTTTTCTAAGATTTTTCAGTCTTAGCTCTCACATGTAGGTCTCTGATAGGGGTTGTTGAATCTGTGTTGAATCTGTGGACCAGTTTGGGGAGTTGCCACCTTAACAATATTAAGTCTTGCAATCCATGAAGGTGGAATTGATTGATTTAGATCTTCTTTCTTTCAATAATATTTTATAGTTTTCAGTTTTTGATGCTGTTGTAAATGGAATTGTTCATTACTGGTGGATAGACATACAGTGGATTTTTGTATATTGATTTTATATCCTGCAGGCTTGTTGTTGTTGTTTATTAGTTCTAATATTTGTGTGTGTGTGTGTTCCTTAGCATTGTCTACATGTAAAATCACGTAATCTGCAGATAGAGATAGTTTTATTTCTTGTTTTATAGTTTAGATGCCTTTTTTTTTGCCTAATTGCCCTGGCTAGAACCTCCAGTACAATGTTGAATAGAATCAGTAAGAGTAAATGTCTTTGTGTTACTCCTGATTTTAGTGGAAAGTATTCAGTCTTTCACCATTAAATACGATGTTAACTATGGGTTTTTCATAGATGGCCTTTGATGGAGTTCCCTTCCATTCCCAGTTTGTTGAGTTGCTGCTAATATCAAAAGGTGTTGGATTTTGTCAAAATGCTTTTTCTGGATCTGTTGAGATGATTATGTGGTTTTGTCCTTTATTCTATTAATATGGTGTATGATGTTGATTGATTTTCATATGTTAAACCAACGTTGCATTCCTGGAATGAATCCCACTTGGTCATATAATCCTTTTTATATAGATTTGATTTGCTAGTATTTGATTTGCTGCTATTGTTAGTATTTGCTAGTATTGCTGGATTCGATTTGCTAGTATTTTGTTGAGGATTTTTTTCATCTATATTCATTAGGGATATTGGTATGTGACTTTCTTGTGATGAATTTGTCTGGTTTTGGTACCAGGAAATACTGGTCTTACAGAGTGAGTTGGGAAGTATTCTGTCTTCCTGCTTTATGTTTTGGCAGAGTTTGTGAAGGATCAGTGTTAATTCTTCTTTAAACATTTGGTAGAATTCACTAGTGAATTCTGGGCCTGGGCTTTTGTGTGTGGGGGGGGGCATGGAGTTTTTTGGTTACTAATTCAATCTCTTGTTATAGGTCCATTCACACTTTCTATTTCTTCTTGAGTTTTCCCTCTTCTCTCAAGATTTGACATTTATATTATTATAGTACTTAAATTCTTCTATCAGTTACTTTTCTAGCTTCTTCTTTTTTTTTTTTTTTAGAGACAGGGTCTCACTCTGTTGCCCAGGCTGGAGTGCAGAGGTGTGACCATTGATCATAGCTCACCATAATCTCCAACTCCTGGGCTCAAGTGACCCTCCTGCCTCAGCCACCCTCCCAAGTAGCTGGGACTGCAGGTGCATACCACCATGCCTTGCTATTTATTTTTTAGAGACAGGGTCTTGCTATAATGCCCAGGCTGGTCTTGAACTCCTAGCCTCAAGTGATCCTCCCACCTTTGTCTCCCAAAGTGCTGGGATTATAGGCATGAGCCACCAAGCCTGGGCAATAGGCTTGTATTTTGATTTTTTATATATCAACTATCCACAATTTAATTTGATCTCCCACTTTGTCAGATAAGGATATTTACACCCTATTTTTTCCTCCTTCCTTGCTTATCATGACATCTATCAGCTCCACTTTAATGATGTCAAGATTGGTAACATTTACATTCTGTCCTGCTGACACAACCAGGTTTAGGGGGTTATGTCTGCAGCTTGACTTTAAAAGTCAAAAAGCAATGGAGCTGGGCATAGTGACATGCATCTGTAGTCCCAGCTACTCAGGAGGCTGAGGCAAGAGGATAGCTTGAGCCCAGGAGTTTGAGTCCAGCCTGGGCAACATGGTGAGACCCTCATCTCTAAATAAACAAAACAAAACGAATGAATGGCTTCCCATTATAATGACATCCTTAGGAGAGTGTTCATTGCCCAGCCTGATAGTGAGCTCTGTGCCATTTTCCCAAATATATAAAAAATTTTTATTCTCCGTTAATTGCTTAACATTACGATGCATTTTTGTTTGCTTCATTTTGGGACCATTATTTCTTGTATACTTTTTGTAGTTTTTCCTGGAGTGTCTGATTGCCTTTCTTTTACTTAATATTTTTATTCTTGCATGACTTGCCTTAATCCTATTCTCAGTTATGTTTCAAACTTTCTATTATTCCATCTATTCCATCAAATCTCTCTTTTCACCAGTGATCTTCCTCTGGGAACTCTCTGCCTTCCTGCTCCAGACTGGATGGATGGTCACTCGTTGGATTCCCAGCAGCTTTTTGAATGAAATTCTTCCTGTGCCACCTCTAACCCCTGGACCTTACTCTCTCCTTTGGCCAGGTTGTCTCAGCTCCTCTGAGCTCTGGCTTTTCCAGCTTTCCTAGTTAGTCTCTTTCTATATCATTTCTTCTTCTGATTTTTCCTCCTATCATTACGGAACTTTGCTTTGCCTCAGTTTTCCCACCTCTAAAAGGAATAGTTTAGATCTTCCCAGAATAAAACTTCAGTAGAACTTAAAAGAAGGCAATGAATTCATATTGTGCCTCAAAATGCCTAGGAGAAGGAGGTGGGGCATAAAATTAAGGAATTGATTTCACTGTTAATTTCTTCTGACTTTCCTCTGGTTTTGACTAATTATCCATCCTGCAGGCTAGATTAATTTTTAAATTTAATATCATTGTACAGGGTTCAATTAGAAAAATGGATAATCAAGGTTAAAACTGTTATACAATTAAGTTGTAGTTTTTCTTCTCTACCTAAAATGGAAATGTTAAGGATTTACTTCTTTTTTTTTTTTTTTTTTGTGAGACAGAGTCTCACTCTGTTCCCTGGGCTAGAGTGCTGTGGCGTCAGCCTAGCTCACAGCAACCTCAAACTCCTGGGCTCAGGTGATCCTACTGCCTCAGCTTCCCGAGTAGCTGGGACTACAGGCACACACCACCATGCCCGGCTAATTTTTTTGTATATATTTTAGTTGTTTGGCTAATTTCTTTCTATTTTTAGTAGAGACGGGGTCTCACTCTTGCTCAGGCTGGTCTCCAACTCCTGAGCTCAAACGATCCACCCGCCTCGGCCTCCCAGAGTGCTAGGATTACAGGCGTGAGCCACCGCGACCGGCCAAAGATTTACTTCTTTAACATTAAAATTAATCCAAATATCAACAAGTTTTTCAGGGAGATAATTTAACGCATAATCCCCAACGAGCACTTATTGAACATAAGGCTGCCTACTCTAACAGGCAGAGTTTGTACTTGAATCAGGTGCTTCGTTGGAAATATTTTGGCTTAATTCAACACATTTTTTAAGAAAGGAAAACAAATTGGATGTGCAAATCTTCTTTGTAAGAAGAGAGGAAAATCATTTTATTATGAGCAGTAAATCAAGAAATCAAGCTCTTACATCTATGAGCCCTTAGAGGCAAGGTGACAGATCTCCTGGTGTCTCACTTCATATTCTGAAGCAAGTGGTAGTGGTTCAAGTTTTTAAACTTGCATGAAAAACTCAGGCCAGAAATAAATTAGGATAAATTGAGGGATGTCAAAATCATACAAAAATTAAGACGTTTGTCATCACGCAACTTTTAAGATTTTTCAAGAAGTATTTTGGCCTTCATCAGCCCCAACCTTAGGACAAATGTGCACGTAACTACAAGAAGAATTACCAGCTCATAAAGTGCTTGACTTGCCTGCCTTTCCCTCACAGGGTAAATAAGGAAAAAAGCCTTTTCTGTTGCCACTTTCCCAGCTGAAATAGTTAATAGTTCTAGGCAAGTGGGCTAGTAACTGTTTGCAAAGCGGAGTTAAGTATAGACAGATGCCGTCCCAATAATGACGCCTGTCACTTAGAACTTGAAATTGACACATCATGGGTTTCCCCCCTTAATTTATAGTGCAATAAAAGGGATAATAAATGTAGGTGCACTTCATCCTTGCAAAGAGTTACCATTTTTATGATTTTGACAAGTTCACACTCCTGGTTTCACCCTCACACTATCCCAGGCTCAAGTATTTAATATTTAACAATCTGTATTCTATGAATAATAGATGTGCCCGTCTTCACAACTG
Organism: Lemur catta; assembly: GCF_020740605.2. NCBI lineage: Eukaryota > Metazoa > Chordata > Mammalia > Primates > Lemuridae > Lemur > Lemur catta. The sequence goes on along the minus strand of NC_059130.1, from coordinate 122,544,199 downwards.
AAGATCAGCAGCAGATTTTATTGTTGACAAGAGCGATAATGTTCTCACCTTCTTAACTTTTTATGTTACTGTTAATTTCCTCTTTGTGGCTGGAAGTCCAGGGAGGGGTTTGGGTCATTCTGGAGAGAAATGAGCTATAATAATCCAGTTGGAACCAAACACTGGGAGAAGCTTGGATAACTCTACGCCCATTTTAGCAGTTTGAGGTCACAGACTCATGCAGATGCCAGAGCTGAAAGGAATCCTCTTCTGCCTGCCCCTCACAGAGAGGCAACCAAAGGTCTCCATCCCACAAATACTGGGCTGACGCCTACTAAGTGCACACTCTGTGGGACAGTTGTCTGTGGAGGGATTTGGCCAAGGTTCATACGGCTAATTCTTGGCATAGTGGGTAAAATTCAATTCAATTCAATAAATGGTTGGAAAGTATTAAGAAACAGAGTCCTGGCTCTCACAAAGTTTAGATCCTATGAGTCCCCTGGTGAAAATTCCCACAAAGTGGGTTTCTACTACATTTATACTAAAACCCAAACTCCCATCAGAGCCAACAAGTTACCTTGAGTTCTGACATCTTTCTTCCCTGTCTGGTGGTCATATTGGCTCCTCAGACCAAGCTCATTGCCTCCTCAGGGCCATTGTACAGGCTGTTCCCTGTGCCCGATATGCTCTTCCCTCTAGTCTTCCCGCAGCTCTAGCTAAAACAGCATCTCCGCCACTGTTCTCTATCTCATTTCCCAGCGTTGTTGACTTCAGAGTACCCATCACATAGGAAACCATCCTTCTTACTTTTTAATTTGTTTATTTTTTTATTGTTTGCCTTCTCCACCAGGATATAAGCTCCTGTAACAGGAGGACCTTGTCTCTGCCCTTCATTTGCCCAGTGCCAAGAACGGTGTCTGCGCTGGTATAGAAACGCCAGTATTTGTGGGGTCAATGAATGAGTAAAGATGGGACAACTGATCTAGAAGCAACTGTAATGCTGTGGGATATTGATGCCCCATCCAGCCTTCAAGGCCCATCATGGCCAAACGCTCCCAACATCCCCCCACGGAGACACCCTCTCCTCTGTCCTCCTCAGCACTTAGGACAGACATTGCCCTTTGGTCTTCCTCTCTGGAGTGCAGCGTGCAGTTCCTTTTCTACGCCTAATACCCGGCAAAATCCTTAGAGGATTTTGGGAGGTCAGCGAATGAATGAAGGCAGCTAAATGAATGGAGATGAGTGTTTGGAATTTGGAAAGCATTTCTCCCCGTGCATTGCGAGCGTGTCATGGCGCTCTATCCTCAGGCCTGCCCAGGAGTTGTTTATGAGTTGGATCTACCATTTACTCAGATGTTAATGTATATGAAGCCTGCATTTCCTACTTGCTCTTAGAGCCCAGTATGAAGGCAGTCTAGTTGCATTACTTTGGCATGAGTTAAATAGGCTTTGTAGACACAAGCAGGAAATAATATAGAAAAAATAAATAGTATGTGTTTTGTGTGTCTCCATTTAAGGCACGAGGGCTTGCTTTCTTAATTCCTACAAACTCAAATGAGGGTACTGCAGTTTAAAGTGAAAATGACTGACCAAAGAGCTGCTGCAGAACTGTAAATGACAAAGGCAAATAGCCACTGCTATGCCTCCACCTCTAGTGTATCTCATGTTCTCAAAGGAACTTTCACAGGTAGGTATTCTCCGATTTTCATAACAACACATGACCTGCCACAGTGGGTACGGTGCCCATTTTTAGATGAGGAAAGAAAAGCTCACAGAAGCAGCCTGACTTGCCCAATGCCACCATGTAGCATTGGCAGAGGCAATTGGTCCAGTGCCCTTTGTAGGATGTTCCCAAATTGCAAGGTAATGCCAGAAACAGCTAGCGAAGGAAGCGGAGGAGTTTCTGCTGATACCATGATACTGATGGCCAAGTAGGAGTTTGGAAACAAAGTCCCTCCAATTCCCTCTCCTATTTGCTTTTCCCTCTTGCACAATTTACTGCTGACGACGCGATGGTTTGTAGAATTAGGCTCGGTAGTGGCTTCAGCCTGTTGTCATCCTCATGGCACGAGATCCCAGACCTTGTTAAAGAATCTTCTGTAACATTTAATTATGTCTTTGGGGAGGCCTGGAGACGGGGAGGGTGCAGGCTGTGCGGAGGAGCTCACTCTCAGGGCTGTGCACGTGCAGGGTGGGCACCCGAGGGTGGGCGTCTCTGGAGATGCTGTGCCCTGGCTGCCTCGCCTCCTCCCCCAGCTCCAGCTCTGGCGTTAGGCGCCCCAAGCCCACTGCTGGGGGGGGTGCTGGGGGGAGAGTGTTGCGCTGAGTTAGGCTCTGGGTGGCCCAGCAGGCGGCCCCCTCCACGTGGGCAGACTCTCTTTCCTCTTTGTGTGCGAGCCGCCCCTCCCCGCCCTGGGTCCAGGCACAGACTCAGTTTATCCCCGCGGGAGAGCTCCGGCAGAGGCCTCCTCCTCCCCTTCCCTGTCATTGTGACTCGGGCTATTTTCGACCAGAGTGAGTGGCCTCAGAGGAGTGTTGTGGAAAATGAGGGAATTCTCTCCCTGCCCTTGACACAGACGTCCTGTGCTCCTCAGGACAGGCAATTTCTCTGTCCCATCCAGGGTTTCCAGCTCCGGAAGGTGGGAAACAACCTGGCGACCCGTCTCACTGAGCCTGTAAGAAAATATTATATGCTAAGTCAATGCTGACTCAGCATCCGCTGCTCATATGAAATTCCTGGCCAGCACCGTTTTT